>NC_137866.1:13286972-13601972 GCF_963924005.1 Protomyctophum bolini
TATTAGGATTTAGTGTCTTTAGATAAAGCCAGATATAAAACCTTGTTACAGTTACGTAAGGAATTTCAAGAGTGTCGTTTGTTATAAGAGTGTAGGTTGCTGATTCTTCTTCTCTCTGTCAATAGACATGGCTCCTATGATGCTGACCAGGGACAACCATGTGTATTCTGTGGTGCAAGGACAAACTGTGATGATGAACTGTAGTGCCTTCAGCTCTCCACCACCACACTTCAAATGGTGAGGTCTTAAAGCACTTTAACTACTTGGTAACATAGCTCCCTTCTTCCGGGGCAAACATTCTGCAAAACAGCCAATCTACAAGATCACTACGCATTGACGTGTTGCGTCATGTATAGTAGGGTTTAAGTGGTTCAAATGTACACTACGTAGTACATAGTACATACAGGTATTATTGTACTGTATATGTTGCTGAGTTTGGTTTGGTGCACAGGAAATAACCACTTACACCATACCATATACAGTTACACATAGCACAGAGGGAGAGCAAAACAATGGGAGCTTTTATCCACATATTATCCGATGCTTTCCTGCATCTTGCACCTTCCTTCTCATAGTTTACACCTGATGCCATAATGTATGATGATTCTAATAGTCCTAGTCAAGAACTAAAATTAAAAGAGAGTGGGAGAAATTGGCTTCTACTGGTTCAGAGCAGTGCATTGTGGAAGAAATAACAAGTGGTGGGACTTCAAAGAAAAGACTGGACTCAAACTGGCATGGTTGCTGTCAGTGGCATCGTCAAGTCACCCATGTCTAGGCCATGGGACACAGCGATGCCCAGACTTGTTGAGAATTGAATTAGCCCAATCATTCATGATTTGTCCCAGCTGGGTAAAAGTGCACTGAACCAGAGAAATTAAAATTTAATCTAAATATAATGGGGAATCATTCTTCTCTGATCTTGAATACACCATGAGTGCACAACTGTGAATTTAGCTTTGAAATATTATTGGACTCATAACACAGCATATTGTTACTGCATCTCATTGGTGTCAAAACACTCTCTGAAAATCTACGTATAGAGTATATGGAGTGCTACACATGCACCCGCGTAACACTCGGGTGTTTCTTTTGCGCGTTCAGCATCCTTTTCACGCATACGCACCCTTCATACATATGTAGTTCATTCTGACCACATTTACACTCGTTTCACATCATCTAGTTCTGTCCTGTTTTTCACCACCCTGTTGTCTGTGGTACTGTAAAGTAAAATGTGCAGTAGTGCACAGAATTGCTTTCAGCCCACACAATCAGACTCTCATCTAGTCATTCTATTAATTCTAAACCTATTCATCATGTTTGCGTGCCGTGGTGTTATGTTGACACTGGTCTTTGAAGAGATAATCATCTTCTTTTGGAGCAGAACTGCCCTTATTTAATCCCACAAACAGCTGCAAAGAGGAGAGATGAGATTTGCAATTCAGACATTTTCTATTCGACGTTTTTCAGATTTTGCCCCAGACAGGTAAACTAGGGATACTAGCTCTCTATCGGCTAGATCTTGTTAAATTCTATTATCATCATCACGATAGCGTTGCTTTAGTCAGATATGTTTTCAACATGATGTACTTACTACTTACCTTATCTCATTTCACTTTTCTTAAGGATTGGGATGAAATCTCTTTAATTAAAGTTCCATTCAGTTCCGATATCTACATTGTGGATCCATCATTTTATCAGAGCAATTAACTCATGAATCAGTTAAGAAAACTAGGTTATTTTAGCAATACGTTTTATTTTGAAATATTGAGGAAAATCCACTCTGAATTGATTGAACTGGAGATGAAATAATTATAAGCATATAGCCTAAAGCCTATCATACCCTGATTTTCAAGACGTGACAGAGTGTCAGAGTTGGGAAGCGCTCGTTTAAAAAAATGCAACGTCCTGCTGCCTCATGCATTATGTGAAATTTAGAAACAGGTGGTACGGAGGACCCTTGAGTGATTTCCAACGAGTGCTTCTAAAGTCCAATGCTCCATGCTGCTTAATGTTTTGCCACTCAGTCTAGATGAGGGGGGCGTGTCCTAGTGGAAAAGTAATGCATGTGCATACTCTCCATTGAGGTTATTTTCAGCGAGCCACACAGTCACAAACATTCATCCCAAATGCAGTCTGAGTGCAGTGGCTAGTGGCCCAGTTAGGCTTTGGATAAATGCGCTATATAAATGCACCATTTACACAATAAAGTTTTCTGCACAAACTACAAAATTCCCTTGGCCTAAAACACTGTTTATCAGACATTCTAAAGATGATGACTTATAGGTGATTTATGATAGCACCAGGATGTGTGTGTTTTGAGTAGACCCAATATCTACTTTATTATGGCTCAAGAGGAACAGCGGCCGTCTTGGAATCGGAAGATTGATTCCCGGCTCCTCCTGGCTGCCTGTCGAAGTGTCCTTGAGCAAGAGACACTGTACTTCTAACTGCTCCCGATGAGCAGGTTGGTGCATTGCATTGTTTCCTCAGCCGTCGGTGTGTGTGTGTGAATGGATGAACGTAATGCACATTGTAAAGCGCTTTGTTGCACCATTTTTCTTTTAACAGCATTTATGGTCTTTTTCTCTCTAGGTCCCAAAAAACCGTTGAGGGGGAAAGAGTCATCCATTACCCGAATGGGTCACTACAAATATCTGGAGCAGCGAGAGAGGACAGTGGGGAGTACGTCTGTTTAGCCAAGAACTCGGAGGGGGAGTCAAAAGTCACCGCTATGCTAGACGTGAAAGGTATTTCAGCAACATGGACAGTCCATTGCTTTGCATTTACATGTTCAGTGTACATCATTACATTATTGCTGTCTGTTGTTTTTTGGTATTAAGTGGAAGACAACACCGGCAGTTATAGTTAGTACAGTAACTGGTTATTACATCTACTATATAACTTGAGGTAGGGTAAGTGTTTGTTCAAATAACTGTTAAATAGCTCTACTGTATATTCTACTATCATGTGTTTGTTCATGAACGGGAGTCTCTCCGTCTCTCTCCAGCTCAAACAGAAAATGCATTTACAGGTCAGGATGCCAACTTTGATAAAATATTAAAATCTGTTAATGGCTTTAAAAGTCCATAAGAATAACCAGAAATATAGTCACAAAGTAGTGATTCAGGCTTTCAAGCCAACACGGACTGTGGAAAGTTGAAAGCTGAAAGATGCATGGATGGGGTCTAGACCTTTGACAGTTTCCCACACCTGTATTTAAGATAACGAACAGGTTTTATGACAGTCAAACAGTGATTTATTTTATGGCCATATCTGTGCATATAGTTTGGTATTATTTGGACAAACTTTCTTTGATTAGATTTTTTTAATAATAATAATCGAGAATAGTTATTCGTCCAATCATTGGTGATTGAAACGCTTAAGTCTCTAGCTAGCATTTACCTTCTCACAGCAGTTGAAAAAATGCAGCAGGAGTCTGCTGCAAATCCAAGGGTCTTGGGCTTGAACCCCTAAATAGTCAATAGCCAGTAATATATTTTAGTATCTTGCATAATAAGTGCAAATCTTTAAATTTGTATTCATGGAGCAAACTAGGAAGTTCTTTCTAAGTTATATTCACTTCACATGGAAAGTAGTTACTTCACCAAAAAAACAACATAAACAAATAAACAAACTCTGTGATGCTCCTCATATGCTCCAGTCAAAGACAATGTATTAATTTGCTTATTTCCGTCTTTCTATTTCTTGGTTGTTTTGTTTACAGATCCCACTAGAATCGTGGATCCACCCAAGGACTTGCACATTGTCAGTGGAACCACAGCCCAGCTGAAATGCAGTGCTGCTTATGACAAGACCCTGGGGACCAGCTTTCAGGTTTTATGGACTAAGGACGGGGAGGACATCACTATAGGCTCCCCACAACATTCCAGGTGCAGTCTGCCTCTTATTTCCTGTCAGATTTCCAGATTTTATGTAAAAAAATAAAATAACAATAACAACTAGAAATGTACTCTGTGGAGGTGCCAACTTGCTCCTTGCACACAAGTAGGCCATACATGTGCATCTAAATCCTTTAGACTCGTTATTGACCTTATACCAACCTTGAAACGTTACGTCACCATCAACAACCAATAAGGGACCACCATTCTTACCCCGACAAACACAAACACACACACACACACACACACACACACACACACACACACACACACACACACACACACACACACACACACACACACACACAGCCGAAGTTAATAATCATAACGCACGCACGCTCGCTCGCACACACGCTCGCACGCACACGGACATGTGGAAAAGTTAAACTTGCAGAGTGACGCATTACTTTACGTGGGTTACATTGAATTAATTGAATGTTTTGACGTGTAGAGGTTTGTTTCATTAGCACGAACGTGATAAAATTGGCTGCAGCTGTTGATCCCTTGATGATCCGCTGCTGGCAAGATGTGTGTGTGTGTGTGTGTGTGTGTGTGTGTGTGTGTGTGTGTGTGTGTGTGTGTGTGTGTGTGTGTGTGTGTGTGTGTGTGCGTGCACGCGCGAGCGTGCGTGCGTGCGTGTGTGTGTGTGTGTGTGGGTGTGTCCTCCCCCGCACACTCAGAAGCACTAAAGTTTCAAAGAGACATACTATATAGTATACTGTACCTGCCAGACGACTAGGCTACAATACAAAGGCCGAAAGGCATGGTGGTTGGGAACCTCTACACTAGAGGTTCGGGCCGCTACACGGCCGTCACATCTAGAGTTCGTGCCGCTATCAGACCTACAGTACATTGAAACGCCAATCTCACCGATATGCATAGAGATCTGTCAGTCCATATACAGTGTAGCCATTTTTAACATAGGATACTGTTGGTTGGTTGGCTGGCTGAATCGTTCATAATATGCCAATAACTTGTTTTATCTGTTTTAATATTGTAGACACTTTGCGAATGACGTCATGCTGCAGATCATGAACGTCAACCAAAGCGACCAGGGAACATACACATGTTTTGCCAGGACTAACCTAGATGAAGACACTGCCTCAGCAGTGCTCACAGTGCTCGGTAAGAGAGGCCACTGCATAATGCTGACATTCATCATGGCATATTGTTACCGTAACACATCCTTGGAATGAAGTACAATGTTGAAAATAACGCCACTCTCTCGCTTAAATCTGTGTTGATTCGTCATGTTTAGATTGTATTTGATTGATGGCAACTAAAGGTATTTCTAATTTTGCGGTGCATTATCTGCCTCAGATGTGCCGGATGCACCAAGGAATTTGAAGTTGTCTGAACGACAGTGGCGGAGTGTTCATCTGTCCTGGGTACCTGGCAGAGACCACAACAGTTCTGTGACAGGTAAAGAGATAGAAGTATCAGTTGCACCTCTCAGAGAATTAAGTGATTGAAATATTTGAATTGGATATGCTCAAAACAAAATGATACAACACACATAATCTGATTTACCTTTAGTTTTTGAGGGGCAGCTATAGTGTTTAATGTTTGTGTTTTCTGACGGGAAGCACGCACATCTAAAAAAAATGTTTACGGGTGCTGGACAAAAATATACATACAGAAAGAAGGTAGGATGTCAGGAATGTTCAGGAATCAACGTTTCGACCCCTCCGGGTCTTCATCAGGAGGTTTTTAATATTAGTGATTAGATTACAATTATGAGAAGTTCATATTCATTTCACGCAAGGCACAATTTCCTTTTGTGAGAATATTAAATATATTTCCAAGCTCCTTTGAGTGTTGGTTAGTGGTCTAATTTACAGTTTTTTAAATGATTGTACAATGGCACATCACTAATACCAATACCACTAACACGCAAATACCATTATGATTCTCTGAAGTGTCTCTTCATATTAATTTATTCTTAAGCTCCCATAACCCAATTGCCTCTGAAATATCCCCTCTTGACATGTAATATGTTGACGAGCGCAGATGCACAGCATTTGTAACTCTGAGCATGTCCAAATGGACCCGGAAGGATTTCATTTCACGCTCAGAGTTACATTATTTGACTGTGTGTATAGACTTCGTGGTGGAGTATGAAGAGGACCAGTGGGAGCCTGGCCGGTGGAGGGAGCTGAAGACAGTGCCTGGTAACCAGGCAACAGCAGAGCTGCTACTGCATGGACATCTCAACTACCAGTTCAGAGTCTATGCTGTCAACGGCATTGGAACAGGGCCCCCCAGCGAGCCTACACAGAGATATAAAACCATCCCCGCAGGTGGGACTCATTCCCTGTAATCATTCCCTTTTTTTGGTCCATTGTCATGGTCAGCTATCGTTGAGTGTGCATGTTCACGTTACATTTTGAAATAGCTGCACAACTGATACTGTGGGTTATAGAGGATTTGCAGCAGGGAATGGAGTGATGATTATGTTTTCAGTCTTTTTCTGCCTTTCAT
The DNA here is from genome assembly GCF_963924005.1 of Protomyctophum bolini. Taxonomy (NCBI): domain Eukaryota; kingdom Metazoa; phylum Chordata; class Actinopteri; order Myctophiformes; family Myctophidae; genus Protomyctophum; species Protomyctophum bolini. Next base: position 13,293,356 of record NC_137866.1, read on the forward strand.
TGAGAGTAGAGTTCATAACGCCCAGCCCAGAAGTCGAACGGGGGACTCACTGTGAGGCATCAAAGCCCATGAGCTATGCACCAGTTTATTGTAGCTTATTTTAATCTGAGAAATAAGACTATGCACAGAACCTTTTAATGCCATGTCAGAATTATGATTGTGAGGGAAATCATTAAATATTTACAACAAATTTCTCCAAAGCACCCGATAGGAACCCAGGCAACATCAAAATCCAGGGCCATCTTCCTCATCAAATGGACATTAGCTGGGAGGTGAGCAGGAAAGAATATGTTTCAGCCTGATTAAAGCAATCAATCATATAGTATGAATTACAGTGGTGTAAAGTAACTACGTACATTAGTACTTTAGTACTTTTACTTCTACTCCACTACATTCATTTTAAAACTTTAGTTACTAGTTACTTTGTAGTTTTTGATTGTTATTACAAAACATACACTAACCACTTCAGCCCTATATATATTTGTGCTATTTTCAAATATGGTATATATAATGTTATAGATGAAATCGGACATTCTGCAAAATGAGCACTGTTACCTTTGGTATATATTATGATGCCAGTACACTTTTTAAGTAAATTTTTCATTCCCGGACTTTTACTATATTGCTACTTTTACTTAAGACTTAAGTAAAAGAGGAGTACTTTTTCCACCACTGCATGTCTGCACTTTGATCCTGTTCTAGCCTCTGTTGCCAGTTGAGCACAACGGGCCCGGCTTGGAGTACAAGTTGAGCTACAGGAGACTGGCTGCTGAGGATGACTGGAAAGAGCACCTGGTCAAAAGGCACTCCTTTGTGGTGAAGAACACGCCTACTTTTGTCCCCTACGAGATAAAGATTCAGAGTAGGAACAGCCATGGTTGGGGACCAGAGCCCAAAGTTGTCACAGGCTACTCCGGGGAAGATGGTGAGTCCTGAACAGATTCTACAAAATGTCTTCCAAATCATGACAGTTTGTCTGTGGTTCTCAAACTATTTCATGTCAAGGACCCCACATATTATATGTAATTAATTGGCTGCCAACTCGCATCTGAAAATATGTTGTTCTAGGGCAAAGATATGAGATAAAAAAAGATTGCTATGAAAGAATATATATATAAAAAAATGTGCACATGTTTTCACGATTAAAAAAAAATAGCTTGTATTAGCTTGTAGATCTGCTATCTTTCAACAGCTAAAGTTTAAAATAATGGTTAAAGTGGTACAACGCTAAAGCGACACAGATGCTTTCCCGTCCCAAATGGCTCAAACTGCAACAAGTGATTCTAATCTAATGCTTTATTAACACCTAAACATATTCATCATCAATGAACCGAAATGCACTTTAACATTCAGTATTTCCTCTTAAGAACGCCTGTTAATTTATTTTCCACACACAACCGTCCATTTCTGGTAACATACATTTAACCTGAATTAAAACGTGTACTGTTACACTGTACACTACAGTATATACGCACTGTTTTCCACTGTAACTCACTGCAATTCTTCATATTTTGCCCGCCTACAGTTATCAGTTGGCATTGTCTGTGGGAAAATGTGTCAGGTTAAGTTTGTCCTTGCTCTTCTATTCTTCCTTTTCTCGCATCGAGTTACCCATGTGTAGGCGTACAATATGGTGTTAAACCCTGTGTACAGTAGGTGTGCTACAGGGAGTCAACCCCTGTGTAGGTGTACTTAATGGAGTTATAACCCCTGTGTAGGTGTACTACATTGAGTTAACCCATCGTGTGTGTGTGTGTGTGTGTGTGTGTGTGTGTGTGTGTGTGTGCGTGTGTGTGAGTAATTGTTAACCCATGTGTATTGTAGGTGTGTGTGTGTGTGTGTGTGTGTGTGTGTGTGTGTGTGTGTGTGTGTGTGTGTGTGTGTGTGTGTGTGTGTGTGTGTGTGTGTGCGCGCGCGCGCGCAGTAGTAGTGACATTGTTGGACCTCCTCTGAGAGAAGCAGGTGGCAGATAACCTTTGTACTAGTGAGGAGGGAGAACAAATTTACACTTCTGTCTCAGAACCAGTGGGAAGTTTGACAGATTGTGACACACACTGCGCTGTAGGCCTTCTGAGACATATTGTTTCTGTTCCACTGTGCCTCGCTTCTACCACTGTCTTCCCCACTAGCAGTAGCGCTAGAAAGTCATGTGCAAAGGAGAGAAAGAGAGGGTATCTTTTTTCCTATTCCTTATTCATCGTCTCATACTGTACATAACATAATGACGGGTGATGAATTAAAGGAAAGACCTGCCTACACAAGTGGACAAACATAACGACTTCAGATGCTTCCTTACATACGTGTACTGCATGATATACAGCAATGGAGCAATTAACATCCAATTATGCATGTAACATCTAAGTAATAGTACAGTGATCCTTCCCCTTAGAGGGTAACATCACTGCAAATCAATTCTTATTCGTGAATGATCTATCCTGATGGCAGTCATCTCTTCCAGGATGACATTTCTACCATCCTCAGGGTCCACTGAATGATTTGAGTATGGATGGAAATGTTATGAATCATGTCATCTGCTATGACCTTCACATTTACCAGATCTCAACACAGTTCAATACCTCCGGCGTGTCACCTTACCCCTAATGCCTAACGTATTCTTTTAAAATAGTTCAAATTGCCGAGCTATATCACGTTGTGAGCTTGCATGGGTCATTTAATTCAAAATAGTAAAAAATGACATACAGTAATAACTAAGGTGTAAGGTGGCGTGCAAGATAGAGCCCTACAATATAGGGCCAGCGTGTTAGAGTTAGACAACGCTCGATCCCCACCCCAACGATTTAAACACCAAATGAGGGAATATCTATTGTTAGAATGTTGTTCCATCACTACAGTAGAGTCCCAGAGACATGAATCTTTGCCAAGGCGCATTGTAGCGGTTCTGGCAACTTGTGGTAGACCCAACAGTTTCTGTTAATTGGTTTTACCTTTAATTTGTCACCTGTGTGCTTGTGCAAGTGTAAGTGCAAGTGAATGTGCGTCTAACTTTTACTAATCCCCAACCCCACCACCTGATCTCCAGTTCCTACTGCAGCCCCAAGTGATGTAACAGTGGAGGATTGGAGGATGAACACCACCCTTCTGAGGGTCAACTGGACTCTGGTCCCCCCAGCCACTGTACGAGGCCATTTGGGAGGCTACAAAGTAAGCTGACATCAGACTTAATTCAAATGTATATTGTACTTTGTTCTTGTATGACCGTCCATGTCACTAGATGAAAATAACCGATTATCAAGTGAAAAGCTTGAAAAACGGTTGTTTCTAAACCATGTGGTTACGTCATCATTTAAATCAAACTTTACGAGTACTTTGGGATGCTAGCAGTTACCAGATGCGCACACACGAAAGTGCACGCAAGCGCACGAAAGCGCGCGCGCGCACACACACACACACGCACACACACACGCACACGCACACACACACACACACACACACACACACACACACACACACACACACACACACACACACACACACACACACACACAAACAGTATTTGTGGTCTTTTCAAACTGTTCCCTTGCACATTTATTTTTTGTGTGTGAAATAATTTTACTTGAAATTATTATTTCATTTAACTGTTGCACCCCAAATCTCATCTCTCACCCAACCCTTTTCACACAACAGGTGCACTGGGTGCGGAATCGCAGTTTATCAACCCATAACAAGGTCAAGGATATACGCCAGTCCATGGCATTCCCTGGCAACAGAAGCTCTGCCGTGGTGCCAGGCATCAAGCCCTACACGGAGTACACTCTCTATGTCAACGTCTACAACAGGAAGGGCAATGGACCCAACAGTGACCCTGTCACCTTTCAGACACCTGAGGGAGGTGAGAGGAGAATAATGTAATGGGGTATAAGGCCCTGCAGACCTTGGTTATCCCTGGCCTTGAATCCAAATCTGTTACATACTCAATGTGGCTGTGCAAATGTATGAGTGTACAGTATGTGTGTATGCACAGTGCACACACAGATAACACAAATTCTCAGAGTTATAAATGGATAAATTAACAGTAAATTAATTAACACAACTCTGACGTCTGGCATTTTGTTTTAAAATACAAAATATAGTTGGTATGGCCGACTCCAAACAAAATCATATTTTGTTAAGTTAAAGCTCTATATTATGATAGCAATCATTGCTTGTGTTTGTTCAGTATGTTCAATCTCCACGTCGCTCCCACGTCGCTCCAGATTTTTTAATAAACATAAAATACATTTTCAGGTGGGTGACCAATTTCATCATGACTTCCAATTTCACCTGTTTATCTGTGCATGAGTTCATTCGATGAAATTGGTATCCTGATCTGAAAATGTATTTTCAGGATACCAACACAAACACTCTATAGCAGGGGGTTTCAGCTGGAGAGATGGGGATACCAACACAAACACTCTATAGCAGGGGGTTTCAGCTGGAGAGATTGGGATACCAACACAAACACTCTATAGCAGGAGAGATGGGGATACCAACACAAACACTCTATAGCAGGGGTTTCAGCCAGTGGTCCGGGGACCACCAGTGGTCCTTGAGGGGGTTCCAGGTGGTCTCCAGCTAAAGATTTTTAGATAGAGTTTTAACTCTTGAGTGCCGTGAAATGAAACCGAGTGGTTTACGGGTCAATTTGGTTTCATTTTATACTCTCAAAAGTTAAATTATCTGTACAATTCTGCATCATTTAATTTAAGTCTACACAATTAGAGCATGTAGAAGAATTGTTATTTTGATCCTGTGGTACCAACATTAATACAGCATGGAATTGTGGACAACATCTTATCCAACAATGACAATGAAAATGTTCTACATTTTGGGTCTGAGAGGCTAAATCTCATCAAATGGTGGTCCAGCGCCCCCTGTTGGTACCCTAAACAGACAGACAGACAGACATACTGTCGGTCGAACATTGCTGGTTGTAGGAGTGGTTGCACCACTCAAAAAGAAAGAAAGACCTTAACAGTAAATTAAACCCTGACCATGGCAACATCTTTTTCTATGCAACACCTTGGTTGACGTTGACTATATCTTAATTTTTTTGTTCCTGAGACATGATCGATTATGTCATGTTGATGTTATATTTGAGTTATGGCCTTTAGAATGGCATTTTGACATTTATATTGAAAACTTTTACTTTTTTACCTCATTTGACGGCACACTGTGACATGATGGATGGCACCAGATTACAGGATTACATCATGTAATTTTGAGCGTGACCTTGACTGTGACCCTGACCTTTTCGATCTAAAAATGAATTTTACCCGTCATGGCAGCCTACTGATCATTCCCATCCTGTTCTGAAGTAATTCAAAGAAGGCAGACCATATAAAAAGATAAACAATTTTGTTCATATATCAACCATTTAGATTATAATTAGCATTTTTGTTTGAAGGTTTAGGGCTTAGGTGTTTGTTTGGTTTATTTTGAATCAAAGCTGCTGTTTAATTATTTATGATGATGACTTAAGACGCCTAACCACACAGCACTTCACATGCTATATTCATTTATTAATTCATGAATAATCTTACCATATATTATCAAGTGTCCATTCTAGGTACAGTATATGCAGCACTAACCCCAACACTATCTTTTTCTGTGGGGCAGAAATCTTGTATGTGTCAAACCATTACATTTCAGGAAAAATAACTTATTTACCAGTAGTCACAAGCTCTTGTTATTATGTTTCATTGGTTAAAACCAACAGACAGTCTTAACCACTTTCACTTACCCTATGTTAGGCATGTCAACGTGTCACATTGTGATGCCTTGTGAGCTTGCAGCTCAGCTATTCTTGTTACGTTTGGGTGACACTGTTATACGAACGATTTCAATATGGAGACACGTTTCTGCCCAACGAGGCAACGACGACAACATTATGAAATTCACAACAGAATTCTTCACCTCTCTCTACACCACTCAACAGTTCACCTCTCTCTACACCGCTCAACAGTTCACCTCTCTCTACACCGCTCAACAGTTCACCTCTCTCTACACCCCTCAACAGTTCACTTCTCTCTACACCGCTCAACAGTTCACCTCTCTCTACACCGCTCAACAGTTCACCTCTCTCTACACCGCTCAACAGTTCACCTCTCTCTACACCGCTCAACAGTTCACCTCTCTCTACACCGCTCAACAGTTCACCTCTCTCTACACCGCTCAACAGTTCACCTCTCTCTACACCGCTCAACAGTTCACCTCTCTCTACACCGCTCAACAGTTCACCTCTCTCTACACCGCTCAACAGTTCACCTCTCTCTACACCGCTCAACAGTTCACCTCTCTCTACACCCCTCAACAGTTCTAGCAGATAAAAACTTAAAATGAAACCTCCAACACAGCACAGCTCTGTGTACATACACTACATACAGAACCGCATGATACATAACCTGCAACATTTATACAGTAGTAACACCTACTGTAGATAACAGAGAGAAAAAGAAAAAGGCATACTTCAGCCAACTCGCACACTGGATGCATAAGATACTGAATACCAACAGATACAATAACAGACGGTGTTATTCCACGCCTCATATTGATAGTAGACGCTGTTATTCCACCCCTCATATTGATAGTAAAGGCGGCGATCGGAGCACTCAAAAAAGTTATCTCGGATCGACGCCTATTTTCTAGTATTCCAGCCCCACTGATCTTTGAAGCACTTTAAGCATATTTTACATTTAAACTTATATTGCACCTCCATCGAGCACCTGGTTGATTCTCTTTTTGACGTATGTGTTTGTTTATGTGGTCAAAATCTTTCTTTCTACAAGACCAAAGTTGGCAATTTCTCTTTATCTCTCAGTCATCTCTCAGTTATCTCTCACCTCATACTAAGCTTTTAAAGTATGAGGTATAAAGTACTTTGTGTTCATAAAACAGAAAGATTGGGTATTGGGTAAGACCGTAAGACTGACGTTATGTGTTTCAGGACCTTTCACTGCTTCGTCTCAACCATTACTCAATGGCTCTGGTCTCAGCTACCGCGGTGGATATTTTGACATTCCGTTTTTAGTTTTTTATATATATATATATATATATATATATATATATATATATATATATATATATATATATATATAATAATAATAACATCAGTCACTGTAGTAGAAGAGATGTGCCTGGTGAGGGTTTAAACCCTGCAGCTACGTTGAGTCCGCCTACAGGAAATACGTAAGCTGCGACCATGAGACCCATTTTTTTATTCGTCTATACACATGCACGCTCTCTCTCTCTCTCTCTCTCTCTCTCTCTCTCATAACCTATCAACTGTCTGTCTGACTGACAGGCTGAATCACTGACTTTGTCTATGCCTTCAATTATTAGCACTCCTCAGGCCATGCATTGGTTTTCTATTTATTCCCACATAAGCAATGTGGCTGTGTAAACTCTCCATTTCCCCTTGGATAAAGTACAAGCTGAAAGACAGCACTCTATCCAGAAATGCACTAACGATGATGTTATTGTTTCCACAGTTCCTGAACAAGTCCCCATCCTGACTGCATCCAACGCACAGAAAGACTCCATTTCACTTGTATGGGGTCCTCCTCTGGAAGCAAACGGCATCCTCACTGGATATTTTCTTCAATACCAAATAAGTATGCACACACACACACACACACACACACACACACACACACACACACACACACACACACACACACACACACACACACACACACACACACACACACACACACACTCTCTAATGGCTGATTATGGAACTTAACATTCAAAATAGTAACTGAAATATTAATTCACTCATTAATTTATTATTTCATTCACGCATATGGTGCTTCTCAGTGTGAATGACACAGCTGGTAAAGTTACATACGTAATCAATGTACATTCATAACTTTCAATTAAAAGTAATAACTTGGGTTACAATATTGTTGTGAATTAACCACTTAAGCACTATTTTATACTTTTATACTTAAAATAAAATAAAAATAGAATCCAATCTGCGAAGATCTGCTATTTTTGCTATTAAAAAACAATTTAACCCATTCTGACCGGGCACCCATTTTGGTGTTAGCATCATGTTATGCTTTACCTATTGAAAAATAGCAGATCTACAAGCTCATATCGCGCCACCGAGTGGCGCGATACGAGCTTGTAGGTCTGCTATTTTTGAAGAACGACTGACATTTTTAGAATCTGATCTCAGGTCAGAATGGGTTCATCAGACCAGTGTGTGTCCAGTGGAAACCTCGTATGAATCTGATCTCAGGTCAGAATGGGTTAAGTGTTTGAAATTAGTTTTAAAAATGTCCGCCTATAATGACATGCCCATAATAGGGATGGTAATACTGCTCCTAAAGGTTGAAGGATGACTTTGCCTTCAAGTTTATTGTCACACAGATATAAAAGAGCGGGTTACATTATATTCTTGCTCAATTCACTGGTCATTCAGCTGAATTGCACTTCTTTAAGCCCATTCATGAATGGGTGCAGAGAACAAGATGACAGCTGCCGTGTTCTGAAGTTTATTAAACACATAAATAGAATAGTTTGCAGAGGTCATATACGTACGAGATATGAGTCATGATGACTGATGGAGGTGAGCAGAGGGATATGAAGTCTAACAAGGTGATGAGTTGTACTCACAACATTAACACGCCATTTGCAAAGTAGGGAACATCACAGGGAGGAGCAGTGCACCAAAGTATTATGGGAATTGTAGTCCAGGAAGGAAGTGAGCCCAGTGTCGATGACATCAGAGACACTGGGCTCACTGCTACAATCTAAAATATCTAAAACCACATATTACACACATAAAGACCCCCAGGAAAGTGTTCTAAAGCTTCTAAATGTCATTAACATATATTATTTTGCAAAAAGGGTGAAGTGTCCCTTTAAGAGTTATGAGGTATTGTACAGATACTGGGGTGAGTCATTTTATAAGCTACGTTCACGCAAAGCTCTGACGTCACTCTGTACACGCATGCACATGCTTGGTGCAGCATGTACAGTGCAGGCACCATGCAGTGACCTCATGCTGGATATTCCCAGATGTGTTATGTGCAATTATTCTGTGAAATTCATGCATTTCAGTGTAGCCCTGGGGGTTAGGGTCTCACTCTGCAGTCTTGTGATTGAGATGTTGTGGGTTAAGGAGAGTAAAGCACGTCAGTGTGTAGTGTAGGTGTAGTGTACTGTGTGTACTGTAGCCGAGTACTGCAGGTCTGTCAAACACTGACAGAGGCTGTGTGGAGGACTACTGTCAACACCATGGGAGGTGATTTGAGTCACACATCAGAGTCTATACACCCCTTCTCAAAGAGAAAGGCCAGCAAGCTCAATCATCTAACATGCAATTACGTCAGATGCTAGATGTCTGTCAGTAAGTATACCACTGTATCTAGAGTTACCGTTAATATAGAGATGCACAGACATTAGATGTGTTTGTGCACATGATGCCATATTAGCACTACTGCTGCATAACCACCACAACTATTTTTGCACATACATTACTTATTAAACATGCCAATGTGAGCCAATAATTTGCAACGCTTATTTTGTAATTGTAGAGCAACAACATTAGATGTCTGACGACGTCTCAGTGCACATTTTGCTTGCAGGCACTAGGTGGCACTGTGCAATTCTGAAAGCCTCTGCATGAGCCACTAGTGTTGCACTGGAGACCAGCAGTTTGATACTAGCAGGTAGTCTTATCTTCTGGCCTCTTGGATGAGTTCTTTTGCAAACAAAAAGATAACACAGTTCTGTTTGTACCTATACTTGTATATAAAAACAGGCGAAGAATTCTATTCTTCTCTATAAAACCTCCTTTATGCAGAGAACAATTAGGGTGAAAGAGTGAGTGAATGTGTGTGAGAGAGAGAGAGAGAGAGAGAGAGAGAGAGAGAGAGAGAGAGAGAGAGAGAGAGAGAGAGAGAGAGGAGTCTTTCATTACGTTTACTACACTTTTCTTAGCGCCTGCTCTTTATGGCTGACATTTCTGAAGCCTTTTGTGTGAAATGTGAAATGTGAAGGGAAAGACACTCCCTGCTGTCTTCACAAGCACGCACTGAGCCGAGTCTGCCCAGCTCCGTAAACCCTATTTTTCCCTGCCCCTTCCCCTCTCTTGGTTTTTCATAACTCAGTAAGCCCTATTCATTGATATTACTGCACTATTCAGCTGTGGGTAGAGCTGCAAGGGGATAACAACCTCTCGTTTAATGTGACCTGCTAGAGAATATATAATTCCTATGAATGTGGCAAACTCCACATCACACCATGTCATTGTAAAAAGAAAGATCTGCCTTTGTTGTGGAATTACTGTAGGATTAGTTGTTGAGAGCGCTCAGATCCTCTATATGCCATGAAACAAAGTTCTGTGATTTGATGCAATAGGGATTACACTTATTCTGTAACCTAGTACTAACCACGGGCATGGCTATGACACCTCCAAAAACAAGAAAGAAAGAAAGAAAGAAAGAAAGAGTTGCTTTGAACAGATTCCTCTCATGCTGGGATAGATAATGCGGTGTCGTTTCCTCTATGCCTCTTTTCCTTCTTGCTTCACCTCACTCTTTTGTTCCTTTTCCCTTCCTTTTAATTCCTCCTCTTCATCTCTATTTAACGTCCTCCTTCTAATTCTCCTTCCTCCTTCTGCTTTGCACCCTTCTTCTTCCTGGTCTTGCTCTTTTGCCCTTCCTCTTCGTTCTCATTCTGCTTGCTTAATGGCGTCCTCCTCCACTTATACCTGTCACGATTTGGTGTCCATGGCATTCATGGGCTGCGTGAGCAGCATGACATCTCAACACCTACGTATACCTCCATTCCTCCACAGTCGGAAAAGAAAGAAATTCTCACCCTCCGGTCTATGTTATCACAAGCAGTATTGTAATGGCCATGTCAACCTATACAGTAAAATATAACTAACTACATACTACTAAACTACAGACTACACTTTCTGTGTTAGGGGAAAAAAACATTTTTGCATTCACACTTAAGGAACGATTTGCCTTTATCTCCATAGAGGAGTCCTCTAATCCTCACTAGGGGACAGTCCCATTTCTGTCTACACACAGAGGTGCACTGTGAATGTTTTGAAAATGTGTCTACCAATGGCTTGGTCATTTTTTCAAACAAGATTTCATTTATCTTTTTTTTTTTTTTTTTATTACTTTGCTTAAACTTTCCAGGAAAAGAAAGGCTGTAGTTTCTAATTAGCTTTGAATCCCCCCCGATGATGTCATTGGTTTCTGAACTACCTCTGAGCGATTCGATGCAAATACCTTAATCAGCATTATTGAAGACCAATTATACGAAGATAAGATGGAAAAGTGTTCCTTTAATGAATATGTGTCCGGTGAGACTTGGTACATTACTTTGAGGCCGGAGAGTAGCCTTGCCTAGCACTGCTTTGTGATGTTTTCATTCCCGGAATGAAACCCTCCCTCCATCACCTGTCATGACATGTGTCCACCATATTGATTGTCTGCGTGACATGACCTCTCTCATCTTCCTCCGCTCTCCTCAGCCTTCATGACATGCTCTTGCAGTGCGTGCTTGTACTCCAAGTCACTGTTCCTCAACATGGGGTTGAGGGACCCCCAGGGGTCCTGGAGGGTGTTCCAAGGGACCCCCACCTAAATAATAGTTAGGAACCAAATGTACCTTTTATGGGTCCATCTGGTCCCATTTGTACACTCTCAGAGTTAATTTAACTGAGGATTTTACAGCAACAATAAATTCAAACATATCAGTTTAGTAGGCCTACAATACAATGCGGCAGCAGCAAAACAGCAAAAGAAGATTAATTCATATACATCCAAAATTCGTCCCATGTCTCTTTCATTTTGCTTTCCCCGTTCACCCTGGATTTTAATCATTTCTTCATTCCATTCTTTAAGCCCAGGTGTTCTAGGGACCTTCCAATTACACAGCTGTAACAAGTCCAACCTTTATAATATCACACCAGAATGTTATACTGCGATTAAAAGGAATCCTGCTGCGTATTGTCAGAAAGTGCGCTTCGTTTGGCAGGTGTTCAGTCCCCGACAAAGTCGAATGAGTTGAACACATTGATAACGATCCCTGCTGCATTTCCTTGGCGCGGTTTATATTACACAGCTATAGTGCGAAGGCAAACCCAGCTAAATAAATATGCAAGAATGATGCAACTTCTCCGCCTATTCGCATCCAGTCTACCGAAGTAGAGGTGAGAATGCGACCTTGGTAACATGAGCCAAAAAGATTTACGCCTCCACCTGCACCTCCTCCTCACGCCTCTACCACTGACCTCCGAGGCATCCAGTCCCCTCCATATCAACTCTCCTTCTAGCATGCATGCAGTGGTGGAAAGTAACTAAGTACATTTACTTAAGTACATTGTGTACTTAAGTAACATTTTTAGTTATTTGTATTTGGTAATACTTTTACTTCTGCTCCACGACATCTCAGAGGCAAATATTGTACTTTTACTGCTACATTTATTTGAAAACGAGTTACTTTGTAGATTTGGATTATCGTTACAAAACACATTTCGGCCATTTGAAAATAGCCGATCTACAAGCTCACAATGCATCACACTGGGAGCTTGTAGATCTGCTATTTTCAAAAGATGTTTAAATATTTGAAAACTAGAAACGGGACATTCGGCATAGCGAGTATTTTCTACTTTTGAGGGGCACTAGCCCCTCCTATATACAGGTTTAATGTTTGTTTTAATTGACAATGAAGGGAACATTTACGTCATTGACACTTTTACTTATAGTAAAAAAAGATATGAGTACTTCTTCCACCAATGCATGCATGCCACCATCACATTGAACCGAGCTAAACTGACATGACATCTTTTACTGCTCTGCTCCATAGTTAATGAGTCCTCCAAGGAGGTGGCTTATCCTCGAGAGGTGAACATCAGCGGGGCCGACACCACCCAGTGGCTGCTCCAGGGCCTCGGGGAGGGCAGCCTCTACCGCTTCCACCTCAGCGGCTGCACCAGGGCAGGCTGCGGACCCCCACGGGTACAGGAAGGCAGCACGGAGGTCAACCCACGTAAGTGGATAGAGATGCGGGGTGCCACGACCTTTGGGGTGGGCTGTGAGTTGTGGAACTTAATTTGCGGGGGTGGATGGTGTTGTTTGTATATATACGTTATGGGAAGCATTGGCTTGAATTTAGAATTGGCTTTTTTTTTCAATAATATTTCTATTGATTTTTACATTTTATGACAAAGACAAAACAGAAAGAAATACACTGACAGCTCAGCTCAGACACGTTGCGGAAACAAAGGGCACAGATATACACACATACACAATACCTACAGTACTGTACATCTAACCATAAAAGAAAATATAAAAAAACGATCATCAACATTTAATTGTGATTATTAACGATTGAAATGATTGTGTATTTTTTTTTTTTTTGCATTGGACATTGGAAACCAAGCGTTTTGTGCACAGTCAAATGACATTGAACATTTCTGTTTTGCCTTTTAGGCTTTGTAGACAAATATTGCACAGGGAAGATATTTCTGCTATATATCTTTTAAATGTACTGTATAACATTTTTGAGCGGTGCACACCGCTCCAATGACTGGCCGCGTGCGTACGTATGTCCCTATGTATGTCTGTTTGGAGTAGGACCAGCTGTAATACCGCTGGGTGACCTACCTTCAAGTGGTGCTGTTGAGCTTCACACTGTGCACTATAACTATTACAATAGTACAGTACAGAACAACGTACAGTACAGTACAGGAACTACCACAATACAAGTATAGTCGCATCGCTCAGTTCACACGGGTGTGATTTTCAAATGGAACCGATTATAACGATGCAAGACAATTGGCGATTATCTCAAATAATTGTGATTAGGTGATGTAGTAATTGTGGCAGGCATATTTGTGGTATTAGATGTGGCCTGGCTTAATTGCAAATATAAATATTTGAGTAGTGATTCATACTAAGTAGAGAGCTTGCGTTAATGATGTTCAATATAAAACACATTGAAAGTAGTGATTGATTTTCATGGTTGTAGATCAACTATATGAATGCGGTTGTTGGCATAAAAATACATCTATACATATTTTTCCACCACTGAAAAACAAAACATTTAACAGCGCAGATTCCTTCATCGATTGAGGAAGCGAAGACCATCTCTTGAGTGTCTTAATGAAACCTATGCCTTCAGTCCTTTATATTTCCTCTGGGAAACTCTACATCTTGTAGAATAGATGGTTCTTGTATGGCCATTAAAACTATTGTTAGTGAATGTGGTCGAGTACAAGGCTTGGTGTAGAGATAAAATGGACGTATTATGAAGCTCTGCCTGCGGGGCATGTTAGTCACAAATGCAGCCTATTGGATTTATGAAACCAAATAACAGGAAAGTGGAACGCCATGGGTGTGGAGAGACATTAATGGGGAATGATGGAGTGACAATGGAAGAGGAACAGCTAAATGCATATGCAGTGCACGGGTTCAGATCAGCCGGGGGATAGAGATGGCGGTGTACAAAGAGCTGCTACTGTTAGATGTTAACCACTTTCAACCTAGCATCCCTATTTTGGGCATGCCATTACGGTCGAAAATGTTCCAAAAATGTCAAAACTTTTTTTGGAGAATAATATAGAAGATCTACAACTACTGTACCGCATGTCGCAGTGTGGCCCTTTGTGAGATTATAGATTGGCAGTTTAGTGTATAGGACTTACAGCAAGTGGTTAATTGAATGTTATTAATTAATGCTTTTCAAAGCTCAGTTTGTTTGGAATGTTGATGCTTCATCATCCTAACTTCAGTGAGATAGATGAATAATGTTTTCTACTGGCTCTATTGGAAATTGGCTTTGACAAATTCCACTGACTGAAGGGCAATGAGATGACAAATGTCTGCCATAGGTTTGCCAGCAGACAGTAAACTGTGTGTGCGTGCCAGTGTGCGTGTGCAACTGTGCGTGCTTGGATAGATAGTAAAGCAAAGGCAGAGGGTGTGGAGTGGGAAGACAGAGACCAGAAGAGAGAGAGAGAGAAAGGGAACATCAGTTAGAGAGAAGGGGAAAAAACTAGCAGCAGCCATGGCAGAACAATGTGCCAGGCACAGAAAAACCATCTATTTTTCTCCAGCAGGTCTCAGGAGATAACAAAGCAGCGGAGATAAAGCGCACTGCAAACTAGACAAAAAAAGCATAAAGGAACATATCCCGCCAAAAAGTCACACAGAAAATAACCAGCTCCTCGAGAGATAAAATTATTGACTCTCTTGTTCAACGCTGTGAACACCCAAGTTGTTACTCCCAACTTATTTCTTAATGGCTTAAACTACAACTTAAGCTAATGCCATAAATAAACAATCATATGAATAAATGTTTATGCATGCATCCATATGTATAATGTCAGGTGTGTGTGCGGGTGACACGTGTGAGTGTTTACATGTGTGTGTGTGCGCGCACTATATCACTATACAGGGACGGGCACAGTAATACATGAAAGGTTTTGACCGTCGGAGAAAAGTGCCCTCTCCGTCCTGAACTGAAATGTAGCATTTTATGTTGAAATAATTCTTCTCTTGCTCGCTGCCCCGCTACGCAAACTACGCAGCAGTTGATTTTCCCCCCAATAGTAAAAGTAGACAGTCGTTTTGAGGGGGCCTCCGATGGGCAGGCGTCTCTTCCTCCTCCCATCAGTGACGGGAGGAGCCGAGGAGGAAGCGACGGTCGTCCGTCAGAGGCCCCCGACGGACGACCGTGTATAATAAGTGTATAATAAGTGTATAATAAGTGTGTATAATAAACACACTTTGGGGATAAAGTGTGTTCTTACATGACATCCTCCATTTCACAATGTCAGCACTCTGTGAGTAATTGCTAATAATATGAACATTTTCTTCCTACATTCTGCACTGCAGGCAGCACAGTGATGATGCCCCATTGCGCCCGCAGCTGCATTGTTGTCAATTAATCTGTCTTAAAAAAGTTCTAATATTAATATAGCATAGCATATTGCCATTGGCTCTTGTTGCACAAATGTTATGTGGACAATAGCAACGTGGTCAGCACTGTTTGCAAATGTAGTAGGCTACATTTAGTCACAAAGACAAAAAATATGCTGCTGTTGAATGGGCAATACACAATCAATCAAACAAGCTGACATGGCATTCGATCATTGATGCAGTTGAGTGCGCACAGCCGCTCACAAGTCACAAACGAAACGACTAGGGATCAGGGTGCCAGCGAAGTCTATGGACTTTGTTTAGGGCACTAAAAACAGTGAGGCAACTACAGTGGGCACATGAGTCTGCTCTTTTTTTCTTTTTAAGTTAAAGCACTTTATTCCCCATCGTCGTTCCTGTTCCATTTTCTCATACCTTATCTAAATTATTATTATTGCTTTTAAGAATTATATTATTTTTCTTTGATCTATCTCATCATGGAATTAATGTCAATATCTTTCTCAATACTATAGGCCTATAGAGCGTCGCAGTCCCACAACTCTTGTCGTGACAAATCATGACAACAAACACAATATTTTGGACCAAACAAATAATTACAAAGAAAAAGAAAAGTGTTGTAACCTGCCGTTTTCTTCTTCTGTCTAATTCTTTGTTCAGCCCGAAAAAAAATGTTTGTTGTCATGATTTGTCACGACAAGAGTTGGCTTTGTCCACGGCGTAAACGTCTTTAAATAAATACTTTCTGAAAAGTCTATGAGGAAAATGAACGGGGATTTATTTTCCGGGTCTCGAGGGGCGGGACTGCGAAGCTCTATACTGTAGCTTTGTACTAATTGAGGAAATACGCATCTATCATATTTTCTGATGATCTTATCAATGTTCATATCTTGCTCAATACTGAGAGTGTAGATTTGTACTGATTGACTCAAGTATAACCTTGTGTTCCCATCCCCCGCAAAATGGTGTCTGGCACCCCTAAATAAAACCCAAATTATGTGGTGTGCACGCTCGCCGCAAGTGCCCTTTTCAAATTTCAGCCCCTGCCCCTCCAAATCCCTGTGCACGTCCCCGTCACTATAGTTAATGCAACCTTTCGAACCTGAATGCACACAACTAGAGGTAGTGATACTAGTACCGTATTCTGGTCTATAATTGTTGTAGCAAGCTGTAGCTATGTTATTGTATTTGGTCCTATATGCAGAGTTAGGGAAATACCTTTTTTTTTTTTTTATAATTATTCCTAGCAATTCCTAGATTCATTCATATATGTTTTGGTTACAACAGCAGCTGCATAGTTAGAGTTGATGTGCGTCTAACAGCATCACTTTCAGACAGAGCTAACAAGGTCAAAGCAAAGCAGATGGTCTGTAGTATTGAAAAACAGAGTAGTAGCCTCCCCTAGACAATATAGTAAGTCTAACATCGCAGACTCATTTAGGTCCAGCACACGCTCACACATACTGTATAGTACATGAGAGCCAGGTCATCTTATCTCCATGCATCCGAATCCTCGTAGAACAATTGGATTTCCACGCATGGTGGGTGTCATAAAATGCCAGATTTAGTTTAGAAGAAGGGAAGCTTGGACGTGACTCCCACAGTCCCACCCACCATCTTTTTATCTATCCGCTATCCTCCCCATAATCCAAATCCAACTTCACTCAATTAAGGCTCGGCCCTGGTACTGGCTTTTGAACTGTCTTCTTGAAGGGTGCCTGCAAGCTGTGCTCTTCTCTTGGGCTGCGGGGAGATCCTATTTGCCTGTGCTAATCCTCTTTTCTTGCCATTTCCCACTTCCTTTCCCCTCTCTGCCTGTCTGTCTTTCCTGTCCTCCCTCCTTCCCCTTTCTTCTTTCTTTATCAGTTCCAGCCCTGTTGAACATAAGCTCTTATGTGAGTGACACCTTTGCCAAAATCAGCTGGGCTGCCAGAGAGGAGCAACAACATTCGCAGCTTTATGTGGCTTATATGAATAACCGTAAGCTACTTCACCCTTCCCCTGCCTTGCTTAGCATTGATAAGGATTTTAAAAGTGGTAGCATCATGCTTAAGTGCCAGTGGGAAGGTTTTATGATAATGTTGAAATTCATGGTAACCCACATAGACATTGAAGTCTGTATGGATATATATATATATCATAGTCGTTATGGTTGCTTGCTCCACATTAAAATGTCAGTCTATAGAAATAGCTTAACTACAAATATGCGTAACTACAAACATGGAATGTCACAATTTACAAAGTAGGCGAACGTTTTAAGCTTCTCTAGCTGTTAGCATGGGTTTTAACATTCAAGGTGCACCTCTTGTGCTGTGCTGTATAGGCGAGGGTAACTGGAGGATTTCAGAAGCTGTAAACACTTCACAAAGTTTCCACATCATTGACGGGCTTGAACCTGGATCGGTGTACACAGTGCGCCTCGTGGCCATGGGGTTGCTCAGTAACACTAGCATTTTTGAAGATGTTATCCAGACCAAAGTCAAAGGTGAGAGGAGAGGTACGCCGGTCATTAGTGTGGTAGTAATCCATCAACGTCCTGCCTCCCACTGCAGTACTAGTACAGTACTATTGATGAACTGTCAATGTCTCTACGGTACCTACCATCTGTGCTTTTTGTTTGTGTCTTTCTTTCATCGTCTATGTTTGCTTCTTTACCAAGTAATAATTTGAAGAATAAGAACAGGATTAACATTTCAATCTTGATTCTTGTGATGATCTGTTTCCAGTCGAAATAAAGGTAAGTGAGATTCTTTTGGTTAAAACAAAAAGGTTTTTGTTAAAAGTCAAATCACTAGTATATTCTAATAGTAATCATCGCAAAGAGTGTTTGTTCAATAACAGGAGCTGTCTCTCCAGCGCTTTAATAAACAGAACATACATTTTCAGGTAGGTGACAAAATTTCAACCAATCAGAAGAAAGTACCGTAGCCATTTATCAGCTTAATGTTTACAGTGTTCCAGTTCCAATTTTGTCTTCTCATTTCTTTGTGTTTTCACTTACAATTTCAAATCTGTATCCTGACTGCATTCTCTGTCCTGATTGGATCAAATTGGTAGCCCGACCTGAACATGCATTTTTTGTTTAATAAAAAGCTGGAGAGACATGGAGACTCCTGTTACTGAACAAACACTCTATAGCAATGAGTACTATCACAATATAGAGCTTTTTAATTTTAACCAAAGAAAATCACTTACCCTACCTTTAATGTAGGCTACTGTATATGTGGAGTGCTTTGGGGGTAAACTGAGTCTGTATGTGATTCCTAGATGTGGCCGGTCTGCAGAGCAGCATATCGACTCAGGGCTGGTTCATCGGAACCATGTGCACCGGGGTGCTCCTCACCCTCATTGTGCTTGTCGCCTGCTTCGTGCGGAGAAACAAAGGTGGTAAATACGCAGGTACGCCACCGCCAACCCAGCGACCACCAGACATGTCTTCCATCGATCAAGGTCAGTCAGATTTTGACCAGGGTTGGGGAAGCCTCCATGTACCATTTTTCACCACAGAAAGTGAACCACTGCTCAGTTCATGAATTATTGTAGGTACATAAATGGATTTTAGATGAGGATCATCACAGCGTGATCCAATTTGAGAATTGACCAGTGGTGGAAAGTAACTAAGTACATGTACTGTACATAAGTACAATTTTGAGGTATACTGGAGTATTTCCTAATTTCAGTACTTTTAGTTCTACTCTACTACAGCTCTATACAAATATTGTGCTTTTACTCCACATTTATTTGAAAACAGAGTATTTCTATATTGCAGTATTGCTACTTTTACTTAAGTAAAACATTTGAGTACTTTTTCCACCACTGAATTTGACCATGCTGAGGGGTAATATATGCACAGTGCATTGACACGATTAACGTACAATCATTCATGACACTTTGGTTCACTTCCAGAATGAGTGAAACTGGGATGGACCCCAACCCTGCACAAGCAGCACGCGCTTGGAAATGCAACTTGCATGCATTACTGCATGTGGAATGCGCCTGCTGCATGCCAACCCATCATACCCCAATTAATTTGCTCAAAATGAACTGTCACGACCTATACATACTATTTGGCCCAGTTTTCCTCCTCGTGACTCTCATTACGCTCTGTGGCCCTTCTGTGTTCCGCTCTGTTCCTCTGATTACGTGGCTTGTCAAGCCAGACGAGTGGGAATCAGATGGCTTTGTTCCGCACCTCTCTGTCCCTCATGTGCCACGGGGGCCCTGGTTCCCCCCTCTGCCGCCCTCATGTGCCATGGGGCCCTGGTTCCCCCCTCTGCCGCCCTCATGTGCCACGGGGCCCTGGTTCCCCCCTCTGCTGCCCTCATGTGCCACGGGGCCCTGGTTCCCCCCTCTGCCGCCCTCATGTGCCACGGGGGCCTGGTTCCCGCCTCCACCGCAAGTGCCTTTGTGCTCGCTACCTCATACAGTATCACAGCCTGTCTCAGGGCTCACAAAGCTTCCTCGTGTCTCCTCACTTGCTTTTCTTTCCCTTGCACTGCTCCTTTCTTCTCATCCCCGCCGCTTCACTTCTTCGCCCGCAGTAGCTTTTGACATGAAGCACTGAATATTTCATCAGCCCCTCCTGAGAAACCCCCCCGCCCATCCAACGCTTTTCATGAAACCCCTCTTTTGTCTCCCACGCAAGCCAACTCTTATTTTATTTAAAGCATATTTACACAAGGAGCTGTTGGGTAGCACTTTGTGCAGACAAACAAAAGAGAGGCGTAGACTATGGACATGTAGAGTTCAGATGCTATTACGGCTGCTTTTGGTTTCAACTGTGACACACACATGAACACAGGTGTTGTAAAAGTTTAAATCTAATGTTTACCACACACTCACTCAGTCTCAGAATAAGCCTCGCTTTTGTTGTTATATTCCAAAGGAAATGCGTGTTGCGGTGCAGAAGTATAGAACGAAACTTTTTGATGTAGCTCCTTAGAGGGAGATGCTGTAATATTTCTACCAGCCACAGCAATACAGATCTTAAGGAATAAGGGGTGTATGACTCTGTTAAAGGGGGTGAAAGTTATATATATTTTTTATTTTGTTAAAAGATCCTGACGGGCGGCCTTCGCTGCGGGCCACTCCCCATATCTCTCTCCCCATTTCCTGTCTACCTACTGTACTATCAAAGGCATAAAAAGCCCAAAAATCTAAAAAAGTTAAAGCTCTATCCTGAAATTAATCATTGCTATAGTATAGAGTGTTTGTTCATTAACAGGGGCAGTTTCCAGTCTCTCCAGCAGCTTGTTAGTAAATTCATCCTTCATCAGATTAAATTCAGTTCCAATGTTGTCACAATTTATTGATTTATTTTTGTCATCACTTCCAATTTCAATTTTTTTGAATCCTGCATGATTTCTCTCTTCTGATGGGATACAATTGGTATCATAACCTGAGAGCTAGAGAGATATGAGACTTAAATAAACAATGATTATCATAACCTGAGAGCTAGAGAGATAGGAGACTGTTAATAAACAATGATTATCATAACCTGAGAGCTAGAGAGATAGGAGACTCCTGTTAATAAACAATGATTATCACAATATAGGAGGAAACTAACACTTTTACCCCCCTTTAATGTAACCCCCCCCCCCCCCCCCCCCCATTGAGTACTTACAATAGTTATTTCAATTAGTATGATTTTAGAAAAGTAGTAGTAAAATCAGGAATATACATCACAAACTTTGAAATTGGTGGGTTTTCATTATAATGATCATTTGAATTGGAACTGCTATTCATTTGTGGCACGACAAGTAAACTAACCATTGTGCATTGAAGCACTGGCACTTTATTTCCCCTTTCTACGCTTTACCTCCTCTGCAGTGAAGGAGAAGGAGGCTCTGCACCCTGACGAGGAGTCTCCGGGTATGAATGATGACACCTTCTGTGAATACAGGTGAGACATACTGTACACTTGCTCCTCAAGGACAAGCTGGCATGCCAAAGTGTGATGAAAATAACACATTGCATGGTTCGGTTGATGGTTGGTTTTCCGGCGATAAATTGCGTAGCTTAAAGCTATTTTGTTTTACATGACTAAATTAAGTTTAACAACCATATGTTAATGTTTCACGACGTATACAGTAGGGTTATTTGTTACAGTATAATGCTGTTCATTCATGTATTTGTTTTTGTTCCAAAAGCAAGCCTTGCATGACTGCACTTTGCGAGGACGGGCCCACAAGCCAGTTTTCTGAACTCTTAATGGGCTAGGTAAACATATACGATCGCCTTAACAGTTAAGTCTGTTTGTTCCTCCTTAGTTGTGATACCTTGTATTTACTTAGATGCTGTTCCGCTTTGTTCCTCCTTTAGTTGTGTTTGATTCTTAATATATACTGTATTTACTTTAGATCAGATTATTATGTCTGCGTCCAAGTGTGTGTATTCAAATGAGAATCTGTCAGCTCCTGCCTGCAAGCATGTGTATGTGACATGTGTGTATGTGTGCGCACACATGCCCATGAGTCTTTAAACATAGCCATGGCTATGTCTAAAGAACTGACTTTTTTGCAGCCTGTCTGTGTATGTGATGTGATGTGATTATAGTGGACAGTTGTAGGCTCCCTAAAAAGCACACACATCTAAACTGACAGTCACCGTTGCTTATAAACCTTCCTTTGCATACACATACATCCCTGTATAACATGGATGGAACATAATTCCCATAATATAACTATTGAATTGGTCCAATAACCAAGTTAAAATAAAGAGCCTACTACCGTATTTAAAAAATATATATATAGCAAACTATTAAAATAACAAATTTGTGAGAGTCACCTACTGTATATTAATTATAATTATACAAAAATACCAATTGATTGATTCTGTCTGTGTTTCCAGGAGTGGTAGAAAGTAACTAAGTACATGATATTTGTACTTTATTTGAGTATTTCCTATTTCCAATACTTTTACTTCTACGGCCACTACACATCTCAGAGGCAAATATTGTACTTTTACTCCACTACATTTAGTGACTATAGTTACTATAGCTCACAATGCGACGCATTGTGAGTTTGTAGATCTGCAAAAGATGTTTAGACATTTGAAAACTTGCATAATTAGTTCTTTATACTTTTGGTACTTAAAGTACATTTTGATACCAATACTTTTACTCAAGTACATTTTGAATTCTGCTGTATTAATACTTTTACTTAAGTAAAAGATGTGAGTACTTTTTCCACATCTCGCAAACCGCTGGATCGTTTAACACCACATTTCTTGTGCAAGTATACTACCTCCACTCATTTTTTGAAACTTATTTTTTAAATATTTAACTTTTGTTTTATATTGGAGATCAATCGGGTTCTGCTCAGGCTGAAATGTTGCCCAAATATTTTTTTGAGCTTCTTGCACTTACTGTGTGTTTCTGTTTTATCTATCAAGGTTACTTACCAGCATCTCTCATTTGAGACAAATTTGAAGGCAGGAAGTTAACTTAAAATGAATGGTCACACGTTAAAGGAGAATTTCAGACTAGAAGGCTTTCTTACCTTTATTTGTAGTTGTTACGTCCCCACCAAAGAGGTCCAGGTCCAAGTGCATTATTGGCTATTTCCCCAAAGGCCTCATTGAATTGCATTGAATTGCATTGAATTGAATGGGGCTATGGGGTGTTGTGCTAATTCGCTTATTTTCATCGCTCAAAAATCATTTTTGGTATATACTGTATCCTCTCTTCATAATGTAAATAGTATCCCAAGCGGCACACTTTACTACATATTTTGATGGAAATAAGCGAATTAGCACAAAAACCCAACCCCCATTGAGGGCTTATGGTAGGGGAAATAGCCAATAATGCACTTTTGCACAAAATAACGGTAAGAAAGCCTTCTAGTATGGAATTCTCCTTTAACTGTTTGAGTCAATATGGTGTCACGATGGTGCTCCAAGTGTTATTGTAATACCAATGTATGTAAATATCCCAGCTAGCAGCCCCTAGAGGCCGCCCTGCTCGGAGAAGTGACTTACGGTATATTAATTGGAATGCCTTCTTTCTTTGGTTCTCCAGCTCAGTGAGAGAGTCGCATACTGCTCCTCAGAATCTGAATCAGCTACAGTATTGTCACATCACAGTAAAAAAGTGGTTGAAATTTACCGACGGAATGAAGGTTAGCCTATAGGATATATATATATATGATCATCTATACAGTCGACAGACAGACAGATAGACAGCAGTGCTGTGAGCAGTGTGCTCTCATTGACTGTAATACAGGCCTTATCGGGGCGCAGTCGCAACCCAGTTCATACTGTATGATATCCAGTCAGCGACAGAGTCAAATGTCAAACGTTCTAGATGTTCAGAAATGGTCGGGGAGGCGTCGGCGAGCTTTTATCGCTGCTGGATCTTGTCGCAGCTCCTTTCACACACAGCGAGCAAAACCTCGCCGATCAAAGACCCATTTTACGTCAGATCGGGGGTTTTGTCGGCGAGCGCCAAAAATGCTTCCCGACAGCATAATCGAAGCAAATATCGAGCAGTGTGTACGAGCCATAACACACATACATGAACAGCAAAAGTTTTATACTTAAACAACAATTGTGCTTTTAAAGTGGAAAGGTTGGCCTGAGGATGGCACTAGAGAAATGGTCTTGGGGTCACTTCAGTTAAATGACTACTTTGCCTAGGGTCACCTACCCAGTACACTCTTTCATACATTTGATGTTTGTCTTTGCTTCAATGCTTAGGATCAAACCGACACTAAAATATAGTAGACATAAGACCTTTGTGAATGAGGCCAACCTATAGCAATCAGAACTGTGGAGAAACTACTTGCTGAGCTAAACAATGATACATCAGCCAGTATGGATAACCTGGATGGACGTTAATTAAAGTTGTTTCGAATATAATTTCACTGGATTATATTTTCAATGAGACTGAAGGAGGAGTTATTCCCCCAGGTTTGGAAATCTGTCAAGGTTGCAATAGTTCCCCAAAACAAATGAGAGATTTTCTCAGCTGCCAATAACAGATTCGTTAGTATTCTTCCAGTGTTGAGCAAGCTAATGGAAAAAGTTGTTCTTGAACAGATACTAAACTATTTTTCACTTCATGAATTAAACAGCATGCCTATAAGGCAGATCACTCTACATGCACCTCGCTCACAGAGATGACTGACAATGGTTATCTTATACTGACAGTAAAAAGTTGGTCTGTGCTACTTAACTTTGGTGCAGTCTGATACTCTTATAACATGGACGGATAGGCTAATGAACAGCTATCATGGGCGAAACATACTGTATAGAAAATATTGTTAAAGCTGGAAGGCCATAATTTCTCCCCCCCTAAAACATGATTATCAGGTACTATGATTATACTATGTAGTAGAAAGATGTTAAAAGTGTTAAAAAAAACACCCACCAGTTCATTAAGGGCGCGTTCGGAAATACCGCACCGGAGCGCACTCGCCTATTAGTTTGCATTGCATAGTGCTCTATTTCCGAACGCGACCTACGTATGCCTGGTTTTCAGGTGGGTGGTGATCCACCTGAACTGAAGTCGCACCCACAGCTGTTGCTGTATGATAAAGGGGGAGGGGTTAGGGGAGAGTAATGCTAAAGACACATACAAAACAGAAAAAGTACAAAAATCACATCTTTAAGAAAACAGGTAGAGTAATATCATGCATCAGAAGATGTTCCTCTTTTTTTTATCCCTGCCTCTAGAGTGCTAGTGGCACAGACAATAGTTCTATGTCACCTTGATTGCTGCTCGACAGTCTGGTCAGGTGCAGCCAAAATGATCTGTCTATAAGCTCCAAATAGCTCACAATAAAGCTGCAAGGCTCGCGAGTCGCACTGCCCTATCCGTTACGCGAGGTAGACAACAGAGAATGCATGGCAGTCTCTCATTGCTCAGAGCAGTGGTGTAAAGTAACATTTACTTAAGTACAATTCTGAGGTACAACACAATCAGCGCCGGGATTTCTTTCAAAATAACAGCTCGGGATGCCGCGCAGATATGGCCGCTTTTACTCTGTAAGCCCCCTTCTTCCGTTCTGGACAAAAAACGGGAGAAATA
The DNA here is from genome assembly GCF_963924005.1 of Protomyctophum bolini. Taxonomy (NCBI): domain Eukaryota; kingdom Metazoa; phylum Chordata; class Actinopteri; order Myctophiformes; family Myctophidae; genus Protomyctophum; species Protomyctophum bolini. Next base: position 13,319,294 of record NC_137866.1, read on the forward strand.
TTTTATATTTCCAATACCGTTACTTCTACTCCACTACACCTCAGACCCCAAATATTGTACAGTGTGAGCTTGTAGATCTGCGATTTTGGTACTTCGTTTTGATACCAATACTTTTGTACTTTTACTGACGTAGTTTTTGAATTCCGGATTTGTAACGGAGTATTTCTACATTGCAATATTTATACTTTTACTTAACTTTCAGCGCCACCTGGTGGTCACCAGTTTAGGCTTTGAGTGCCAATTCTCCCATTATAAAGAAAGAAAGAATTTGTAATTCTATTATGCATGTAATGTGCATGTCATCACCTGTACACCAGATTAGAGGAATTTTCAAAAAAGTTTTTTTTTTAATTCCCAAGGGAAGACGTCTTGTCGTCCGTGGCATCCGGTACTTAATTGGCAATTAGACGTCTCGACGTTTATGGCGACCAAACAGTTTACTTAAGTAAAACATATGAGTACTTTTTCCACCACTGGCTCAGAGTAGACTAGAAGTTGACTTACAATTCAAAGGGTTGCCTTAGGAATATCTGTTATACCTGGGCCCTCATCAAACCCTGTACATTCAAGACACTGCCCCCGCTGCCACCCTTAGATCTCCATGGAGCTGACCTATTCTGACATTCCATATACTGTATGTTGTTCTGACCTCATCACACCCTGTACACTCAAGACACGCTCCATTTAGGGCGACGTCAGGCTTCTCGGCCTCAGGCTTCTTACTGGTAGTAAACAACCAAATAACAATCTGTCAGTGAGAGATTGAAATAGTCACACTACCAGGAAGGCTAAATGTTATATACAGTGATTAACCATTTTTAAACCCTACAGTATTTGTTCATCAAAAAAGAAAACAACGCATCTACAAGATCACAATGCATCACAGCGCGCCACATTGTGAGCTTGAAACAATACTCATAAGCCAGAAGTAGATCGATCTCATGTACTATAGAAATAATACATAACATTGTTTTTCCATTGTTGAGCAGCTCTGGTGACAGTTTAGAGAAATTGACGGAATCCTCTTTAACATTATACTTCCACAGCAACTGCCTAACAATGAAGCACTTGTTTGTCCAGACATGCAGCAAGAATCACCCTGAAATAGCCCATTCTGTCTGCTTTCCCATCATCCTCTTATTCCGAGCATTAATATTAATCCAATTTCTTGGGTTGCAAGGCTATAATTCTGTTTGCACAGGAAAATGTCTCGTGCTTGAAACATCCACCAGACCTAATCAAAAGTGGTTACAGTAATAGGCCTACAACTAACACAAGCAATACTAGTAATAAACTTAATATAGAGGGTATGTGCGTGACATCATCATCATTACCCGGAAGTTATGCATGAACGCCTACTGAGTGGCAAAAAACGACTTTCTGACCATGACAGCCCATACTGTACATCCAAACAGAAATCCATTCTGATTGTATATTATACAACGTTAAACTCACTTTGCCACTCACTTTGTCACTCGATTTGCTTTATGCATGCAATACCTATATTATAGCGAAAGGATTACGCTAGAAAGTTCTCCACAAATAGGTGTAACAGACTGTAAATAAATGTGTGTCGGTTTCTTTTGTGTGTGAACAGTATTTATTTAAGTATATTTACGGAAGTAACGTGAGTTTTAGGGGCTCCAGTTCGATTCCTGGCTGGCAGGACTCATTTTGTTGCTGTTGGGTGGAAATCTCAAAAACCTTGTGTAAAAATAGTGAAATCTACAAACTCAACTCAAGTAGGGAAGTCATTTCCGAAAAATATAACAAATTTAAACATGTAAATTCAAGGTTTCCGCTTGTACTCTGTGCCCTGTGTTTCCTGTCTCTGCCAAATAAAGCCTTAAAATGCCCCCCCAAAATAACGTAATAATGCAGTAGGTGAACATTTGGCTAACGCATAGAACATTCGGTGAAATTGGCAGACGTAGTCGCATTGTGAACTTGTAGATCGGATATTTTTGGTGAGGAAACTGTGAAAAGAAAATGGGAGGGGACAAATATAGAGCCCTGGTGAACCTCTGTTCAATGAAGAAGAATGCAAGCTTTAGACTCTAGTGTCTCTGTGGGGCTTAACATAGATGTAGAAGACATACATGTAGCGTGATATATTCATTCTCAGAGCACAGACTAAATTGTGACACTATACTGCTAGTCATTGTAGAGGTGCCCTTTCATACATTTATCCTGCAATTACATGAATATTAATCGCGCAACTACAGTATCTTGCACTAGCGCCGCACATAGAACATTATTACACTTTAAATCTCAGCTCTGTCTCCGTCTGACTTACATTAGTAATTCAGTTTGTTCTTGGATGTTTTAGTGTACTGTAAATCAAATGAAGAATTATAAATTATGTTTAAACCATGAATTTTCAGACTGGCTGAAACAGGAAGAAAAGGAGCAGTCCAGCCTCTGTCCGTGTAGGATATCAGAGACTGTGTTCAAAGTGGAGAAAGAACATCCGCACACTAGTTTGTAAAGCTCAGAGACTTACTTTATTTAGAGGCAACAAATTGCAACGTTTCGACCTAATAGGTCTTCATCAGGCAAATCATGAGGCTGTGTTATCTCAGATCTGTATTGTCCCCCCCCAGGGTGACTTTCCCTCTAGCTTTACTGCAGGGTTCCCAACACAATTCACACCAAGGGCCCCCAAATAGCCATAGCAAAAAGCCGATCGACAGACAAGGTCACACTTAACGTATCACAGTTTGTAAACTGCCTATTTTTGCCATTTCCAGAAAATATATAAATTGAAGTTTGAAAATGACGAAAATTGGGTTGCCAGGTTAAAAGTCATTAAACTTGCACAATAATGTTATGAATTGAAATTAGATAGATATTTTGAGGATTACCTTCTGCGACCCTATAGCTGCTTCTCTCTTGGCAAGTGATTAAATTCAGTAAACTTCATATCGTTATTTCCTCATAGAGAATGTGTGCAGGCAGTGTCTATGATAGAAACATAGCAAATCACCACACTTTATACCATGCAGTTAAACAAACAGATGAAAGGTAGTTGAAGAAAGTTTCTCATCAGTCCAATATACAAAGTTCTCATACGCACATGAGCTATCATTTCTTGTGCAAGTTAAGCAATCTAAATGCAGTGCGGATAAATGGGCCCTTTGCTTTTTTACTGTTGAGTTCAGGCACTATAAAATGATGCCCGGAGGCCATTGTCTCAAACTGCCCTCTAAGGCGAGGACCATGACACTGAGGAATATTCTCAATTAATTTCCCTGCTTTACTTTAATTTTTTATTTCCTCCTAACTTTAAATTTTATTTTAGTGGGTTTAGAGAGATGACACAAGTTGAATTTTCTCTGGGACACTTAAAATAATAGCATAAATTTCCAGGTGGTGCCGGTAGTAAAAAGCTAAAAAAAATAACTCTTTGCCTCTTTAGCTGGCCATTTTCCGTGCAGCAGTCCCAAAATGGAGCCAGCACGGGTCAAAGCCAAGACAAATGTAATTACCTCCTGCCCAGTGATGCGTCTCCCTCACTCGCATCCTTCGCTCAACTGAGGGAGAGCCTACTGCACCAGCTTAGAGCGAGAGCAGTTGTGGCTGAGGCTGCCTGAGACACACATGGGTTCTGATCAAGGCCTCAAATGCGCTGGGTCTCTACTCTCTAAAGCACTCAGCCTCCGTTTTATCACTGCATTCCAAGTCACACACACAGTAGCAGGGTCTTGGGGGGGCGGTGTGTGTGTGTGTGTGTGTGGGGGGGGGGGGCATTCAACCATTGTGGCATTCAGCGGCACTAAGATAAGGACCACTTATCTCTGTCGCTCTAGGGTCGTCACTCGTCAGAGAGAAAGAGTTTGATAACGCTGGAAATGGGGACCGTATGTGGCTTGCATGGCAAAGAGCTTCTATGAAATCGGGGCGATAATATCGGTTATTAAAAGGAAATCCACCAGAAGAGCCAGATGCCATGATGTATGAGTTCTAAAACTGTATCGCTGTGCTGGAAATCCTATCTAAAAATGTGGCGGTCATATATGACACATCGATCACCTGTGCTAAGTTTCTAACCTATGCTGTGAAACGCTCTATCACACACACACACACACACACACACACACACACACACACACACACACACACACCCCTCCCCGCACACACACACACACACACCCCCCCCTCCTCCCCACGCCCACGCCACACACACACACACACACACACACACACACACACACACACACACACACACACACACACACACACACACACACACAGAGTATGTTTTGAATATTAAACTTAGGAGGGGAAAGAAGCGAATTATCAACCGTGGTCAAGGTTGGCTATTAGAAAGGGAGGACGAAGGGGGAGGGGTCCGTGGTGTTTTGAGGTGACCCTGCATCTTGTACCGAGACGACACCTGTGCGCTGGCCGGGTGCCCAGTCTTAAATTGGCATCTAATCTCCCTGGCCCCGTGTGTGGGGCCTCTTGGGGATACTGGTAACGACAGGCTGTTTGTCTGGGATTGCATACGGCTCCCCTCGCTCTCCCTTCTCTCTCTCTCTCTCTTCCTCCATTCCTCTTCCTCGATCTCTCTCTCTCTCTCCCAGGCTCTCGTGGCGCCCCCACCTCCAACACCCCCTCTTCTCTCACGGTTCGGAATGAGCTGCACTCAGGCAATTTCCATCGCTAGCTCTAAAGAGATTTGAAATTGCCTTCAGTCCTAAAGCCTTGGCAATTAGCAATTAGTGAAGTGATTGTAGCAAGCCACCCCCGCCTCCCTTTTGCTCCTGTCCCCTGCTGTGAGGCCACTGTGAATCCATTTCCAGCTAGCACTCATAGTGATGTATTGGAGCCGTGTACACGGGTATCTGTAGGAGCAGCCGAGCATTTAATAGTGTCTTTGAGTTCATGCATTTAAGTGTTTGTGTGCAAGTTTATTTCTGTGTTTATTTCTATGTGTTTTGATAAGTTTGCCGATTTGTGTGCGTGTGCGCATGTGTGGCCATTCACCGCAGTATGTACAGTACAATATGTGTAATTTGCCGGCTGCTGCTATGTGCTTATGGACATCTGCCTGCTGCGCTGTACAATATGTTTGTGTTTGCCTCTGTACCACTCAGCACTCATCCATCCCCAATCCCTCTCTTGTTGTTGGATGGCAGTGACAGTGACGAGAAGCCACTGAAGGGGGGCAGTTTGTGTTCCCTGAATGGCACCAACGTGGGAGGGGACAGCATCAGTAGAGACAGCCTGGTGGACTACACCGACGGGGGAGGAGAATTCAATGAGGACGGCTCATTTATCGGAGAATATTCCGGATGCAAGCACAGAGGCTCTTTGGGCGAGGCCAATGGACTCGGCCCAGTGACTGCATAAAAGAAGCAGCAAGAGTAGTTACAGACATTATTAATTACCCGATATTAGAGTTGGATGAATGAAATTGTCTCAAATATACGCAGAAGCCAGCCTGCCCTACCGGTGTGTCAAGAGGCACACAAAGCAAATAATTAAATTTGATTTCAGGTTCCATTTTGCCCAAGGGCATGCATGCATGGACTAATGCATCCACAATGGACTTCACTGAGGGAGCAGTGGGAGGCAGTGTGTATGAGAGAATGAATGGTATCATTTGAGAGATGCATGATTCTAATAAGTAGTGTTTTCTACCGATCAGTCACAAGGCCCCACAATGCAAATTGATTTTGTACCTCGACACAATGTGATGGATTTTAGAATGACCTTTAGTACTAGGCTACTACAAAAAAAGGAAAAAAAATGAACTTGCCACCGTTCCAGTATGTAGTTACCGATATACGTTTTACAGTGGATGAAAAACAAATACACTATACGTGCAAGGCATTTCCTTGTCTTTGCACCCTTGCTGATATATAAAGGTTATAAATCAATGCAATTACGCTGCATTTCATTAACACATGGTATATTAAAGTTGTATAAATCATGAAAAGGAATCAATTTTCACACTGTGTGTGTGTGCCACACACACAGGCATAATCATAGTGTGTGCCTACTTTTGTATAATTTCTGTATATACTGTATGTAAAGTAGATAATTGTTTTGATGTTTGTATGGACCAGTTTGAATGTTGTCCTGTTTTATGATGACTGTTAATGTCTCATGTGATTTTGCATCATGATGTCCAAGATATTAAAACACATTTGGATATATTGAAATTGTTTATATCACAAACTCTCCGGCGGTGATGTTATTGTGGGATTGTTAAAGCAAAAGTTTATATTCCCAATTAAAAAGGTGGGGAAATATTTATCTTGGAATACCCAGTCATCTCACAAAAACACAAAATAATTGAGTAGGGTACGAGACTGCTTTAGTGGAATGCGAAGAGTTCTTTAACCAAACGGAGAACAAGTCGATTATCTCCCATCTTTGTTTGCTGGGATTTCTGTCTCATCAAAGGTGCTATATTTTCCCTTCAGTAAGTGCATGGGAGAGGGGCGAATGCTTTGGGTGGGATAATTGGAGCCGGGGGACTAGTACAGTAAAGAGATTGAGCGCAATGTTGACTATACTAAACTTTCTACCATATGAGCATTTCAGTTCGTTTGGTTTTGAAGTGGAACTATTTTTGGTCAGCCTTTTCTTTTCTTTCTTCGTGCACTATGCACTATAGTTAATTTCTGTATTCTGAGACCTACAGTATTTATGACTGTAGACCATGGATTTTCAACTGATTGTGAACCAGGGACCACCACCCTGACTTAGAATCAACCTGGGGACCACTGTAGCATTGGGTGGGGAATCTGGGGATATGGGCTAAGATTAATGCTTTTGTAACACTTGCTGCATCCCGTGTGTAATATACATTCCACTGTTTCTCAAGCAATGGTCCATTGACTACTAATAATTTCCTAATGATAATAATGACTCAACCAGACAATCCGCTGCACTTCCCCCTCACTTGAGATTCTAACTCCTTTTTTCTGTTGAATTTCTTGACCTCCAATTTGGTCAGGGACCACATGCAATACTTCCAGGGACCACCTGTTGAAAATCCCTGCTGTAGACCACACATCCTCTTGTTTCATCAGAAAACTACAATTTGTTGTACTAGACAAAAAAAATGGTTCTCTTTGGTGGACATTGGACTGTACACATACTGTAGCAGCCTTTAACATAAAAAAAGGTTGTACTTCCCACTAAAACCCATCCAATATGCAGTTAAATAGGCCCGGTTTAAGTAGAATTGTTGAATAGGTCAAATCTGAACTTTATTTGCGTTTATTCTTTATTTATTTTCCCCAGATGAATATTTTATCACTGTGCATTATGCATGCATGACTTCGCCGCATGCGTAGCAGAGATAACAGCAAAAATATTTGGAGCCTTCACAATATATTTGACCTTTGCGAGTATTGGGTTTAATTCTGCCATGTTTATAGCATCTGAGCATATACTGTATAGCGTTGTGCTTAATTCACCAGCAAAATATGCTGTGGAAACTGCAGTTAAGAGCCTTCATGGGAATTTTGCTTACGAGGCATTCCTACCTGCATATCCTTTGAGTTGAAGGATAGCTTGACTTTGCTCGCGCTGAACTCAGCTTGCCAGATTTGACCACACTGTAAAATCCCGAGTGTTCATCTAATTCTAATTAAGAGTGTATCAAATTGACCTGTACGTAAGAGTTAATTTGGTTCCATTTGTTCACGCTCATAGATACATGAACACCAAAGATTTTACTGTGTACTGTATGTGTGTGTCATAATGGAGCGGTCACCGAATGATCTCGCTTGCTTTATTATATTGAAAAAGATATCATTAAATAAAAATACACTGAAAATGGACTAACAAGCATAGCAAGACAAAAAAATAATAATTACCGAATCCTTCCGGAAATCTCACAGGGATGTTGAGTGATTCACTATAGGCTTCTCAGCAGGGAGCTGGACAAATGGTAAGAGTATATGGTCAGATTTTTTTTTAAATAAAACTAAATAAAAAACAAGTCAAACAGCTTATAAATAGGACTATGACAAATTGCTTTAGTTTCCAAACTCCCACTTAAAAGCCAAGCAGGCCCTGAGGTGAAAGCTTCACGAGTCAGGCTTTTGACAAGATCCTTTTAATATATTAATTCACAAATGCACTTAGCTGTTAAATGCTGACATACACTTAACACTTCATCCCTCTTTGCAAATAATGTACTGCAGCTTTGTGTTTAGACTGGGAAACGTCTTCAATTAAAATGAGAATGAAAGGACATCCGCCTGGTCTAGGTATGGTTACACTGTATTCAGTCACTAGACCCCATTTACACTGGCAGCCAAATCTTGCCTGAATCCGTGCCACATCCAGATTGGAATCTAAGGCCTGATTTACACTGGCAGCCAAATCTAGCCTGAATGTAGCCTGAATCAGATCTGTCACACTTCAAGATAGGAATCCGATTTGCTTAATAAGTCTAAATGCAGAAAGGTCACATGGAATAAACAAATTCAAATGTGACTTGAGTCACATCCAGAGGTGGTTTCAAATCTGATTTACTGTAAATCCGATCTGAGGAGACCTGTCTCAGTCTGAATGCAAGGACCAGATGAAGTGACCTGAGTCACATATCAAACTATCCAAAACGTCACTTGCAGCACGACCCGAGCGCTACTGACGTGACGTCAATACAGAGCGTGAGTATTTTCATTTAAGTAAACTAACAAGAGAGAGAGAGAGAAAAACAACCAAATGAGAGCAAAAGAAAGAAAACAAGCGAGAGGACAGAAAAGAGAAAACAACAGTGCAACACACGTTTGTTTTATAGGGGCGGCGGTGGCTCAGGGGCGGCGGTGGCTGGATGGAAACCGCAAGGTTGCTAGTTCGAACCCGGGTTCCCCCAGAGTTACTGTCGAAGTGTCCTTGAGCAAGACACTGAACCCCTAATTGCTCCTGATGTGCTGGTTGGTGCCTTGCATGGTTTCCGCCGCCATCGGTGTATGAATGTGTGTGAAATGTGAATGGAATGCACAATCTATGTAAAGCACCTTGGGTAAAGGCTCTATATAAATGCACCATTTTACAATTTAGGAATAATGTCACTTCATTATGTCAGCACTACAGCGGATGCCGGACAGACTGTGTAATCCACTACCAACAAAAGTCCTGGCGTCACTCGCTCATGCCCTGGGCTGGGTCGCAGAAGTTTCATTTTTAAATAGTCTCATATAAGAATTGTCAAAAAATAAATAAACTGTCTCAGCGATATTGTTGGGGATGTGGCTCTGTATCGTTACAACAGTCAGTCAGTCATATTTGATAAAGTCTGTTTCTAGCGAAAATGTTAATAATTTGGCGGCTGTAACATTAGCGTTTTCAGTTGATTCTTATCCATATGTAGTAGAGGACCTGGCTAAGATATGTATGCACTATGTATGCAACAGTTGAGAATATCTCAACTGTTCTTGGCTAATATGACCGCCGCGAACAACTTGGGAACTATGACTAATTCTCTATCCGGGACGAAATACCCAGAAATGTCCACACCCTATTAAAAATGACCACTAGTTGAAACATGGCTCTAACTTCTAAACCGTTGGAGTTACAGATTTTCTACAATTAGATTTGTCTGTTTAGTATGGGCAGTCAATGGCAAATTGCGGCTAGTTTACACCCTGCCATTAACTTGTGGTCTACTCAGTATTCAAACATGAGTATTCTGAACATTTTGAGCATCACAGAAAATCTGTAGCTCCAACGGTTTAGAAGTTAGAGCCATGTTTCAACTAGAGGTCATTTTAAATAGGGTGTGGTCATTTTCAGGTATTTCGTCCCGGATAGAGAATTAGTCATAGTTCCCAAGTTGTTCGCGGCAGTCATATTAGCCAAGAAGAGTTGAGATATTCTCTGCTAAAGTGCATACATATCTTAGCCAGGTCCTAAACTAATGAGTCAAACCGCTGCGATCATTTGTTTTGTTTTTGTAAAGTTCAACTCTGTTCCACTCCAAAGGACATAAAATGATGCAACTCCAATTTCCAACTCAATCCAATCCAATTTAAATTTCCAACTTTTTTATGCTGTGTTGGCTTCATTGGTGGTTGGCTGGTCTTTTATCAGTTAGGTTGAAAACCTTTGAAAACAAAGAAACAAGGTTTAACAACAATGCCAAACAATCAAATTATAATCTTTTAAACAATAGGTTCTCTTTTTAACCATTCTTGATTTTAAACAATAAATATCTTTTTAAATAATCAAAGGGGGGGAGGCGGCTAAATGCAAACCGGGTAGGATGTGAAATGACAATGACACTCCTCCTGGCATGTCACTTGGGGAGGATCGAGGCACACTGGAGGATGCCTCCGTACAATCTAAACGTCTCAAAATGTACAGAAACAAGGCCGTTTATGAGGATATATTGCTCGCGAAATGGTAGAGAATGGCTACACGCAGTCCTATCTGCAATGTCCTATCTGCAATGTCAGATTGTTGTTGGTTACCACGGTAACCAAGGCAGATATGTCGATGCAGCCTCACACAGGGCGGCTTTGGGTTGAGTTGTTAAAATCAGTCTGAATGCACAGATCTGGTCACTTGCAAACAGTAGTGTGAATGACCGGATCGGATCGGATCGGATCTGAATCGGATTTGAGAAAAATATCGCATTTGAATCGGATTTGACTTGATGTGACAACAGCCTAAAGCCGGCCTTATTTAAACAAATCAGATTCCAATCTGCTTATGGCACAGATCTGATACAGGCTGGATGTGGCTGCCAGTCTGAACACACAGATCGTATCTGGTCACTTCCAAACAGCAGTGTGAAAGGTCGGGCTAAATGTCATTTGAATCAGATTTGACTGGATGTGACTGCAGTCTAAATAAGGCCCTTAGAAGAACATTAAAACTGATGATTTTCAACATGCATTGTAGCCATAATAAAACAAGACTTGGGATAGTGCAGTCGCCAGTTGGGAAGCACTCCATGCCTTGTGGCTAGATAAAGGTCATTTAAAGAGATAATCCGCACATTGTAGGGGATTACGCCCCTTATCCCTTTTAGAATTGCTTTCTTGCCGGAACGCTGAAACCACTAAACAACAACAAAAGATTATTCTAGTCAAAGCGCCTTGCAACAGCCTATAGGCTACAGTGTCACACAGGAGGCTTTTCTTTTCGCCACTAAATCCATTTTGACATGTACTAGTGGCCCTTTCAAAAGCCATAATAGCCCTATTTTGTAAGGAGTACAGGTTTGAACATTAGCATTCCAATGCAAGTCTTTCTGGATCCATAAGCTGCAATATAAAGTCACAGACGCAGGTCATCATAAGGAGTTTTGCACTTGATATAGTGTGCACATACACACGCACATGCAGTGATCTTTAAGCTCAAATGGGATCACTCGCTTTCAGTCGATTTGATGAGAACTGATATTTAGGCTAAGTACCCTGGAAATTGCCTTGTGGGAGGAAATCGATAGGATGCTCACACATGCCAAGGGGTCTGCCCAATGCCTGTGGGCTAAAACAACCACTAATCGTTGCATCATTCCTTAAAGGGGCCTGAGGTATTTCGAGGACAGGACACTGTACAAAACTGTAGTAGGCTGCAAAGACAGTTTGAGGTATATTTCCCGTCGTGGTGCTATTGATTATTTCAGGCAGTAGATGGCATGCTGGAATGTCAGAGAACTGTCATCAATATGTCCATATACGGACATCTTATTTTCATCATAATGCCCAATTACTGAATGTCATGTCTCCAGATTTTCTTCAGTCATCAACACTGATTTACTACGACACTATGTAATTGGCACATTAGGAGCACACTCAAACGTTGTGTACCGGTACATTTGGTTCCATTTGGTTCCATTTGTACACTCTAATCCAAGAATGTCCACCACGAGCCACAACATGGCGATGACTCCTGGAACTATTTATATATGTATCTTTGTCTTAAGCATTGTGCACTATGTGCAATTTAAAAACATTACATGAAGGGAATTTGAATGAATGAATAAATGAAAATGTAATTTTTTTTAAACAACTGACATTACAGTCCTTCCTGTTCATATTACATCTTGCCTTATACACAACATAAATAAATAAATAATTATACGTACAGTATTTGAACAAAAGGAAAACAAAAAGACGATGCAATTTTACAGGTAAATGTCCCTCCTCCTCATTCAAGGAATGAGGCAAATGGGGAAAAAAATCATTTTGAAAGAGTTTCAGTTTCAGATTATAACTGATTTCCACCCTTTCAGTATGCAACTTCGCACCACTATAGTAAGTGTGGGCTCAACCATCACCGTGCTCAGGCGCACCTCAACAGGGTTCAAGGCCGGCCGCGCTTCTTCAGGTAAGCCTGCCGTGTTTTTCTCGCACCAACACCCAGGCCCAGTTCTCCTGATGCCCCAAAGCTGTCTGCGAACACTTCATCAATAATGAATAAACCGTGTTGGGTTCACTGAGAGGGGAAATTTGACAGGTGTTCCAGGGGATGCACTTAAAGAGAACGATCTTCAGCTGCATGCAGCAACACCGACAAACCTCCACACTGGCAGAGTGAAACCTATGCAGTATATAGCAACAACAGGTCGGCCTTTTAAGAAAAGGCAGACGCGCCAACACAGTTTTTATCGGGATGCACAGAAACGCTTTCAAGGACAAGTCGTGAGCACTTTTGTGGAGAATGGGGTTAAGGAGGGAGCAGGGTTGAAGGTTATCAACTGCATGTTTTATTGAAAGCTGCTTCAGCAACATTCTAGATAAAGAAAAGGAGTTAAAGAAAGGCATGGACCATGACCTCAATGCGTAATAGATGCGCTTTAGTTTCCCCTGCTCCTCTCATGGCCCACGAGTACACCCATTCATTCTTTTCCTCAATATTTCCCAGGCAATGAATGTCTGAAACTGGAAAATACTGTACATGGCAAAGTAACAAGAAAATAATTATTGTTTCTGTTGAATTATTGGCCTTTCAGCCTTTATGTGATAGTACAGTGGAGATTGATAGGAAACTGGGAAAGAGTTGGGGAGTGACACGCAGGAAAAGTCCACCGGGCTCGGGAACAGGCTGCATCAGACTCAACTCGGCCATCGACGCTATCCAGCAAGCATTGTCCTCAGAACTTATTCAAGATTCAATAGTCAATAGATGTCACATACTGGGACACAAGATAAAAAATTATGATTTGGTTTCGGCTCCTTGACATTGTAGTAACAATATAATATTAAAAAATTGTGAAGTGAGGGGTGCTGTTATCATCGATTCATCATACATCAGCCAATCAAATCATCACATCACATTCCGTGCTCAAACACACCTACACACAAAGCTGTGCATAAGGAGGGGCTAGCGCCCCTCAAAAATGGCTACATATACACGATAACCGCAGTACACTCTGAGGTGTATGGTGTTACATGGGTGGGTCCTATACTGGACCTATACCTATAGGCCTACTGGTCCTATACTTGGGTCCTGTTGTGTGAAATACAACACCGCTGGCTGGTTGCAGTTATAGTTCTAGCAAAGATGGTCTATTTATGAAGATGGAGGAAATTCATTGGAGCCACTAGAGGCGCAATGGCCTACAAATCCTACAAATGGTATATATAGGTGACCTAAGTAGTCATGGTTTGCTCCTCCCCGACCTCCCCCCCACCCCCTCCACTCTCCTAGGCTGACAACAACACTGATAACGTCATTTGGACGAGCATTGAGAGCTTTATTATGGCAAATGTCATGATTTCCCAAATCAGCCCCCATTATATTATTAAGTATTGGAACACACATTTTATTTCACTTGTAATATGTCCATTCAGTTCATGTTACAATATTCACTTATTGTCATCTTAAATATGGGGCCAGAGCCCGCACGCGCGCGCGCACACACACACACACACACACACACACACACACACACACACACACACACACACACACACACACACACACACACACACACACACACACACACACACACACACACACACACACACACACACACACACACACACACACACACACACACACACACACACACACACACACACACACACACACACACCAAAAAACCCAAAATGCATAGAAAACTGCATTTTGGCACAGTTGTTATTATTAATTACCTGCATGGATTAAAGCGACTGAAAAATGGTGTCCTAATGTGCGATTTGGGGAACAGTGTGAAAGGTGCTGTTTCTTTGGGGAACAGTGTGAAAGGTGCTGTTTCTTTAGGGAACAGTGTGAAAGGTGCTGTTTCTTTAGGGAACAGTGTGAAAGGTGCTGTTTCTTTGGGGAACAGTGTGAAAGGTGCTGTTTCTTTGGGGAACAGCACAATGTAAAATGATTATGTTTTCGTATTATTGATCCCACTGACTGTTCTATTATACTGCCAAAAAGGTGAAGAAATCAGATTGAGACTTTAACATTTAAGCTTAAATGTAATGCTGATGGACGAAATACAGTAGAAAATACAAGTCTGTACTTTGACTTGTGCAGATGTCTCTACCGACGTCCCCCTGTCTGTTGACATGGCCAGGATGACTTTGTAATCATATTACCAATGCATGTCTCATTAGTTTCTGCCATGGCTGAGTGTCTCGATACTCGAGTATCGACTATACTTGGGCTGCGCAACATACTTCCATAAAAGACATGCTGACTTCTATATGGAATCTGTGTACCTGTGCTTGCTGGTGGTGGTCCTCCTGTCACTTCTCATTGCAGGGTCTTATTTTTCCCCAATCAGACAGTTATATCCTACTTCTGACAGTCTTTAGTTTTTTCATTCAACTCGTGTTCTAGCAGTGTCGCTCGCTGCATATTGTCATATGCTTTCAACATTCTGCAAGTTTGTTGTGGCACTGGGTCAAAGTACAATACGTTGAATCTATTCGATCCCAATTCCCAAGGTCACCAAACAAATACGGAACGATCACGTTTTTTACGGGACGGTTGGCAACCCTATGTGTGTGTGTGGCATCTGTCACATCTGGCTGTGTCACCTCACCTTATACTGCTGTGTCTGTCTCTGTATGTCTATGCATGGGGGTGGATATTTTGAGGGGTGGATATTTTGGAAATTGATTGGTGAACCAATATTTCTCCAGCGCCATGCGCGCCCGCCCTGGACCAGAAAGCACCCTGGCCGGGCCAGGCTAGGCATCAAGTATCTAGTGTCTAGAATTCATAAAGTAGCCGGCGTGGAGCCTTTTCTGGTCCAGGCCTTGAGGCTGTGGTACCACAGATCAGGGATACTCAAATAGATTTACCTGTGGGCCACATTACAAAAATGGCAAGGGGCCAGGGGCCAGTAGATAAAATTACGACATTAATGATACTTGATAACTTCTCTCTTTCAATTGCTTTATTTTCGCAAAATGTATCAAAGTACAATGTGCATGCACACAATATGTAAATAAATAAATGTGTTACATTTTCTTGCATAAACACAAAGAGCTGTTTCCATAACTGCACAAATTATTGCACATAACATGAGTAGCTGTTATAATAACATAACATAACATGAGTAGCTCTTTGCCTGCCTGCCTGCCTGTCTGTCTGTGTCAGTGATATGGCTGACTGAGTAAAATAAAACAATCTACCTGAAAATAGATAGCTATAAGTGAAGAGCAATTTCCGCAATTTCCGCAATTACCATTTCCGCAATTTCCATTTCCGCAATTTCCGCAATTTCCATTTCCGCAATTTCCGCAATTACCATTTCCGCAAATTCCATTTCCGCATTTCCGCAATTTCCAGATTTTTTTTTCTTCTTTTTTTTAGATTTTCATTGGTGGGCCAGTCATAATGGTCCCGCGGGCCTGATGTGGCCCGCGGGCCTGAGGTTGAGTATCACTGCCACAGATGGTAGAGACTGACACATCAGTGGGTATGCATATCGTCGCTTTTAGGTGGAAACCTTGTATGTCCAAAAACGTCACTTTTCCGGAAATGGAAAAAAGAACTTCCACTTTTTCCACTTTCAAAAACATACAGATCAAGCTTAGCCTACTGCGTGTCACATACTATACGGATATTAGAAATGCAAAACAGTACAAGTATATCCAACACAAGGAGATACGAGGTTTCTGCCCCGACGATATCTTGGATGGAAGGAAGCTCACAGCCACTGATGTGCTGGGCTGTCTGAGTCTCTGTGGTGCTCCGTGTGTGAGGGCAGTAACTCCCATCCCATGCCAGGCAGAGATGCTCCCAGTGCTGCCTCTGTGTGAGCCCGTAGGACCTTGGGCCCCCGCATGCCAAACTATTATGGAGCTAGAAGTATCCTTGCTGGAAAAGCTTGAAATATGTTCTGTCTAGTCTCCGACGGGCGATTTTGTATCGCAGAAGTGGTATTTTGTGACTTTATGGCATCATTGAATTTATTTTCAATAGCCGTGAATATAAATGCTTCAGTCAAGTAGAATTGTAGAAACAATAAATAAACTTTTTTTTTTTTTTTTATATATACAAAAATTAAATTACTGACTTCCCGCCCCACCTCGCACCATGTCCCAGGTGTACATTCCCGTTTCCACTCATTCCTTTGTCATCTCAACATGGCACTGCTCTCACCTCCTACCAAAATCAAATTTGTCTCAGTAGAATGCAAATGGAATGGAATGATTCTGCATACAAAGAAGCCTTTTAGAGGAGCTATTATTTCCCTGGTAAACTGCTTTAGATGCAAGCCCAGACACTCTCAAATGCCAGCCAGCAAGTGAACGTCTATGCATGCATGTGTGCGCACGCAGGCATGTGTGCGTGTGCGGTGCGCGTGTGTGTGTGTGTGTGTGTGTGTGTGTGTTTGGAACAGGAGGCAGCAGAGACACTCAGCCATGGCAGAAACTAATGAGACATGCATTGGTAATATGATTACAAAGTCATCCTGGCCATGTCAACAGACAGGGGGACGTCGGTAGAGACATCTGCACAAGTCAAAGTACAGACTTGTATTTCGTCCATCAGCATTACATTTAAACTGTACATAAGTGTGAATCTTCGTTGTAAGACGCACAGACTGGTATGAAGGGAAGTTGTACTCACTGTGTGATAAACTATAAAAGTTAACCGTATACTGTTTATTTATCATTTTAGGCCTTTAGCAGACACAAACATCAGGGTAAATACTGTAGTAGTCACATAAGTAGTGTCGTCAATGTGTCCATGTGACAAACGTGCCCATGGCACAACTTGACCATGTCCGCAGCAAATCTTTGATTAAAAAAATAAAAACACTATAACCAGTGTCAAGAACATTAGTATTTTACTCTATTACATTATCATTGGACACCACATTACTGAAATCAAATAAGAAAATAATTGCAAGTCACTAATTTGATCCACACTGTTCATATTCACAACAGGCATGCACTCATCAAGACAAGATGCCTGCTGTCCATCGTTGTATGCTGATGTATAAAATAGGTTTAAAGTGTTTAAACTGATTTTGATGCGATAAGCAATTTTGCTGCGGGATCGCCTGGAACCCCCTCAGGGACCCCTGAGGGTCCTCAGACCCCATTTGGCCTGGGTGTCGGTCCATTAAAACAAATGTCTTCCATGCCAATGAATGACCTGATTTTAACATACCATGATGAGAGCTGGGTTTCCCAAATGCCAATTGACATTAACACTTAATAAAGACACTGCCTGACAGGTATCCAAACCTTGTGCAGGTGCAGTGGTGGATACAGAACATGCCTATGACTGCGCCTGGAAAAATCTCCCTGCAGCAGTGCAGTCTGTTTTTTAGATATTATAATGACCGGTGGATTACGTCAATATGACAATTCTTGCCACTGTCTGATTGTCTTTGTACAGAGATGGCCATGGAAATAGTAACAACTAGAAAAAGTGCCCCTCGGGGCACAGGTCTCCAATCTCCACCAGGCCAGGTCAGGTTGTGGCCTCCTGGTGGTGCTATAATAGGCCAACGTGAAAAGGGGGCCATTTGTTCTTACACCATTGATGGCAATTGGATGATTTGAGGCAAATTTGAGGATTTTTGGACAAAAGTCGGCCTCTTCGTGGCGCTATAACAGGCCATTCTGGAATTTTTGGGGCAGAGGTTCATCATTGGCATCCAGGGAGTGTGTGTGCAAAATTTGGCATCGACCAGGTTAACAGGAGATTAGCTGTTCACAGACGGATGGACAGACACACGGACGGACACACAGACGGACGGACGGAGTGCAAAACATACTCTAGCTCCCCATGCCTTCGGCCTGCTGGAGACAATAATACGACTTAATACGTCATACGAAGTAATTTTGTGGGTTACAAATTGCTCCATCTACGCCTTCCCTCTCAGCTTTCCTATATCTTAATAAAGTGAAATAAAGTAGCCTACCAGGTGTTGATAAAACCGCGACATGCTTTTTTCAAAACCATTTCACAAAAGTGTGAAGGTCAAACCACTCTCCCTCTTTAAGAAGTGCTATTTTAGTATATATGGTAATATTATTGACCACTCATTTTGTATGTGCATGGCAAACATTTTGTTTGAGGAAAATGTCCATGTTGATGAGCCCTGGTAGAGTGCAAAGAGAACATTGCAGCTATAGTGCCTCAAAGAAACCAGGATACCAGGTATAAGCATCAAACTTACCCTACAGTATACAGTATCTGTCCAAACAACATATTCTGTAGCTAAATTACATTCATACCATCTGTGGTCAACAAAAAACAAAATTCATAAACAAACACTGAGAGGAGCGCTAGGGGCCCCTACCATATATATTTATTTATCGTCTTGTCTATACTGACCGAACATCCGACGCAAAATGAATTTCCTTTGTGCACAATAAAGGACATCTAATCTGATCTGATCTGATCTACTAACAATATAGCTCTTGAGGAAGGTTGCTTTGGCACAGTCTGGCCAATTTAAGTGGCCTGAGTTCCACCAAGTGATTACATTTAGACTGTTGCTAAAGGACTAGATAAGAGACATGTAGTAAGTGCTGCGTGGGGGGTGAATAATTCCAACCTTCCTTCCTGAGCCTTGGGCTGTGGCCAAGCATATTGTGTACACAAAACATGTGACCGCGAACACTTGCAGTACCTGCAAAAGAGGTCACTTAAAGATCTACTGTACACAATTTCTCACACTGAAAAATCACGTCTCTAATTATTTTATTTTTTTAGTTTGCGGAAGTTTGATCACCTGCCGTGATGCTCTTTGTAGCACAACATCGGTCTGATCTGATCTGTCACCTGTTTCAGTTCAGTTCAGTTTCAGAGCAGCAATAAAGCACAGACAAGTGTATAGTATGCTATAGTGGTGAAAAGTACGTAATTACGTTTACTCAAGTATGTACAGTACCAGTACTTTTACTTGAGTTTAGTATTTCAATGTTTTGATACTTTACTTCGACTCCACTACATCTCCACTAGATATTGTACTTTACTCTACTCTAGGCCTACTATAATTATTTGACAGCTTTAGTTACTATTTACTTGAGTATTTTTATATCATCATTTCTTTAACTCACGACCATGTTCACATGGACAGATTCATAAATAGACAGTATAATAGACAATACATAATATTCATACAGACGTAGCAAAAGGCATGTGATATTGGTACTTTTACTAAAAGAAATCGGAGTACTAGTTTCAACCATTGCAATGCACGTGGCATCCTAAAGGTACTAACTGAGGCTCATGCCCTAATGACAGTCTATTTGTTCATGTTGCAAGTTGCATCTGCAAGAAAGATAATTAGTCTTTAGGTGGGCATTAGGGTCATGTAACACCAATATTTCACAAAGTATAAAATTACGTTATGTTAGTGAAGAACAGCACAGGATATCAAACAGTTAACAAAGGAAAGAGATCCCCAATGTCAATTTTCAAAATAATAATTTTTCCATGAATTTGTTCCTGCAGTGCAACCCATGGTACACCACCATGAATTATTCATGTTATGCCTTCATTAAAAACACCTCCATTTGCATAGCGCAAAGAGCAGTATAGAACGTAGGGCTTTTGATCCTGTTTTAGATGTCATATCATTTAACACAGAGCTGGACAGGCAAAGAAGGCACAGGACATCAAAAGACTAAAATAAAACTGATGATAACCATACAGTTAAAAAAAATCACACACGTGTGAACTGAGTGGTGCAATCCCCCCCCCCCCCCCCCCCCTCTCTCTCTCTCTCTCTTTAGAGACACAGCACTACCCCTCTCTCTGTTTCTGGCGCCCCCTACTGCTATTAATAAGTCACATACTCGTGCTCATTCAGGTACACAAACAGGTACATACACGGACATTGCTGGTTGTAGCCTAGGAGTGCAAAAATGGAAATGAAAACTCATGAGGAAATGAAAGTAGGTCAGAATGGACTCCTTTGGTGCAATAACCCACTTGAAGAAATGAATGCTGTATGCTAGAAAATGTACAGGTTGTGAATTTGGACACTCGGCATATAGGGTTTGGTATTGCTTTCAATTATACAATGTACAGCATTTGGTTTGCACTTGCAAAATATCCACCCCTCTTATATACCATGAAGTGCAGTCAGACAGCTCTCTCTGCAGTTCAGCCAGAAGGTGTGGCGTGCGGCGTGCGCGCGCGCACACACACACACACACACACACACACACACACACACACACACACACACACACACACACACACACACACACACACACACACACACACACACACACACAGTATGACGAGTGTTTCGTCATAGATGATGACATCTCACACACCCACTTCAAAGCAAAAAAACATTTCTCACTCAGACTAGGTGTCTTGTAAAATGGGAAGATGAAGTTAATCCAGTAAGGAAGCTTGGCGACCCTACTCTGCTAACCTATATTAATTGTTCCAGTGAGACTAATGCTCTGTAATTGTAAAACTCTTATGATGCAGGATGCGGGGCTCACTAGCTCTGGTCCATAGCTCTAATGCGTGCATTAGAGCTATTACTCTCAACTTCCGCCGCTCGCATGAATGCAGACAGGCCTCTACTCTTTGGCGTAAATAAAAAGAACGTTTTTGCTACTCACCAAAACAAAGGCGAGTTGTGTCATTAGAAAGCCTACTTTCCTTAGTGGACGCACTCTACCCCCCACCACACACACTGTACTTTTTGGCCAAAAGGGGATTTTGGTTCCACCGGGGGAAAAAAATAATTAGTTACTCCGCTGCGCCCTCTACTGATATTGCCCAGAGAACTGCCTCATAGAGAATATTTTTCCTCCGGTGAAAACAAATCCCTTTCTGGCCAAAAAGTACCGTTTATACGTGTGGTGGGGGGCTCAGAGTGCGTCCACTAAGGAAAGTAGGCTTTCTAATGACACAACCCGCCTTTGTTTATGTGAGTAGCAAAAACGTTCTTTTTATTTACGCCAAAGAGGAGAGGCTGGTCTGATTTCGATTTGAGATTTAAAACGGAAAGTCCCATAGCCTTACTGCGCAGGGCAGAATCGTAGAAGCAGTAGAAGGCTATGGATCAGAGCTAAGGGCTCACTATATATGAGCTAGTTTGCCCATGATACCCATTATTCTTCCTCATGCTGCGCGTCTTTGGCTCTTCCCTGTTTACGCATCTTTACAATCCCAGCTAATCCCTGATGTGCTTTGTATGACTCGCATTTCATCCCCCGCCTGCCCATTTTGTTGTCATTTTTTATACCTCCATTTACAGTAATTGTTGTGGAAAAGCCAAGATAACCTCACAGATCAAAACGACTGCACGGTCCAAAATACATCATCTGTCCATGGATCATTTCCTTACGATGACACACAGTCTAACCGATCCCGGCACAACACAAAAGGACACCTAATTTGGCCCTTTCGAGATCACTTTCCACAAATTGAACAACCTAATTGTTTAGTCCTCTCTGCTACGACGTGCAAACATTGCCTCATCACCTCACACCAGGATATCATGTTTGTGATGTTCTTATGCTACATTTGTGTGATAAACAGTCCATTAACCACTTAACCACAAACATTTTCACAATTATTTTGAAAATAGCAAATCTCACAAGATCACAATGCCTTTGCATTTTTGAAATGTTTTCACTAATATGTATACGTACGCACATGCACACATACAGTACACACACACACACACACACACACACACACACACACACGCATGCATGAACGTGAACGTGTAACTACTTGGGTAAGTAAGTGTGAAGTGAGTGGAACTGGGTTCTACGTCAAACTGTACTGGTCCTGCGATATGGGAATCAACATATACCCACAGAATCTATAGAGACTTTGAGTTTGATAAAATTCCAGTCAAAATATACGTTTCTTCTAAGTTACAACTCCAATGGTATAGGCCTAATTCGCCCCTGCAGTGTCATGTCCTCACCCGAATCTCTCCATCTAAATCACCTCATTTCATTTTCTTCTATTATACTCCATCACGTCTTAATATCTCCCGCTTGACTACATGGAGCCTCATTTTGTCCCCATTGTCTCGGCTGGGGCGAGCAGCGAGACACAACAGGGGTGCCACTTCCTCAATTAATGGTCAATCATCCTGCACCAGGATTCATCACACCGTGCCTGCCTCCTTCTACCGTGCTCCGGCATCCTTCTTTCGTCCATTTTTTTCCTCCTGTGTGGTGAGAAATCTCCTCCGACATGCGTGATTACTAGAAAGCCTCTCACTGTCCTTTCCCATTATACTTACTCAGCTGTGATGGAAGCTCATTCTGCTACATAGAAGGCAGAGGGTGAAATCCACCCGTCTATATGCCACTTTGTATATATATGTTAGGATTTGGCCAACATCCAAGTTATTTGGAGATGGTAATTTTCAGTCAGGCCTTTTTATTTGCCGCTTTAATCGACCGCGAGCGGACTGGACAGTTGTTGTACAGAGAGAGAGAGAGAGAGAGTCTTGAATCAGAATTATGCATGTGTATTATAAACATTTAATGAGGATGGTGCTGTTATAGAACCACATACCCTCAGTATCCCCAATAGACTAAACCTATAAAGTATATAAAGCACTCTTTTTAGTCGACATATACCTAATGCAAGACAGCATGGTGTCAAAATGAACAAAAAAAGCAGCGCACACATCGGTCAGTCCCTCTGGTCACCTTAGTCGAGATTTAATTTTCATTTTACATCCGCTTTGTACAGTATAATAATTAATTTATGGAGATTCCTAGATGGTTGGAGCATGTCCAAGTTTCGGAATGGTGGAAAGACATCGGTTACTACTCTACGAGAGTGCACTCACAGGACAGCAGTTATGCATTCAGTAAAGTCAATGTGTGCACACATCAACTCTACACTGATAGCTTTTGCATACATATTGACAGTCGTGACAGTTTGTCCTATATATTTTTTCAGTCTTCAGTTGAGTGTCATAGGAGAAGAAAAAAAACGCAACAATCTATTTGCGGTGACATTATTCCCACAAATAGAAGAGCTGCTCAATTAGCTATAATTATGTACAGATACATTTGATTTAGATTTTAGAAAAAGGACAGTACAGTATATATTCCTAATAGAAGTGCCAGTTTTTAGTTCTTCAGAATTCTTACGTTTTGCAGAATTTTGTACAAAGTTAATCATAAGGTGTCGATTGTTTAACTCCTATGAAGAACTAAATTGAATATGCATTAAGTGCCTTGAATAGAACCAGTGTACAGTACACATAGTGCCACACCTCACTATTAAATGTAATGAATTAGCGGCTCCCTTGCATAACCAGACTTTTTAGCTGGAAGTGGTAGGCTTGTATAGGGTGCTGGCATGGCTCCCAGTGTCTTAGAGACGGTAATGAAGATGATGAATGAAGAGGGTAAATCTTATTGTCATTTCTATTATCTTTTATTAAAGGACCATGTGTTTCCCTCTCCCCAGACAGTAGGTAGCCCAGTGGTATATATACCGTGTCCATGCTACTGATCAGAGTGTAATCAGAAAACAACACAGCGGGTCATAAAACCACACCGCTGTCACAGGGGGGCATTTGTTTTGTATAGTGTAGCTGTTCTGCAGAGTAGAGGAAAAGTTTCCAGTGCACTCAAAACAATTACGGTTCTTAATCACTAGTCATGCCACTGGGGTGCCATATATAGTGTACATGATTGTAGAGACTATTGTGGAGTTTGAACAGCTGGCTAGGGGCAGGTTGGGTGGCATGGTTACAGTGGCCAACTGTGCAAAATATGAATTTGCCAGAAATCCTGTAATTAATGTGACAAATACAAATGCATGGAACTAATACACAAAAAACTGAGACAGAAGGAAGCCCAAGGCCCATGAGTTTATACTGTACCTGTGGCAGAATGCAAGTAGCGGTTGTATTTATAATGGCCACCCTTGGGCATGAGGGAGGTCTGCTTGCAAACGGTATGAGCCATGTGTCTGAGGGAATGTACAAGTGTGAGTTGATGAGCAATGAAGGGGATGTGCTTTGTGAAGTACTCCACTATTACTTTTGACAGGAAGGTTTATTTCATACTGCAGCTACGATGCCGGCCACAGCACTATACACGCAGTACTACACATACTATAAAGAGAAGGTTATTTCATACTGCAGCTACGATGCTGGCCACAGCACTATACACGCAGTACTACACATACTATAAAGAGAAGTTTATTTCATACTGCAGCTACGATGCTGGCCACAGCACTATACACGCAGTACTACACATACTATAAAGAGAAGGTTATTTCATACTGCAGCTACGATGCTGGCCACAGCACTATACACGCAGTACTACACATACTATAAAGAGAAGGTTATTTCATACTGCAGCTACGATGCTGGCCACAGCACTATACACGCAGTACTACACATACTATAAAGAGAAGGTTTATTTCATACTGCAGCTACGATGCTGGCCACAGCACTATACACGCAGTACACATACTATAAAGAGAAAGTTTATTTCATACTGCAGCTACGATGCTGGCCACAGCACTATACACGCAGTACACATACTATAAAGAGCTGATTGTCATATTCTTGTTGTAACAGAACTTAAGCCGTCTTGAACTATGATCTTGGCTTGCTTGACAAGATTTCTCGACTTAAGAAACCTTTCAAGTGTGTGTTTGGAAAGGAATTCATTATAATTATATTATGAGCTTATCTGTAGTTTGCAAAGGATAGTGCTGGGAAATAAACGTATTCGTGTCGTGATGTCTGGAAAGTTAATTTTACTGGATAAATGTCTTTGAATCAGTAGAATGAGCACAATTTAAAAAAATACTGCTGGCTCCTTCAAAATAAATGTCACATTCAGTTATTTTTATATCGTTCATTAAAAAGAAACGGGCTTTAGTTCCGACATTATTATTGGTCCGACAGTCATTGGCCCGACAACCTACCTCAAACCCTAACCTAACCATAACCGCAAGCACGGGAACGCATGATGTTCGACCGTTGTTCCCGCATGTGGAACTAATGCTCCGTTGGAATTCCACATAAAAACGAAAGAATACAGGGTCTATAATGGCATGGCGCCCATCACATTGATGATGACGTCGGTTTGGCCAAAAAATCTAAATATGGCAGGAGGGTGGATCTGAGATTATGAATTACCGTTTCTGTCATGTACAGTAAGCCTTTTCTTTTGACTCTGCATCTATTTGTCTGTGAATTCTCTGGTTGATAAATGAGTAAACAAGGCAAATGTGGTTGGTTAAATAGAGCAGAAATACCCTGCAGTTAAGACCAGATGGCTTTAGGGTGTGCACTTATATCCTGAGACATGTGGTTATGTCAATGTTTTCCGAAACTGTCAGTTGACAGCCTCATAGAATTGCATCGGTATAGTGGGCCATTTCCCTCCCAGCAGGAACAGGAATGTTTTCCTTTAAAGGTGACAATGCAGGATCTCTTATTGGCTAGTTGCCTGTGCCATGCCACATTTTAGGCAGAGGGAATTATGGGCTGTGATCAATTGTAGGAGGACACTCTGATACAACAGAGGCAACTATCAGAGAGACTGCAATTTTAGCCATGCATTATTCAACAGCGCTGTAAGATGTGCGAAGGTCCAAGGTTATTTATACTTGAGAAGCAGTGGCAGGGCAATCACAAGCCATGTCCTACAGGGCCCAAAGGTAATGCCTCAGCATTTGGAAGGGGACCAAACTTTTGTACATTGTTAGAACATGCCGTATATTTTATACTCCACGACATTTCCAGTGCCATTAGCCTGAGACATTAACCATGAATAATAGACAAAATGTCATAGCCTAACAATGAACTTTTATGACAGAAAGAGCAGTAGTATTAGTGAGACTTTTGGAGCAATTTTTTAAGTGCCTTCTCACTATACCCAGCTCGTGCTCGTGTTTATTTTGAGGACAGATAAAGGCAATGTTTTTGTGTTGTCCGAACTCAGATTTTTGCTGCAGAGTGTCTGCTTGTCTGCAGGGCCTCCCTTACATTCATTATGTTGATTACCTGTGGCAGCCAGCGATGATGATGATGCACGCTGTGTCCACAAAGCTAGCAGCATCACAACATTGGCATGGCCCACACACTACAGCCATCACATCAACTCTGATGTTTTTGTGTGTGTATGTCTGCTCATGCAATTGTGTGTGTCTATGTCCCTGCTAAAGGTGTTCGGTGCTCTCTGGAAAATATAACCAAGATATCTGTCCTATACTCTTTTTTCTCCATCTTCTTTTTCTTTCAGCCTTGCTCTTTCCTCGATCCTTTTCTTGTGTTTGTGTTGTGTCTAGGGTGCTGCCAGGGTGAGCTCACAGCTACTCTGTAGCTGTGAGCGTAAACATCTCTCCATCTCCCCATGAAGACAAACAGGGGGGCATTATCAGACTCACGGATAGACCCTGTATCTAGCCTTCAACTATAAATAACCCCCTACCACTACCTCATTGACATGCATGAGGTGGAAATAGCAGCTTTGGAATAGAACTTTGGAATAAACTTTCTGTTTATGGATTGTTATTCAGTCTTGTGTTATATTCAGTTCAGCAGAGTGCACCCGAACGCAGAACATGTACAGACAAAGGAGATAAGATGAGGTTTAAGAATGTGGAGTTGATCACGTGGGAGGTGTTGAGCTGATTGAAGGCAGGTGTGCAGGAACCAGGTGAGTGTATGGCACAGAAGGGTGAAATCAGCCCTCAACTGCTTCTGCTAGAAATATAGGGAAGGGGCAGGGCTTCCTTTTTACATAAGTTGGGCATTGTTATATTCTAATACAGCCTGAAAACCTATTCTGGCAGTCAGCTCGGTAGCATGGCTGGCTTTATATTAGACTCTCAATCCACACCTCCCGGGTTCAAATCCTACAATTTGTGTGCCAACCAGGGGGAATTTCCCCGGCCGGACGTAGCGCGTGGAAGGGACACGTTATTCCGACCAGTTCCTTTCCCCATCCTTCAGGCGCCCCGGCTGGCCAGGGGGAGGTAGTTTTAGAGACCAGGATTACGGCATGTTTTTGTGAGGGTATCTACCCTAGGGGACACGGGGAGAACATGCAAACTCCACACAGAAAGGCCCTATCGCCAACCCCCGCCTCGGGTATGGGCACTGATGCACGCGGAGGAGGGAACACGCCGCCAGTGCCCAGCGTGAATCGAACCCAGGACCTTCTAGCTGTGAGGCGACAGCACTACCAACTGTGCCACCGTGCCCCCAGATCTTATTTTTAATGATGTTTGGGAGACAAGAAACACTTTCCCTAGATATTTTAGTATTTCAAAGTGTCCATGGGCTCCATGATGTCATGGACACATGGGCTCACTTACTTCCTGGACTACATGTTGTCTCAGTAAGACAGCCCTCCCCCTATCCACAAGGACTAGCAGTGCACCAAAGCATTATGTGAATTGTAGTCCAGGAAGGAAGTGAGCCTAGTGTCCATGACATCATGGAGCCCATGGAGACCTTGAAATACTGAAATATCTAAAAACACAAATTACCCTAACCCCAGGAAAGTGTTTCTTGTCTCCCAAACATCATTAAAATAAGATCTGGTTGCAAAAGTGCAGGCCCTTTAAGTTTTTAACCAAAAACACCCTTAAAATGAGAGGCCTGTTTACCATGTGACGAGAGAGAAAAGCTCATTGGAAAGAATACTGTATGGAAATTATCATTTTTTCCCCATTCAGAATTGTGCCTTGGATTTGATTTGTGAAGCCACTCTGTGCTTATAAATGTGTTGGCTGTCTAGTTTGTGTAGTTTGCGTGCGGTTTGCACTTTGGAGTCAGAGAGATAGGCCTAGTTGATTGGCAAGAAGGAGGAGAGCCTGACAAGACAGTAACAAGGCAACCTGCAGGGCCTAATGAATATAGCCATGTGTGCACACGAGTGTCAACACAAACTCTAAATTTATAACTGGGTGAAGATCTTTGAATGTGATGCCGATCTATATGTATATTTCTCTCTCTCTCTCTCTCTCTCTCTCATATAAGTGTGTGTGTGTGTGTGTGTGTGTGTGTGTGTGTGTGTGTGTGTGTGTGTGTGTGTGTGTGTGTGATACTGCAGTGCAAGAGGAACCCTACATAAAGTTCCTAACAGAAGGAAAAAATAAACCTGGGCGCAAATAAAGAGGAAAAGAAAAGACACTCGCCAAAGTGAGGAACTTGAACTTCATGGAATGGCATCTTTTCAGTGCTTTATCGCATACTTTTCTGATATCTAAAAAAAAGGTAAGCGGGAGGTTGCACAGTCAACTTACCCCTTTTATCATTTAGAATGAATGAATGAAGGATTAGTTTAGTAGCCTTTTTCTTCCTTCCTTCTTTTACATCTTACAAAAAAGTAACATTTGACCATGAAACGGTTGCCATGGAAACTGAGAATATCAGTGTGTGACTGAAGGACTGTCTTGCAGGCACAATGGCCCAAACAGCATTCCAGAACGCCATCTTATCACCCTCCTTGCTTGTTAAAAGTTTCTGGCTTCTTCACTGTCTGATCTCTGTTCTTCTTTCTCACTTCCAATCAACATACTTGACATTTATTCTTTTAGCCATTTTTAATAGGCTAGCAGAAATGTGCATATCTATGTAATCTCCTCCGGGTCATGCCGGTACATTGCATGCATATTGGTAAGTGGTAAACAACCAAGCACAGTTACAGTAGAGATTGATTCTAAATCCGGTGTATAATTTGCTCTGCAGGCAAAATTAAGTTGTATACACTTATTTTTTGTCACACACTCCCACGCACACATGCATGCACGCACGCACGCACACTTAAGCAGCAATACTGATACCTGATATATTTCATACTTAGCTGCACCACAATTTAATACACTGTGGGGTGACCTTTGGTTAATTAGCTTTGGCTATTACCAGCTTGTTGCTTGTATGCACGCACGATCGCACACACACGGTCGCGCGCGCGCACACACACACACACACACACACACACACACACACACACACACACACACACACACACACACACACACACACACACACACACACACACACACACACACACACACACACACACACACACACACACACACACACACACACACACACACACACACACACACACACACTTTCCAGTCTTCTCATATGATATTTTTCTTTTTACAATATTTTCCATTATTTTAAGGTAGTTTACATCTGATTGAGCATGTTGAATCAGGGACTGAGGAGTACACTGGGAGAATACCAAAACGCTCGTCCCAAAACACAATCGCCCGGGCGCAAATTCGCGACCTCGGAACAGTCTCTGCCATGGTATTCCTAAACGGAACCTCAGTAAACTGTGCCTAAATCTAAACCATTATCCTTCCAACCTTATCCTCAGTACAACAAATACAAAAATACAATTAAGAACCGCCCAGCGTGCGGTCGGCGGAAAAATATGGGGGTGAGCGTGTTTTTGGGTGAGCCTTCCGGATACCGACTGGGGTCACTTTACCAGTTTGCATATCCGGTCTCTAGAAAATGAATACAGAAACGGTCTGTGTGTATGCATGTCGTATACTATACGTGTGTGGAGTAGGTGGGATGTCGGCTGTTTAGACTGCTCTTTGGAATGGAATGGAAAATGGGTTTGTCACATGGGTACTGCATGCAGAAAGCCTGGCGACACAAGGTAAGCTGAGGAGAGAGCTGTTTTTTTTAAACTCTGAGCACGAGCAGTGAGCAGCAGGCACAGGCACATTAGTGTGGTATAGGGGTTGTGATCTAGGTGTCTGCTGCAGGTGACAGGACTGGATACAGCGCATTGGGTAATTACGTCAGGTGCTGCTAAGACTTAATCCTTGTGCTCTCTGATGTAGTCATGCTGGGTCCAGTGCCAGATTGCTTTCATGCGTTTTAAACTTTGTTAGGGTCACACAGTGTTAATGTCACTCGGTGGAGTGTTTGTTTTCTGGCTGTTTGCCATGGATTACTTAGCCTGAAAACAGGACGAATCTGCCAGAGCTAAAAAAACTAAAATATCCCTGGGCAGTGCATATACAGTATATTAGTCTCACTATGCCAGGCTATGGATTTCGAGCATATCTGTGGTCACAATTGAGCTATAAATAACAATAGATAACAAACAAATCCACGTTTCTGTCCTCACCTGGGATGTATGCAGACAACTAAAGAAGGCTACAGTAGCATGGGCCCAAACTCCTAAGATCTTTCTACAGAGGTACAGCCGAGCGCGTCAGTGGATGTGACCTCCCTCCCAAAGCCCTATACAACGATCACTGCGTCAGCAAAGCCAGAGGAATCATCAAAGATCCATGTCACCCCAACCATATGGACTGTTTGCATGATTCTGCATGGAACATGAATATGCAGACTCTGGGCCACTGGCAGCATGCAGGCTGATAAAACACTTCTTCTTCCGTATATTATTATTATTAATATTAAATATTACATTATAAAAATAAATCTCTTAGGCAGAGGGAACGGGACTGGACAGGCAGTGGAAAATCACCCCCCCCCCCCCACCTCAACAACCCCTGGCAACAACAGACCCCACTCCCCTCCACCAGCCATCTCCCAGGGTCCCGAACAATGGATCTGCAGTTCACACCTCAGTGTTGGAATGTGATGGTAAGGATCTACAGACGTTGGATGTCCACTCGTCTCCCGCATCAACACACGCAAAGCTGCACGCCCTGATGGCATACCAGGACGAGTCTTCAAAGCATGTGCCACTCAACTAGCTGGTGTTTTCAAGGACATCTTCAATCAATCACTCCGGGAGTGTAAAGTCCCAGCATGCTTCAAAACAGCAACCATTGTTCCGGTCCCAAAAAAGGGCAAAGTAACCGGATTAAATGACTGGAGGCCTGTAGCACCCATAGTGAGCAAATGCTTTGAGCAACTCGTCAGAGAGATGATCAACAACACATTGCCTCACACACTCGACCCTCTACAGTTTGCTTATCGCCAAAACAGATGGATACCCTCTCTCACCTGAGAGAGAAAAGTCATATGTGAGAATGCTATTCATAGACTATAGCTCAGCATTTAATACCATAATTCCCCCCATAATAGACACCAAGCTAAAGAGTCTGTGTCTGAACACAAACCTCTGCAGCTGGATACTCAACTCCCTGACAGACAGATGTCAGGTGGTACACAACGACTTCTGCCCCTCAGACCCTCAGCAGAGGAAACCCCCAGGGATGTGTTCTGAGCCCCCTTCTCTACTCCCTGTACACCCATGACTGCGTGGCTCTGTTCAGCTCCAACTAAGTGATCAAGTTTGCAGACGACACCATAGTCATAGGCTTAATCACAGACGGTGATGAATTAGCCTACACGAGAGAAGTGGAGAACCTGGCACAATGGTGCCAGGAGAACAACCTGGCTCTCAACGTTGACAAAACAAAAGAGCTGATCTTCGACTACAGGAGACCTCCCAGAGACCACTCTCCCATCCAGATCGGAGGTGCTGCAGTGGAAAGGGTCAGAGAGTTCAAATTCCTGGGGGTGCACATCACTGAGGATCTCACCTCGGCAGTACATACAGAGTGGGTGGTGAAGAAAGCACAACAACGCCTCTACTTCCTGAGAAGACTCAAGAAAGCTGGCATGGGCCCCAAAGTCCTTAAAGCTTTCTACAGAGGCACCACAGAGAGCATCCTGACTGGCTGCTTCACGGCCTGGTATGGCAGCTGCACCGACCTCAACCGCAAAGCAATGCAGAGGGTTGTAACTTGTGCGGTCAGCCGAACGCATCAGCGGATGTGATCTCCCCCCCATCTCAGCCCTGTATGACCCACGTTGTGTCAGAAAAGCTAATGGAATTATGAAGGACCCAAGCCATCCCAACTGCAGGCTGTTTGAGATGCTGCCGCATTGAAAACGTTTTCGCAGTCTCAAAGCCACTGGAAACAGACTGCAAAAAAGCTTCTTCCCCCGAACAATCAGATACATGATGAGAACCAAAGCGAAACCGGGCAAAGGAAAACGCTAGCCCCCCCGCCCCCTCTTGCACTATATCATGATCATTTTTTGCACCCTTCCAAACTAAATTTGCTGTATTATGGAACATAGCCTCAATTGCACCTTCTCAAACTAAATTGTATTGTATATATGGAACATAACCTACTGTGAAGCTGTCCACAAATAATTACCTAACTTTGCTACTATACAGGGAAAACATGTACATATGTTACTATTATTTTTACACTTTGATTGCTCTTTCTTGCGCTCTTTATTCTTGTTTGCTGTGCTTGCTGTGGTTTCGTTGTTTTTGAATGTTATGCTATCTATGCTGCTGCATTGTCTGCAAGGAAGCCAAAACAAAAATAAGTTACTTATGTACCTGTACACAAGATGTAACAATAAAGTACAACCTTGAATCTTGAACCGGCTGACAGACTGTGATTGGCTCATTTGGCTGAGAAACAACCTTCCCTATAGGATATTTCACACCAAAAGTCATTAAAAAAAAGCCAGCTGGATTTTAAAGCTACTTGCTCATGGAGCTGAGGACAAGTTGGTCATATCTTTTAACTAGAAAAAGTTCTCCTCAGAGCACATGTCTCCACCAGGGTCAGGTAGGTTATATTGTGGCCTCTTGGTGGCACTATAATAGGCCAATGTGAAATGTGTGCCATTGGCCTTTCACAAGCCTTTTGGATGCTGCGTTCATGACTTGAGGCAGTTTGTTAAAAAAATATCTTAGCCAATCAGGATGGAATATGATAAATTGGACAGATGTGTCTTGATCAAATGACTATAGAGATACTATGTACTGATTTGCGTGATGATTGCACTAAATCTGTAGGAGCGATATAAAACATCGGCCTCCTGGTGGTGCTATAAATGAAACATTCGGGGCAGAGGTTATGCTCTGGCATCCAGGGAGTGTACGTGTGTCCACAGTTTCGCTGCTATTGGGCCAACGGTGCCGGAGATTAGTTGCTCAGTGCTCACTGACGGACGGACACACACAGGGGCAGACGGACAGGGTGCAAAACATGGTCTATCTATGCCAAGACTTCTGCCTGGCGGAGACAATAAGCCTCTCTGACCTACTTCACACTGTCTCTTGGCACCCTACCAAAGTTTAAGCAGAGGTTTATCTTCATCTAAATGTATTTATTTGTCTCAACATGAGCCGCCATCACTGAGCACCACTTGGAGCATTTAAGATTGACACATAAATCTAAGATCTCTGTTCAGGGCCATCCTTGAGGGGGGGGGAAATTATATATATATATATATAGAGAGAGAGAGAGAGAGAGAGAGAGAGAGAGAGAGAGCGCGCAAACTATATGTGTGTGTGTATATATATATATATATATATATATATATATATATATAATGTTAAAAATATTTCTAA
Organism: Protomyctophum bolini; assembly: GCF_963924005.1. Classification (NCBI taxonomy): domain Eukaryota; kingdom Metazoa; phylum Chordata; class Actinopteri; order Myctophiformes; family Myctophidae; genus Protomyctophum; species Protomyctophum bolini. Next base: position 13,352,998 of record NC_137866.1, read on the forward strand.
TACATAGCTAAAATGAGGAGAAAAATGTAAATTTTATAGCAAAGTGGTGATCCCTATGCTGCTCACGTGCAGATCGGTTCAGATAGTCTGCAGGTGCAACCCATAGCCAAGCTTGACAGCACGGTAAATGGCAAGTAACAGCAGAGATCGAGACAAAATTTGATAGCATGAGTCAGGAGTGATTTGAAAAGGCGAACCTGCTTGTGAACCTGCTTTTTCTGATGGAGAATGTGAGGACAATGACAGCCCTGACCTGTTCTCAGAGCTCTGGGTACTGCCGTGCAAGTCATGATCCCCGCAGAAACACAGCATCCTTCAATTTCTGAAGTCAAAAGTCTGGGTGGGCTTGATCGTTCCCAAACACGGAAATTGCTGTAAGATTTGACTGACCCGTGATGATGGCTTCAGGAAAACCCACTCAACTCAATGAATGACTTTTACAATATTTTGATTCAACTGATTCAAAGAAGTGTGCCTATTCGACAGCATGTTCAGAATGCAGGCATACACTCCATACAGTATACCAACCAGAGTATGCAGGTCAAATGGGGCAATATAGTTTCTGCCTCCTTTGGCGTTACTACGTTAATAATGCAGTATGACTGATGGGTGGCTACTTTGACCAGCCATTTTTATTGTGTAGAGTACATGAATTAAGCTGAACAACTAACATTCTGTAAAAGTGGATGATTAGTTACACCCTAATTCACTATCTCATTATGCAGACGATTTTCGTATTACTAGATTTCAGGTTAAAACCGCTGCTGAATACATGAATTAATTACATGGTCAAATAATACAATTTAAAGAGTGTCACGTGCTGTCATGAGCAGTCACAAACACACATGCACCGGAAAAACTAAATCAAGTCTAAGAATAAATACAATCTCTGGTTTAATAAAGTTCTAGCTGAACTTAGTCAAGCAAGATATAAACAGTGCATATAGGCCCCCTGACCAAGAAGTTTAGAAGTGAAGTAGACTGGCACCCCCTCCTATGTCCAGCTTTGAGGGTTTGTGTAAACACAAACATTGTCCTAACACAAACATTGAATGCCATTGACAATGAATGGCCAGTTTTGGGTGTTTACGTGTAAACACAAACATTGCGTAAACACAAACATTGAAGGCGAAGGTGAGGACGCAAATTGTGATTGGCCGGAATGACACATTGATGATGTATGATGATAAGAGTGCCCCTCACTTCACATTGGTGTGATTTTTAGAAAGCTGAGGAACAGGCATACTACTACATCACAATCATAACATCCAAATCCAATTAGTATTACCTGGCACACCATTTTTGAAGACTGTTATCATTACAAAAAAAGGAAGTCTCTGGCACAATTCATACTCCTATTTTAGAGCCGAATAAAAGTCGGTTCGGCTCTGTAGAGCCTACAATGTGATGTCATTTGAGGTTCGAGGGGGCGGGTACCGTCCTAAAGTCGGCTACTGAACATTTCTGACGAGCCAAAATCATTTCGGCACTACAGCGCCGAAACAGCGGTAACATAGGAGTAACATCTGGGATCCCTCTACAGTTACACACTGGAAATATCCCCATTATTGACAAAACCGAGTTTTTAACCACCTCCCACCTATAACTCAAGGGAGAGGTGATGTGCTACATTGATTCCTGCTCCTCTCTCCATTTTCCAGCTTTGAACTTGATGCTTTATAGATGTGTTGGGTGCTTATATGCATTTGACCCAAAACAAACCTCCCACTTCCGATGGACTCGATACATTATTTTTTTTTGTTTGTTTTTAATACTGTTTTTATTAGGCATTTTTGTAAGACAATTTCAGATTTAGACAATGATAATAAGTAAGACTCGATACATTCTTATTAAAAACTGGAACTTTTCATTTATCTGGGAAATATTACAGAATACAAGCACTGGTCACATCTCCTTGGGCATACATATCCCACAATGCAATGCAAGCAAAGCAGATGGCAAACAATGACAAAAGCTCTTATTAAAGGCCCTTTAATAAGAGGTTTCGTCATTATCTGCCTCAGGGGCATGCAACCCAACCCTATAGGCTGATTTTATTGTTTTGTACTATACAGTAATGTTATTTTAGACACTCTTTCAGCCTATGAGTCTGTAAAATATAATTGCCATCCACCTGGAGATACAACTGTTGTGCTTGACATGTGCTTTATATGCAAATCACAAGATATTTGTTGTCTTACCTACTGTAGATATGTATGTATAGGCCTGGTGTCCTCATGATGTGTTCATAAAAAAATAGTATCCTAACAGTTTACTCTGCTGATCAAAACATTGATATGAGGGTGGTCCGGGCACATAAGTAGCCCGACATGTCTTTCCCCAGCAAGCATTGATATGAGACAGAACTTTTAGGCTGTTCTGTAGTGTTACTGTGATCAACATAACAATTATGTGGGTTTGGCTATAGTATAACAGCAGGGCCCTGCATGGGTTTATCGCCCCCCCCAGGCCCCGCCCACCTCTTGAGACGGCGCAGTCTCTGTTGCTTAAAGTATTAACCTAAATTTACCCCATTTCCTGAGGAGCCTTTTTTTGCTTCACTTTGAAGCAAAAAAACCCCAAAACCAAGTTCTGCTTGGATAATGCAGACTGTGTATGGAAGAATACTGAGCAAAGCAAGAGAGATGATCAACGTGTTTTGACTCTTTGGTCAACAGGGTCTGACAATCAAGGTGAGAGCCACACTTAAATACAGGCTGTGTGTGGTATTCCAAATAGCCAACATTAATTTCACACCTCATCACATTATGTTGAAAAATTGGCTGATGGGCAAGTTATAGAATAGTATTGTATTTATCTATGTATTATCTAGTTATTGTTTTTGTTTACTGATCTATGGCGGTGTTGTTGTAAGGTCATTATTATTGTGATTTTAGTCAATATGTTCTTCCTACCATATGCTGTATCTATTTATTTGGATCACAATGGAATTAAGTCTTTGACTTTTTGTCTTGAATATATCAAATACAATCAAATCAAATCAGAGGATGTTGTATGTACAGCTGACGTCGGGAAAAATAAAATAAAAATAAATGAATGAATTGAAAGTCTCCATGGGGTGAGCAATTGATAGAAAAAAGTTATATTGTGGGTGAACTATCCCTTTAAAGTCCTCTCCTCTGCCTCAGCCAGCAGACTCTTCACCATGAACCCCCGCTCACCTTTCTTGTTTTATATCAAATATACACCATCTACACCCAAACCCTGGTTGTTCTGGTGTGTTCTTTATGTTGTTTTCACTCAGAGCCGGGATCGTAACGCTTTGAGAAAACTAATCAAAAGATTCTCTTTAATGTTCTTTGTTAGTCATAAAACCTGCATGAGAATACCGGAGGAATATTTTTTTTTGTTCTGTTCCGTCCCGAGTGCCTTGACTCTGTGCTTTGAGTCTGTGACTTTGCCTATTTGATTTTCTGAGCAGCAAGGTCAGAACGGCTGCCAGAGACTCCAGTATCCTGTTCACATGCGTTTGTATTTCCGTCAGGTCTTTAAGAGTGGACGACAAACGACATGAAAGGATCGACGAGCCGCAGCCTCAAGCTGTGAGAGAGCTATGATTTATCCCTGTTATTAACCTGTGCCGGTTCCCTATGCACTTATTCAAATCCATGATTGAATTCATCTCTTTCCCTGTGTCATTTTTTCATCAGCACACTGTTTGCATTTTCTCTGCTCTTCTGCTCTGATCTATATGCCAGGATGAAGATTTGATTGTTTACACAATGGTGGCATTTAGATGGCAACCAGTAGTGTGGGAAGGGAATGGAAGCAAATCTCACAGAGCCGGCATATGCATTAGATCAAAAGAAGTACAGTATGGAATCTGCAATCTGTATTCCCGGATATACTATATATGCCGCATATGCAAGTGATTCTACCTCATGTAGAGAACCGTATCCAAGCAAATCTTTAAACCACATGCTCATAAAAAATTTGAATGTACTGTACAGTATATGCCATGATGTACAGCACTGTAATGTAAATTTGTTTCCTGATGAATTCAAGGTTTCTGATCACTATTTTCAATGTTGCATTAGAAAGCTAAACAGCATTGCATGACAGTGGGTTAAGATTTATAGTAGATTGTATATATCTCCACCTGTCTCCCACCCCCACAAATATACATATATATATGCTGTGATACTGTATATCTATATCTATGGACTAAGTCTATGGACTTTTAATGTTGGTCTACCCCAAAAATCAGCAATTTAGGCATTTAGCAGATGCTCTTAATGCAGTGCGACATGTTAAAGGCGCCCCTCACTTCACACAAGTATGATTCTTATTTATTATTATTTGCAATATTTCACTCCAGACAACACTGCCTTTTGGGAAGAATCATAAATCCAGCCACAAAACCAATGGTGTTGATATAAATAGTTGTTTTATGTTGTTGCAGAACTAACAACTCCATCTTTCATCCACCTCCTGGCAGTTGAGGCGTGTTTTCAGAGACCTATAACAGCCAGAGAAATCCATCGTGGCCATGACCTGAAATCCAAAGTAGCCACTGCAGCGCCACCCAAAAAGAAAAAGCTACTCTCGTTGGTTTTTATTCCTCTATAATTGTGTTTTCTATTTTCTACGGATTTTGCCAGCCTTAATCCTGTGGTCATCACCAAGTTTAGAAGAATAATTGTCATTTTCAACTATACAGAGACATTAGTTTCACCTCTAATTAGTTGGCAGCCCAATGAGTCCATTGGGTACAAGTGCAGGGGTTAAATTGTCCAATTAGGGTGCTTGCATGCTGCATATTTATGAAAAACAAAGTAGAATATATTTTTTGCCTACAAAGCAAAAATGTCCTTGACATAGTTTTATTTATAAATGATGGCATGCCGATGATGCCGCATGTCTCATAGAAGCGTTCAAAGAGGGGGTTTTAAGTTAGCTGGACGCAGATAAGTTAAATGCACACAAAAAATTAGGGAGGTTGGGGGTCTAGAAATGATGCTTCTTTTACTTGAATTTTTCATCAGTTGCAGAGCATTTGGGTAATTGCATTGCATGCTGTTTAATATGAGTGCCTAAGGACACAGCTGGACACCTCTGATGGAATTCCCCAAGTGAAGGTTCACAGCAGGTGGATCTTCACAATGATATTCAGTTCACAGCGGTGGTTTCCTCGATACCCTCACACGCATACCAAAGTAGGAGACAAATCTACCAGCATAGGGCACTATGCCGGTGAGCTAATAAAGTATTGATTCCTCATGCTTCATTTGGTGTTTTCTCATTCACTGGGACCGAATTTAGATCTCAACAAACAGCAATCTATGCCAACAAACAAAAATCAACACAAGCAAAGGATTAAAAAAAAAGGCTTAGTTTAAGTTAAGACACAGTAGTTTGGGTTTCCAATGGTTTGGGTTTAATGTCAAAGCACTCATTTGACACAATATCATTAAAAAGTTAACTTTTCGTAAATATTCTATATCTACATGAATTTGCAATGATGTGAGGCTGTCCTGATTATTGTTTTATAGTTACACTATTAATGAAAAACATCTTCACATTTCCGAGATGAAGCTTTTTCATCTCAACAAGTCTTTCTGTCCATCCTTCTTCTCATTTGCTTGAATACGGTATTATGTATGGAGTGCTTTGGCAGGCATGGAGTGATTGCTGGAGGGGGCTAATTGACTTGCGGCAGCTAATTAATTCAAAGGTTGCAAGGTTGTGATAACAGTGTAATGAGAGGAGGGAGTGTCAACACCAGTTGATATTACCCTTGCTAAATATAGATGAGATAATGTTCGACACTTTTCCTATGGGGGACTCGGGATCCAGATGCAGAAACAGATGGTGATGACACTGAGGTGCAGATAAACATTGTGTTGCCAAAGCATAGACAACAGAGGTCTTCATAGCCATAGAGCAGGTTACAGCATCATGTTAGAGGCAGACAACTACACCAGTTGTACAGTACACATTAATTTTTGTGGTGGCCTGTTTTTCAACTTCGGCTAGAAACTTAGAATAATAGCCCATCTGTCTCTTGATCCCATTCGTATCTATAAGAACAGATTTTGTGCTATACTTTCATGAGTCCAGATGGCCAAAGATGAGTTTTTAAAACACAAGTAAAGCTTTGAAGAGGTTTATTTACCTTTGTGAATAATGCCTTAAAGATTAAGCTTAACCTGAGTTTTTTAGTCTGAAAGTTGAAAAGAGATTGTGTTCTATCAAGATCTTCCCTTCAGGTGTATTGTGCACGCTCGCACGCGCACACACACACACACACACACACACACACACACACACACACACACACACACACACACACACACACACACACACACACACACACACACACACACACACACACACACACACACACACACACACACACACACACACACACACGGACTACACCCACGCATGGTAATCCTGCTTGTCAAAACCCCTGCCGGCCCGAGTCACTGCACCCACAATCAATGTCAAGACAGCCATTTCTTTCCGAAAGGCCACTGGGCTTTACCGTAATAGCCCTCCTCCAATGAAATCTGTCTGCTCAAGCATTAGAAATGTTCAGTCACATGCACAGCCCAGTGGGTATGTGAGCAGCATGAAGAAAGTGTGGTAAAAAGGCTCCTTCAATTCTAGTTGGGAACTGAGTGTGATTTTCTTTTTTTTAATTAATTTTTTTATCCCACGAGTTTTCATTTTCACCCAGTGCCAATTATCTAATGTAATCCTGGGCGCTACACTTCCTCTGCCAACCTGGGGGGGCAGCGGACTGACCTCATGCCTCCTTCTATGCATGAGGAGTCCAAGCTGCTTCTTTTCACCTGAAAGAGGGGAATTCCCCGGCCGGACGTAGCGCGTGGAAGGGACACGTTATTCCGACCAGTTCCTTTCCCCTCCATCAGGTGCCCCGGCTGGCCAGGGGGAGGTAGTTTTAGAGACCAGGATTACGGCATGTTTTTGTGAGGGTATCTACCCTAGGGGACACGGGGAGAACATGCAAACTCCACACAGAAAGGCCCTATCGCCAACCCCCGCGTCGGGTATGGGCACTGATGACGCGGAGGAGGGAACACGCCGCCAGTGCCCACAGCGTCCCCAGCGGGAATCGAACCCAGGACCTTCTAGCTGTGAGGCGACAACACTACCAACTGTGCCACCGTGCCCTTTGGGAACTGAGTGTGATTTGTGTACTTCAGATATAATGTATGAGAACATTCAGAGCAATGACTTGATGTTTGATACAGAGAATTATAGGCTTTGGGATATGAAACAAACGCAGTCTAAAAGGCCTCTAAAGAGAACTATACAAAAGTCAAGTGGATGGCAGAGTTCACTTCACATAGACTATAAAAGAGAAATTACCCTAAACCTAACCTCACAGCAGCACACCTGAAGGGCTGAAGAGAAAGATTCATAATCTGTAAGGTTTTCAAAGAGTGTTTAAACACTTGCGAGCTTGTGGTTTGGTTATTTTTGAAAGTTTGGACAGATCTTGATCAAAATATCCGTGCCCAAATAGCCTACATATCAATTTGGGGGTCCTTGACAAGAAAATGTATTATAAATCAATAGATTATTGATACGTAACCTGATGAGAGAGGCCTGGCGCGATCAGTGAAGACTGCACTGTTGGACAGACCAGGATGAAATGACTAAGGGTACAGTCGAAATGTTTCAGTTTCTGAGCTTGTAGATTGACCATGTAACATTTTTCATGAGGTTCTTTTTCATGATGTACTATTAAGTGACTTATGAGAACATTTTAAATGTTTAAGAAACATTGCCCGCTCCACATAGATAAACTGCCTATGGAGTCATGACGGCCGACAAGATGGTAAGGGGCTGGCCTATACAGAAGTGCAATGCACACCAGTTCTTTAGAGGTATCGGCCAACGGTAGAGAAGTCTGTTTGAACAACACATTTCCCAAAAATAAACAAATTCGAAAATGTCATCAATGTCATATTGCTACTGATTTCAAGGGAAAAGGCTCGCTCAACTCAGGCAGTCTTTTAAAGGTTCAGGCGTGTGCTGGGTGCTCTTTCTATATTGCTGTTGATGTCATAGACTGGCCTGAATGACATATTTGGGCATGCCTGACACAGAACCACATATATGGGCTTAAAAGGGACAGGCACAGACATGCACAGACAGATACAGATTTCTCCATAATATAAGGGTGGTGAAGCCTCGTTTAAAAATCAATATTCATAGTTACACATAATTCTCATGTTCAGTCATGTCCTGTTCTGCTATACTCAGAGTTGGCCTGGGGAAGCGTCACCTCAGAGATTCACATGAGGCACCCCGTTGTCTCAAAGTTCCTTTGAGGCTCATATAAGGTGTATAACATAATGTATAACATATCTTTTGTATATGTGTGAAGACAGTCTAGATTCGCTACACCACCAAGATACCCATGTTATGTACCTGTCTAAATACTTCCTTAATGTCAATGAAGTTCACACCCACAACACCTGAGGAATCTCAACAAACCATGTGCAACCCAGATTTGGCACAAACAAGGGACTAAATAAATTTCGCTCATACTGTATGCCACCAAAATGTGGAAGGGGCGGGTCGTGGCTGAGACTTCATGCGCTGGAGAATATTGGTTCACCGATCTGAGTTGCAAAACGATAAAAAAAACTCCATATATGGGCATAAAAGGCACACAGACAGCCAAGTATGACGGGTACTCTGACAATGGGTAGGCCATTACCGGGTGGGGCATGCATTTCCTTTTTTTGGGGCGCTAGCCCCTCCTATGCCCAGCTTTGTGTGTCTATGTACCCCATAGTGATGATTTGATTGGCTGAACAATGTGTTTACCCCATAACGATGATTTGATTGGCTGAGCACGAAATGTGATGTATGATGATGTATGATGATAAGAGCGCCCTTCACTTCACACAAGTGTGACTTTTTTTTGCTGAGGTGTACATGTGGCAGGATGAGATGTATACTGTGATCGGTGATTTGTAGCCTTAGGGACAGAGATGCAGATATACTGTACAGTACAGTACAGTGATACAAACAAACCATGTTCTAGACAGCTGGGCCCTTTGGCGCCATGCCGTGAAAAGAGAAATGCTTAATTGTTCTTTCATTTTCTGTACGCCCCCTCTTAGTCAGCCAAAACAGAAATCAATGTCTTTTAACAGAGATAGTTGGATCCATTTGGCTGACCGTGCATTGAGGCTGTCTAATTGGCATGTCGATGCCTGTTACCAAGAAAAAACACTTTATTTCCTTTTTAACAGAAGCTAGTCTGCATGAATGTTGATACACCCTAACTGTTTAAAATAATTAAGGTATAGGCTACAGTATGTTCCTGAAACATGACTTCATGAGTGAAGAAAATTGAAAACCTCGACTCAATTATGTTTTCCTGTGCTTGAACATATTTTCCAATTATGTCTTGTCCCCTTTGGCTGACGAAAATGTTTTGCAAGCAATAAAGTTTTGACATTTTGAAATGTGGGGACCCAGATAATTAAATGCCTATACGGTGGAGGATTACTTTCTCGTGTCCTGAACCTGCATGTTGTCACAACGCTCAGTTCAACCCAGACACAACGACCGTAATTCCTACCTTCTTTTCTTTTGGCTGCCCAAATGTCACATCAGACGAGGGATTAGCTTTTTGGTCTGGTCCTATCAGAGTGCAAAGCTGTATGCTGCACAGCACGGGTGTATGGCTATTGACATCACTTTAACCCAAGGGGCTGACCACTAAATGTCATTCGCCAACTATCTTGGCCCTTTCAAAATGAACCTCAAATATGCCAGCTGCAGCCAAACCTTGGCAAGCATGCCAACAACAGCAAGATCATCCGTTCATCCGTAATGATTTTATATAATAAGCATTATGTTGTATGCTATGTACAGTAGGGGAAATAGTATATAGAAATATAGAAATTCAGTAAGTCAATCTTTTCCATCTGGAGTTGGTGTCGGAAAGCAACACTCCCCCGATGCCTCTCCCTTAGTGGCCACATAAATAGCTGCTGAGAGTGCTGATTGATAATTACTCTTATCTCCCAGTGTCTCCTGTTACCAGGAAACAAACGAGGGGAGAAGGAAGCAGGATCTGGCAGCCAGAGGTCAACGCGAGGCCTTCTACATTTCATCCGGCACGCCGCTGAAAGATGGAGGTGCCAGCGAGTGACAGTCTCCGACCCCTAGGTGAGATCTGAGAGGGATGATAAAGGCAAGTGACGGAGGGAAAATTGGCAGATAATTACAAGGGCTAGAGGGGCACATTCTCTCTCCCCTCTCTGTCTCTTTCCCTCTGTCACATGCCCAAACACGCGTGCATGCACGTGTTGTATGTACGTACTCACACAAACACACACACACACACACACACACACACACACACACACATGCGCCTGCCTTTTCTGCACCCCACAGGTAAGTATTTGGCTCAATGTTATTTCACTTCTAAGCTAATAGGGCCTATAAGGCTATACACTAAGTCAGTGGTTCTCAAACCTTTTCATGTCAAGGATGTATTTTCCAGCGGACCCCCACCTGATAAAAGTTTGGGCCAATTAAGGACTCCCAGAAGAGAATATTTGTATTAAAAAACAGCTCAGGGCCTGGGCCATGGCTCAGTGGTCCAGGCACCTTGGCTGGTAATCCAGTCTGGCAGTGTGCCGCGGGTTCGACTCCCGATCCCGACGGCCCTTACTGCATGTCTTCCCCCCATCTCTCTCCCCATTTGCTGTCAGCCTACTGTCTGTCCCTCCATAAAAAAATATTAAATAAAGTTGAAAGCCACAAAAGAAAACATTTAAAAGAACAGCTCAGCTATTTGTGAATAGCCAGTGGTTAAAATGATCGTTACGCTATAGAGCGTCGCAGTCCCGCCCCCTTACATGACGACGCCAGGCCCAGGAAATAATTCCCAATGCATTTTCCCAATAGACATTTCAAAAAGTATTTATTTAAAGACCTTTTAAGCGAACAAAGCCAGCTCGAGTTGTGACAAATCATGAAAACAAACACAATATTTTGGACCAAACAAATAATTACAAAGAAGTAAAACAACAAAAAAAGTTTTGTAACCATTTCTTTCTAATTATTTGTTCGGCCCAAAACATTGTGTTTATTGTCATGATGTGTCACAACTCGAGTTGGCTTTGTCCGCAGCGTAAACGTCTTTAAATAAATGTATACTTTTTGAAAGGTCTATGAGAAAAATGAACAGGGAATTATTTTCCGGGTATCTCGAGGGGGCGGGACTGCGACGCTCTATTTTGCTGGGGACCCCCAGGTACCTCCAGAAGGACCCCATTTTGAGAACCACTCGATGTTTATTACCTTTTTAAAATGTACACAGAAAAATAGCAGATGAATGCAGGCATCTCCTACAGTAAATGACATGCCATCCTATTCTGGGCAATGGGCAGCATGTGAACCTACAGTGAACATTTGGTGAAAATAGTAGATTGTGCAACACGTTGTGAGCTTGTAGAACAGCCATTGATAGCAAAGAGACTGTGGGGGGGGGGGGGGGGGGGCACGCATGGACCCATGAAAGACGCCAGTCAACAAAATGTAGGCATATACATTTCTTATTTGAACATTCTTTGAAAATAGGGCTTATAAAGTGGTACTGAATGCATCAGCCTCATTCACAGTGTCGCCGGTGCTTTAATGGCATTGTGTGGTTCTGTCCCTCCTGTGTGCCACCATCAGCCACCTCTTGCAGCCATTAATCATGTCGCGCGTTTCTCATTGGACAAACCCCAGGGAGCACAGTGGGGATCAGAGGACTGAACTGTACATGAACTGGAAACGCGCGCACACACACACACACACACACACACACACACACACACACACACACACACACACACACACACGCACACGCACACGCGCACACACACACACACACACACACACACACACACACACACACACACACACACACAGCTGAGCCAAAGCATGTCATCATATGAGCATGAGCATCAGAGTATAAGCAGCTAAATTTGGAGGGGGGGGGGGGGGGGGGGTTGCAGGCTCACTGCTGACTATACGTATGTTTTTTGGTAACGTCTGCTTTTTAGCTTGAACATCTATTGTTTTCGGCGAGCGAAAATGCCATGATGTAAAAATGTGGCCTTTTATATTCCTTGTGTACTTTTCTCCATTATGGTGACTACTAGTCTTACAGTATGTGATAGAGGAGAGGTACAGTAGGCGTAAATAAATATGTATAGGTATCTGATGCTGCTCCAAAAGTGGCTGGGAAAGAGCACACAATGCCAGAAGACAGTTATAGTTAAAGTCAAATTATAGGCCTATAACCAAGCTCTGTGAGCGCCTCAACTACTGTAATGTGACTTTATGGGTCCCAGTCAAGATGCATTGTCATGTCTTCTCAAGGCGTTGTGTCTCCTGTTGCCTTACAACAAAATGTTTCAGCCTTTTATGTAGTTTCTTGCAGTATTTTTGCAGAGGAAACAGCAGAATATTATGCTATACTTGTAAAACTGAGCAATTTGGTTTTACTTGTCGAGCAAAGGGAAACTCGGGTCTCAACATTATTGTTTGGATAACACAAGAAATATTCAACCCATTTTCAGTAATACAAGCTTGACTATTGGTATGGGATACGTCCACCTGCGATCCAACACAACAAGACAGCGATTTGACACGATTTGACACGATTTGACACGATTTGACCGATTAGAGGCAGCGGTGGCCGAGTGGATTGCGGAGCGGTCTAGATACCGGAAGGTCGCCAGTTCGAATCAGCGATCCGACACGTTAAAATTACCACCGTTGAAGTGCCCTTGGACAAGGCATTGAACCTCTACCATGAAATGCTCCATGTGGGCCTTGCTGTAAACAAGTATCTGATGCTTAGTCGAGTTACCCTTGGTAAACATGATTTACCAGAACGCATTTCTTCTTCTTCTTCATCCGTCCCCTGATCAATAGCCTTGCTCAGAGGGAATTCAGATGAGCCAGCATTTTGCTCCAACAGTACAGTTCTCCTTTGCTGGGAGAATACACCCAAGACCTGTGAGGGCAGCTCATGGGGCAGGTCCTAATTGTCTAAACGCCACACACCACATTCCTCATTTGATTCCACATTGACATCCAGCATATTGGATTCTATGGTGGAGCAATCAGGCTAGAACTGCAGCATTGTGGCGCTCCTGAGACGCGACCAAGAGCCTGCATTGGATAATTAACATTTATTGATACATGACTGCTGTAAGCCTGTTTGCCCAGTGAATTAAACCAGCTCATTACAGGCTTAATGGCGGGTAGGATACATAAATAATAGATGCCAGTCCACTCACGGGCACTTTAGCATGCATCATGAGACCCCATCTGCCCCCCCCCCACACCCATTCTGCACGATCAATTTGGCCCCCACAAAATCAAGACATCCTCCCTTGAAACCAAAACTGACATCACTGCTTCGATTCAATCAAGTGGTCTCCTGTGGGTTTAGTTGGAGATTTTAACGATGGTTGTTGGTGGACATGGTTTGTGTTAGACCCTGAAGACAACATGTGACATTACACTTTAACACATGCATACTTCAGATGTTTATTGTTAGTGTTGCTTATTGTCATATAACTATTTAGGTTTGTAATTTTTCTCGAAGTGTTTATTGACCAAAATAAAATATATTTATGTGCACATGCTCACATAACATACAGCACGTGCGGTCGTGCGCATGCACGCACACACGCACATGCATACAGCCACACACACACACACACACACACACACACACACACACACACACACACACACACACACACACACACACACACACACACACACACACACACACACACACACACACACACACACACACACACACACACACACACACACACACACACACACACACACACACGCAGTTGGAATACAAATCAATGTTTTGGTTGTAACTCAAATAAAGCAGGCAATGCCGTTTATTGTACAAGTAGTTTTGGTTGTGGGATTGGTTGACACAAAAAGAAAGAGCAAGAAAAAGACCTCGCTGTCAACACAGAAAAATGATGATGTCCTTGTGCTCTTTCTTGACCTCATGTCCCTATCCCCGTCCCCAACTCCTTCGCCTTTTCACTGGAATGAAACATGAGAAAAACTGATAAAGTTCACCGGAGTGTTGCAGTGACGCATTGTGACAAACAGAGGATGTTTTTCTGTGCTTCTTATCGTGTGCTCCCTTTATTGTCCTTCCAATTGTTCTCTTACTTGAAAGCCCCCCCCCCCCCCCCCTCAATGCTTATAATGAGATGGAACCATTTCTGTCTACTCTCTACTGTGGACAGTTATAACATAGTCATTAGTGGGCTAATTTCAAACAAGATTTAAATTTAAAATGTATTATATTATTGCAAGAACAATTATATTTCATCATGCTAACTTTCCAGGAAGAGAAAGCATGTCCATTAGCTAGGAAAAGCACACAAATTATGTCAATGTTAGGCACGATTCCAAACTGTCCACAGTAGACGAAAATTTTGCCATCTCATATTGAGCATGAAAGGTTTGAAACGGCTGTGGTACTTTTAATATGAAATGGGTTAAATCAGTACGGACATAGTGTTTGTTCCCCTGGATACACAGGACAACTACCGCCAGGGACAGGGAGTGACATTTCATGAACAAGATGGCAAAGATGGCTCATAAGTATTGCAGTCTGTGGGAGAAGTGCTTCTCGCTGTCCTCATTATGTCACTTCTGACATTAGCAAGCTCTTTTGCCATTTGATTTGCTCTAGTCTGTGTGTGTGTGTGTGTGTGTGTGTGTGTGTGTGTGTGGTGGGGGGGGGGGTCAGTGTCACCCATGAGGGCATATCAGTATCAAAGCTAAATATCAAAAACTCTGACATATCAAGAGGCTCTTTCCTAGCCTGCCAAGCAGCACTGGGACTACATTGAAGTACGGTATATGTGGAACTGTTTTGAACTATGTTGAATCATATTCTTTCACATACTGTACAGTAAATGATGGGCTGAGGTTAAAACGTATGCCGTCATTGTTGGGTGCTCTTTAATCAGTGAGACACGCAGTCTGAATACACAAAGATTACAAATATGTCTTGCCCACAGAGGTTTGCATGATGCAAAGCATTAATGTTTTACCATAATGTGACAACAACCAATACGAAAAACCACACAAACAACTATATTTTCTTATACACCTGTCAAAACTGATACCCATTCATTTAATTTCTTCAACGTCGTCACCACATCTGAACTCCGCTATACATTATCAACACAAATATATCATTACCATAACAGAGTTGTCATTCTTTCCACCCGTCAGCTCATTGGCATACACTACTGTACCATCCGTCAGCTTCTAAGAAGGGCTCACATAAAACCAGAAATACTGCATCACAGTCGTATGCCTCCACCAATCAGTTTACAGTTTACATCCATGTCTGTCCAGACTCATCTATCTATAAATTTCAGGGATCTGTATAAGGAATCGAAGGTTATTCAGGATAAACCCTCCCACTGCAGCATGCTCATGACATGCCAATAAGCATTCCATCATCTGCTCTTGTCACCGGAGCGATGGGTAAATATAAAGCACAATTTATATTGGTTTGACAATGGTGGTTTTGAAGTCATACAGGTTTACAGAGGTTGAAATACACTCGCACAAGTTAGAGAATGATAGATGACGGTCGTGATAGACTGGCGTCCAAGTACTCAGTTAACAGGTACTGCACTAAATACTATGACGTCCTGTTGATGACAAGAAAGAATGTGAGCACAACTCAGTCACAATTCATTCATAATTTACGGATGCACGGTTAAGAAGAGCTCAATATCAACAGAAGAATGCATGAGGTACTTTTTAACACGACAAATGTGTTCTCGCATCAGTGAAATAAGCTATTCTATTCTAGAATTGATTAGATAGCGATTAATAGACCTGAAGAATATACATTTCATAATGTAGGTGTAGGAGCTCGCTTCACATTAACTCACAACCCGCCAAGGATGTTTTTTAAGTGTTTTTTATGACCAAGGACCAGTGTATGTCCGTCTACATCTATCCATCCACAGGACAGAGTACTGTAGAGTACAGTACAGAGCACTGTACAGAGTACCGTACAGTACAGCACAGTACAGCACAGTATGAGTAGTACAGTACAGTACAGTACGAGTATTACAAAGTACAGTACAGTGCAGGACAGCACAGTATGAGTAGTAAAGTACGAGTAGTACAGTACGAGTAGTACAGTAGTTATGATCTACTTTAAGTTACGATCTTTAACTTTAATTATAGGTGATTTTACTTTACGGTGAATTTTGGTGTGGGAACATTTTACAAAATGATGTGAGCACCAAAAGTAAAATGTCTATCACCGTGTCTGTTGATTATGCTTTCTCTGGTGAGTTAGTTTAGTATAGTATAGCTTACAGTAGAGGTTTCATATTTTATTTACAAGCCCTTTTTGGCCATGGGCCATGGGAGAAAGGACCAAAAGCTTTCATCTAACTGAACAGAATGAATACGATATCTATCAATCTACTCTATCCATTTCTGCCCATTATAATTGCTCGTGGCTCTGGTTTCACCTGAACATGCTTGCGTCACCTCAATTTTGTTGATGCTAACATCCTCAATTATGTCTGTCAGGAAGGCAAACGTGAATTATGATGACATTTCATTTGGATCATGTGTGATGGCTTTTAAGTGCGTAACTGCACAGTCGGGAACTGACAGCCAAGTTGATTTCCTGTGCAGTAACAAAAACAGGCAATTTCCAAGAGAAATATTGGTCAGCCTTTTCTGAATGCCGAAACAAAATGTGTCCACGCGTTTCCAATTGGAAACTAATGTTCCCTTGGATTTTCTTTACATTTGAGACACCAGTAAATGACACCAAAACAGTCGATGGTAGCAGATGGTGACTTACTCTCAGCAGGTTATATGAAATAGTTTCAACGAAAGAGGACGCACACGCACACATACACATGCACGCACGCACAAGCGTAGGGTCCAATATACATGCATGCAAAAATATACCCACAGCACTCTCTGTGCCTCTCTGGGGAACATCTCACCTCACCACCACAACCTTCTCTAATGTTTCATTCATTCAGCCTTTGATGGTGTGTGTGTGTGTGTGTGTGTGTGCGTGTGCGTGTGCGTGTGCGTGTGCGTGTGCGTGTGCGTGTGCGTGTGCGTGTGCGTGTGTGTGTGTGTGTGTGTGTGTGCATGTGCGTGTGTGTGTGCGTGCTTTCAGTGCAGGGTTTATGTCTTTCCATGGATAAACCATGCCATTTCAAGTACCCAGGTGCAGCCTCTTCAGAACAGAAAAAACACAACAGAGCCCTCCAATTACTGTGTCCCACAACCATCACAATCATATGCACCAAATTACCCTGCTTTTCATCGGCACCCTGAGAGTGTAAACAACAACATCAGACTCTTTCTCCCCCTTGCTTCTGTTTATTCTCCGGCAACAAGAACAGAGTTGAAATGGACAAGCGAAACAATCTCTCCTCTTCTCTCGCCCCTGAAATCCTATTTGTCCGATGGGCGCTGTCAGAGAATTCGACACATGCACAATGAAAACATGTTATCTACACAATTGCCTATTCTTTTCAGTGTTTCTGTGAATGTTGGTTGGAAATCACAATCCCCCACCTGTTCATTATTATTATTATCTGTACTTAATTCTAAGGCATGTCAAATGTATATATGGTCTGAGGGCAGAGTCTATTGGCAGTTCAAGCTCGATCATTATGATTGGGGCTTGAACTGGGGCTTAAAGAGAGTATCTCAGCCCCAAGCTAGGACTATAGCTATTAGTTGTGTGGACTGAATGGGGTCAAACGCTGAGGTTATTGGAGTAAACACCAAATGAATGTCAACTGATAATTGTCCTTTTCTTCCAAGACTCGCACAACTCTGACTTTCTGCTCTACGTCCTATCCACTATCCAGGTTATGGCAGGTGCAACTTGGCTGTAAAAATAAAGCTTCTGTGCATTACTTTATCTCACAGGATAACTATATGATCCTCTTAATCATAGACAGCATCTCGCGCACGCACGCACGCGCACACGCACACACGCACACACACACACACACACACACACACACACACACACACACACACACACACACACACACACACTTTTTCCCCGTCACGTACAGACTTCTCAACCAGCCTTTTCCATCTCAGTCTGGCAACCTAATCACACCCTCTACTTCAAGACATTCTTCTGCTCCATTGAGTATGGAGCATTCACGCCCCTGTCCCTCTCTACCCGAGTGGAATCATCAGTGGTGACAAACATCATTATAATGTTCTTCAATGACTGCTCCACCTTTAGCTGTGCATGTAGCCTGCGGGTGTGTGTGTGTGTGTGTGTGTGTGTGTGTGTGCGTGCGTGCGTGCGTGCGTATACCCATATACAGAATCTTTCAGAGTGAGATCTATGACCCGTGTTCACTGCCTGTCTAGGCAAGCGGTTCAGAAACCCTGTCAATGCCTGATGTCAGAGTGCCATGCGTTAACAGGAACACCTTTGGGGAATGAAATTGATATCACAGAGTATTCTCATTGAAGATGCAGCATTATGGTGTCTATCTTCCAAAATGAACAGTCAAATTGAATTAGTACTTATTTACTTTTGGCATGCTATGACAAGCTTTATGGCTATACGGTCATTTAAGCAAGGGATAATGTATGACGCGGTGGTTAGTTAGTTACTACGAGAGTGTGGTCAAGACAGCCAACACCTCCTGGATCGCTGCAGACAGTGTTGTTAGCTAAACTGCGTCGCACTGTAGTGAGTCTATGTAGGTGGTGCGCTTCTTCCCCCTCCTGGCTTTACGCTGGTTCCCATAATTTACCTGCCTCTAGTTCTGGGTGCCTGACACAGTGCCCTGCCATCCTCATCCTTCTCTCTCTGACTTTGTCTGTGACCCGTGGTAAGTCCCCATAGAGGTCCACATTTCTGATGCGGTCCGTCCATGTGACACCTAGTGCCATTTGAATTCAATATTCTTGTAGACTCCATCCAGAGCTCTTTCCTGTTGGGCTGTGAGGGTCCATGTCTCAGCAGTATGGAGCATTCAGTGGCTCGAGTCTGGCTGTATAGCTTGCCTCTATGACGCGGTGGTAGTTGTTGAGAAATAATGACCGACAGGATGTTTAAACATCGAGACGAAGTCAAGGTGTCATCCTGAAGGGCATTATTTCTAAACAACTACCGCCGCATCAAACATAATCCCGCTTATTACACGGCAACTTTCTTAATAAATAAATTGCCCCAAAAGTAACAACAAGACAAGGTATTTCCTCTGAGGGCAGAGTGTCGCACTGGCCGTCGCTGCCAAGCTGCATCACAGTTGCTGAAGCTGGGCTTGTTTTCCGGAAAACAAGGAAGTGAATCAATTTTCAGTTACTGCATCGTCTGTTTCTCACTTGTTTTCAAACACATTCTTGAGAGCAAGGTTTAGCTGTAAATGACACTGTATGTTGGTTTACATGGATGTCATATTGGATACAGCGTAAAATCCAAGCAGCGCAGCCAGGTGCTCTGAGCCTTTGAATAGACAGCTATTTGTTACAGAGCGGAGCGGTCATTATCAAGAAATAACACCGCTGAATTCAGCGATTGACCGAACAGAATCAAGCATTCAACCAAGCCGAGTAATTAGCATAATAACGCATATTTTGTATTTTTGAGTGGTGCAACCACTCCAAGGAACAGCAATGTCCGTATTCACCTATGCCTGTGTTCACCTGTGTCTGTGTTGGTTAATGATCACCAGTATATGACTATGAGTACCAGTAGGGGCGCTGTTGTGCCAGAAACAGAGAGAGGGATAGTGCCTGCTAATGAGAGAGAGAGAGGTGTGTGTGTGTGTGTGTGTGTGTGTGAGTGTGGCGGGGGGGGGGGGGGGGGGGGGGGGTTGCACCACTCAGTTCATTTTTTATTAAGCAATGGAGAAATGGGTTGCATTTTAACGGGTAGACAACATAACTATACCAGAGCTGCATGGGCTTTGATAAAAATGACTGCAAAAATAAATAGTGATGAATGGAGAAACGGCTGCTACAGTATCAGTGTGCCTCGTGTGGCATTTTGCCATTGATTCCATAGAGCTTGTTTGAAAGCCTGATTTATTGTTTGATGGAAAACAATGTTCAGTTAACAAAATATGGATCAATACCACAAGTGAACAACTCTTTAACTATTTTTGAATGTTATGTCCAGGGAATGCTCAGTGGGCACTATACTCTCTGGGCACTATACTCTCACATAATGTGGCACCATTGCCAGTGATAAAGACAGCCAGACACAGTGTTTAGAAAGTTCATCTCATTCTGATTTATTACTGTACGTGTCGTGTACAGGGGAAGAAGAACAACCATCAGCATCCCATTTTCCACAAATTTGTTTCAAAAAGAAAGAAAGAAAGAGGTAAATCTTTCAAATTGCAACTTTTGGCAGAATGCAAATATCCTCATCTGTCATACACAGAGGGGAAGAAAGTGACAGATGGTGTCTATTTTACTTTGCAACAACTACAAAACAATCACAAAGTACCTTTATTTATTTATTATTTGTCGACCATTGGCCTATTTTTCTCTACGGAATTACAATGCGTTCATAATTTAGGCACCCTAATGTGCATGAAATATGAATCTGTGTCCTATTAAAAATAATGTCGCATAGTCTTTTGGGGCTAAAGTGTTTATAATGACAAAGCTGTGCTTGGAGAAATGTCTCCCGCAGACCGCGACTATTTCATGTACCACTGCTTTGGGTCCTCTGTGAATTTGTCATGAGACCGAGTTCCTCCTACGCACGGGTCACGCTTATCCTTGGGCAGACTTTGTTCTTTTTATGCTAAATCTAAGATGATAATTTTTTTTAAACCAATATGAATAAACTATTTGAAGAAACTACTGCACTTGTTGTCTCACCCCTGTAATCTGTTACACATTTTATCAATTTAAGCCCTACAGTACATGATTCGTCACGCGATGAATAACAAATATCTTGTTTTATGTTTTGGTCATCTACAAAGCACAAGCTCTTTGTTAGTAAGTCTGACGTGGGCTTTTGGAAGCCCATAGGTGACATGGCTCTGGTTAGCGAAGCATGTGGTGGCTTTGACCTTTGCATGCTAACCTTGGCACGTTCGTGCCCAGCCCGACTGTGAGGCAGGCTGTCTGTCTCTCACTGGGCCATTCCCTCTAAGTGACAAGGCCTAGGAGTGCTGCCAGCAATGTTGCATATTGTTTGAGCAAGCACAAAAGAAACCAACGGACAATTCCATGATGATTAATTGATCATGAAAGTATTTAGAGTTTACGTGGTTAAATATCTGAAAATACACATTAGACGTGAATCCATGAAAACATTATGTGAAAACAAACAAACTAAAAACACATTGCTGATAGTGCTGCACAACAAGATGAAGGTACGAAATCTATGAAAACAGTTATTTATACAATGTGTAGGGGGTCCGTGCTTCTCTCAACTATAGGTGCTTGGCCTTAAAAAAAAACCTGTTCTAGAGGCATAAGCTCTTTATGTTAATGATGTCACGGCTCCAAGAGAGTGAGCGGCACGATCGTGCCATTTAATACTGTATATGAAGATCCCATTTGAGGAAGAACAGATGTGGGTATAAGAGATGGAGGACTTGCAGTATAATATTATCTCTATGCTCCGGCAGTCATCTGAAGCAGGGGTGGGCAACTTTGATGACAGAGAGGGCCACTATATTTCCACACTCACTTCAGGGGACCACATTCCATTGGTGTCGGGCAGAAACCTCTTATCTCCATAATGATATTTAAACTTTTTTCAGTTGCCCATGTATGATCTAAAAGTTTAGATGTGAAACACAACATCTGCCATTTAATAAAAAAGGACCTGTTCTCTTACAAAGAGATTCATAGCATAAATTATAGAATCTCTCTATATTTCTCTATATTTAACAAATAAAGGATAGTGTTTTCTTTAGTGATTTATAGCATAAATTTATAGAATCACTTTTTTTTACAGAACATATAGACATGCATGTTAAATATTTGACTGAATGGATTCTCTCTATATTTAACAAATACTTTCCCCCAGAAAGGATAGTGTTTTCTTTATTATTTATACGTTACATTGCATTTTATGTTATAATTAACAACATGGACCGTATGGTATTTTTGTCCTTTTTTTTGAGGTTCACAACTTTTTCAACTTATATTGGGGGGAAAAGATGGGATATTTACTCACCACCCATTAAAACTTGTCCGTGACACAAAATGGGTCCCGACCCTATGTTTGGCGACAGGTTGGATAGCCAGGTGTCCATGTTGGACGCCAAGCTTTCAAGTGTTGCTGAAATGTCAAATCTTTGTAGGGGAATGCTCAAAGGTTTGCAGATCTCCAGGCATCTATCTTCTTGGTCATAGAGAGAACAGGTTGCCATGTTGACTTTGTGAATCAAATGCTAGGCTATATATTAAGATGATGATCAATCACGGTTGGAGTTATTTGATTTCTACAAAACACAATACACGAATGTTTGTATTTGCGTATTATTTCCCCTCGACAATAGGGAATACAGCTAAACTCTGGAAATAAATGGATTTGCTGCTATGAATTTTTTCCATATACAGTACCCCACAGCGGTGTTACGCTCAAAAACATATGCTGATTAGTAAGGTGAAAACTTCCCCACAGAAAACTGGGACAAACTAAGTCGCATGCAAAGCAGAAAGGTGAACTGACTCCTGAAATTGAATGTGTCTCCGGGTGTGCATGCTTGTGTGTGAGTGCATTTATAGTGTGTAGGTGCGTGTGTGTCTAGTGATAGGAGGCAATACACCTGTAAGCTTGCGCTCACTGGAGCGAAGCCTATTAGAACAAGCACAAGTCATATCCCTCAGACTGTGGACACTCACACGCCTACACATACACAATGGACTTACACACACACACACACACACACACACACACACACACACACACACACACACACACACACACACACACACACACACACACACACACACACACACACACACACACACACACACACACACACACACACACACACACACACACACACACACACGAAAAACAATGATTATCTTTGCGCATAAGTCGCTGCACAGTGTAGGCATGAATTACCATCTTGAGCATATAGCCACGGTAGCCAGCTATGTCTTGCAAACGTATTGCTCTCTGTCTTATACTAAGGTCACCTTCAACAAAACAGTAGAAAACATACTGCACCAGGTATGGCGTTACAAATTATACTGTCTACAATAGCAATGTTTTTCTAGGAGCAAACTTTACTTCCAATCCTCTGTAAATGCTTAGTCATCAATTGACAGCGAAGAGCCCTGTAACTGTCAAGATAACTTATTATTCTTATGCTAAGGTCACTGGCAACAACATGCCCAGCAGGAAGTATACTATATATATAGTATACTATCAGTATATATAGGTGTCATTCTAAATGACTGATTTTATGCAAGTGTGATGCCTCTCCAGCCTCAGTTTATTTCTAGTCCTTTCCGAATGCTTAGTCATCCACTGTCAGCAAAGATCCCCTGCAACTGTCCAGCATTTAGTATCTCAGGATTATTATTTTTTGCGTTGTCCAATATTTGGTGCAGATTAAGTATCGATTTCTATATATTTCAGAACACAGTGAAAAATGTTCCTTTGAGGTGGATTATAGTGGGCAATTGCTGGGGGCCACTCATCATTTTCCTGATACTTATAGTTTGACATGAGAACTGAGACAATAGCATACTTTGCACTTTGCTTTTTCAGTTATTATATATTGAGCAAGCTCCTCCCAAGTGACTTTCCCTCAGCAATGATGAAACTCCACTCTAAACGTACTCTCCAATGCATACTAGTCCTTAAAGCAATCAAGGATGAGGAGAAAATAGACAATTTCCAAGAGAGTACCTGAGTATTTGCTGATTTCACGACGCTTATCCAAATAGCCTTGCTCCTTATCAAATTGGATTGGTTTATTTGAATGGGAGTGAAGTCCCTTTTGGTCATTGCCGGTTTAATATTGATTTAATCTGAAATTGTTAAATATTGGAGAGATGGGCTGCAGCTTGTTGGAACTTGAATTTCGACAAAACAAACTATAATTATATACTGTGTATATAATTTATATACATATGCGTGTGCAGGCACACATACGCACACACACTCTGCATACCATATATACAGTATGTATCTAACATATATAGTACACTATATACTGTATACATATACTCGTTCTTTGTTTCTGTGTATTGACAAAATGTACAGTTTTGTAGAGGGCTGAAGAAAATTACCATGACAGTATTTCAAGCCATTTGTACCCATTTGGTCTCACTGTATTACGAATAAGGCGTCTTTAGCTCCTGTGTTTGCTGCAACAGCACAACTTTGAAGATACCGGTAAACAAAAGTGTAAGAATTAATTTTAAGCTATTACCACAAGTGACAGCCACTGAAAATTAATTCAAATAATGGTTCAAAGTTTAAAAATAAAATGTATCCCCCAGGGGATAAGTCTGGTAATGTAACATTTGTTTGGAATTCATGTTTGAGTAAATAAAATGCTGTTTCTCATTTTACAAGGTGCTGATAACTGGCAAATTAATAAACCACAGCTGCACTCTCTAAAGTCAGTAATATGACGGGTCTATGATTAAAATAGATGTTGCATATAATTAATTCTCTTGGGTGAGTGATGTTACCGATTGTGATAAATGTGATTTGGTTTCAAGTGTATAATGGAGGCTTGTTTTGGCCTATTTGTCTGCATCTTCAATAGAAAGGACTGTCTCTGTGCAGGGAGTTAATTACATACTGTAGTGTAGGGTATACGGTCCAACCCTCTCTGTCAATTGAAATAAATAAAGCCCGCCTGGGGCGAATGTCAGTCAGTTACACAGCTCTTACACCTGGTGTTTTGAAGAACACCACAAAAAAGGTTACTTATTTGACATTATAGAATTATTAATATTGCACACAAATCATGATGAAGTGCACTTCCCAGCTTTTCATCTCAGTGCTAGTTAGTAAAAGCAAGCCCACAAGTGCACTCCCAGGGTTGGCGATTTTGCTTTAATGTTGTTGTTTTAAGATTCACCTAACCCCAGATACAGTACAAGCAGCCTTTGAGCCTCTGCGGATGCCAGGAAATCAATGCACTCAAACAGGGATGAGAGCAGCTTGGTCTTGGATAACTCAGGGATGTCTTCATGTGCATTATTCATTAGACAGGAGAGACAGTGTCGCTATTGCTGCCGCTGTCGAGGTGTACTGGAGACAAGGAATATGAAAGCCTAACCTTATCTGTCCCCTAAAATCTCAGAGCAGTAGTAATGCAATTCCTAGACTTTAGCCCGCTCATGCTCTCTCTCTTTCTTCATGTATCAGGGCTGGGCAGTTAAAATACAACATCTGAAGAATGTGGATTGTCCACTGCGAGAGAGAAGAGTTTCATAAATGGTGCATTTATATACAGTATAGCACGTTTATCCAAAGCACTGTACATGGATCGTGCATTACTTTCACCCATTCACAGACACACATTCATACACCGAAGGTGGAGGAAACCATGAAAGGCACCAACCTGCACATCCGGAGCAATTAGGGGATCAGTGTCTTGCTCAAGCACACTTAAACACTAACTCTGGGATCGAACTGGGAACCTCGCACAGAGCCGAATCAACCCCTCCGAGGGCCCTGGTGATACACCAAATCGCGTGTGCGATTCACGTGCGCTTAACACAATCAAGAACGACACTTTTTACAAGAAACTGTTGGACAACCAAAAACACTAGCTGAGGTTCCTGTGTTGCGTTACATTGAAATCGGTGACCTATGAATATGGTTTCGACGGAAGCAACAGCTGTACCTATTTGAAATAGTCTCACACACGGCCCTGCAAGCTGTGGGCCCTGGCACATAAGCTCCAGTAAATTCTATTGTTAATCCGGGCCTGACCTCGTAGTTGCCATCCGGCCGCTCTACTGGCCACTCTACCCCGGAGCCACTGCTGTGTTGTCTGGCTTGATGTTGCTCTCTAAGAGGAGTTAACCACTAGAGTTCGGGCCAGCTGTCGCCAAGCTCCATTATGGAGTGCTTATTAATAAGCAATTTTCCTATCTAAAAAGAAGTAGAGGTTCAGGGCTTCAGGCAAATTGCATTCAACCACATCTGAGCAGCTATACACTGTGGAAGAAGGTTACCATGACATGATGGTCTTCTTTCAACACATCACTTTTAATTATGTGTGGCGTAAATGTCCATCTTTATCAATTATAATATCATGACACCTTCAGTTGGAAACCGAACTGAACTTTTAAAGCTTGGTTTGTAAGCCGAGATGAGAGGGAAACATAATTAGAAGTACAGCATAACTGTTGCCAATTAAATACTGGTCATCATGACAGGAGTTGAAGAGTGTTGTGACATTTCATTTTCAAATTACCTACGCCCACTGTACGTGCAGAATAAATATACATAGCAATCACCCTGCAGCACAAAGGTGTTCTCACTGTGTGGTGATTCACGGCATGTGTACATAAGATGAGAAAAAAAAAATGTCTCTCACTATACAACATGTTCACAGCTGCATTGCATAATAAAGAATTCTGATTCTGATGAATGATGTTGTTATAGTTAGATGATTAACTAGTTCATTCATTCAGTCATTTTGTTTACAAAAACTACTGTACATAGAAATCAATCAAAGTTGATTGCTGGAATGAATCACTTTGGATCAGGTTATATTCTGAAATTATTTTAGCAATATGATTGCCAGGGCGAAAAACTTCCACAATGGGTCAAATGTCACCAAATGTTATGATTTTGTCTTCTAATTTATGTTGTTAATTCAAAGTCTGTGAATATAATTGCAATATGATGCTAATTGAGATAGCAAAGGTCTCGAGTGATTCGAAGTCAGTGACTTTGTGACATTTGGAATGGCAATAATTGATTAATCCTGAAAGACCCTGGGTTGTAACCTCCTTTTAAGAGGGACCGCTACCTCTATTTCATGGTTCAAGAAATCTGCTTCTTTTTTAAAGAGAGAAGACAGATTGGCTCAAGGTTAAATGCTTCGGCAAGATGGGTCATTAGTGTGCAGCAAGTGAACGCTAGTCTGGCAAAATGGTGAATCTCTGCAGATTCTTTCTGAGATATTTCCCACACAGACAATTGGGCCTGTGGGGGCCGATATCAAAAGCTTCATGTTGCAGTGCTTTACAGTAGCACAATTAATTACAGGCGACAAAAGTACGCTCCTCTGAGCGAAGATCCCCTCCAGGGTTGCTTGCCTACAAAACGCTATGTCAGTCGTGGGTTTCAGTCATCAGGACACAAAGAAGCTGCGGGGGGGGAAAGAGTTTGTGCAACTGTTTGCGTCTGTGGCAGAAGTGAAAGTGGTTTTGGAGTTGTGCTCTAGAGAGGCCTCTCAACATGCAATTCAAATTTGGCCATGATTTGATATTCATGATATATGGTTTTCCTGTCAAAGGTGTTCTGTTCACACTATAATGTTGTCATCATTTTATAAATCAATACAGTAGCAGGTGGAGTAGAGCAAAATTGATCTACCATTTGGAATGATTGGCTAAAAGAAAGCACGCGCACACACACACACACACACACACACACACACACACACACACACACACACACACACACACACACACACACACACACACACACACACACACACACACACACACACACACACACACACACACACACACACAGATTCATGATCACAACAGGGGATTATTGGTTTTATATAATTGTTAAATTATACTTATTACAACTACGACTAAACCTGCAGGGCTGACAGTGCTATAGCCCTGGATAGATGTCTGGCTGGTCGGGGGAAGGTATTAGTGCCCAATATGTGCCGTAACCATGAAAACAATAAACTTAAGTTGAAGTTGTAAAGCCACCAGTGAGCAGGTTTAACGCTAAACCGAGAAATAACTGAAAGAATTGTGCCTAAATGCTACAGCTGTAGTGTGAAAGAGTTCAGTGGCTAACTGTATAATTGTATAACTGTACTGAGTAAGCACAAAATTGTGTTAACAAGGGTTATAGCTACAGCAGCACAGGCCATGTGTGAAATGACTTAATTGATCAATAAAAGATGAAGTATACTGTACAGTACACATGACGTACCTACATTTTGTCCATGAAGAGCTGGACCCTCTTATCTGATCTCATACAGGCCCAGTAATGATCATCCTCCCGGAAGAGCCCCATGGCAAAACTATACCCTTGCTGTATATGTCTCCTCCACAATCAGTGGGTGGATATCAGACTTCTTGGCAGATAGAAGGTAGTTTCTATGGTTTACAGGTTTAGACCTGTCATACTTGTCAGACCCTCTTGCTGTGAGCACATTTGCACCACAGGGATCGCGCTCTCCCCCCCCCCCCCCCCCCCCCCCCCCCCCCAACTACTGAAATAACTGTGCCTCTACTTCGACGACTGCTTCTCGTTACACCAACAGTACATTATACTGGGCCTGTTCAACAACAATGTCCATGTATAGGAGAGAGGTGGACAGCCTCTTATCAGCTTCATACCAGCATGTGCCACAAGTGAACACACTCAGAGTCATAACTGGGGAGAGTTGGACTGACATCCAAACAAACTCCCCTGGTTCAACTGTGGAGCTCGGCTGGCTTGTTGAAGTTTCAAATGGTCACCTAGGGGATGTTGTGCTGCTGACTTTTAAATTGACTCATATCAGATCAGCTGACCAGCTACTTAAAGCAATGCCAAAAAAACATACCTTTGAATAATGATCAACATGTAGAATTATGCGACAGGGGAATATGGTGGAGCATTCGCTTTAGGTGTCTGTCCTCTGCAGGGAGTCAGCTACACAGTGAGCTAGAGTTCTGGGTTTAAAACACCAAACTATTTGAGTGCCAACCCAATGCAATTATAGTCGAATCCACAGAGGGGTGCCCTGTGCGTGGCCATTACTGAGGTGCAGAGCCATAGAGTAAGACAGAGTTACACAAACTCCGTTCACTTCATGGGGCCAGTCCAATGGTGGCTCTCCTACATAGACTTCTATTGGGAATGGGGACAACAAATAGGGACAAGTCCTGGACCGGAAGTAGGCAGAAATGCATTGGACCCAGGCAACAGCCCAGCTTTAATGATCTTAAATCCCTTTATTTTAGATTGTTTTGTAGTAATCCTACAACATAAACATTACAGAGACTTTAGTTGTTACAACACTTTAAAACAGTTAGCATGTTATACACATGCCTAAAAGTGCTCTTATTTGCACCGCCCTCGTTGAAAACAATGTCCCAGTTCAGGCTGCATGAACAGCGCTCGAGTGCTCGGTTTCTGCCCCCTCAATATCGTAACTCTTCTATTAGATGGCTCTGCTGAGGTGTAACATTAACTGATTAGCTATACACCTGGTTCAGCTATACACGTGGTTCAGCACCACGGCCAGCGCCACTCCCTTGGCCTCGTTCATAGATTATAGAGGAATCCATGGAGCAGTGCCCTGTAGGCCAGGTGTAGCTAATCAGTTAATGGTACACCTCAGTAATGGCCGTGCCCAAGCAGGACACCCCTCCGTGGATTCCTCTATAATATATGAACGAGGCCAAGGGAGTGGCGCTGGCCGTGGTGCTGAACCCTAGCCTCACTGTGGCTGCCTGCCCTATATAATAAGGACACACACACACACACACACACACACACACACACACACACACACACACACACACGCACACACACACACACACACACACACACACACACACACACACACACACAGAGTTGTGACGGGCAGTATGGAAAAACACAGATGACACAAATTACCATACATATTTTAGCAGATTTATACATATTATTCCCAGAAATATGTAGTTCCCTTTGCCCTTCGTGAGCATAATTATACCACAGCAGATTGAATTGAGGGATAGGGAAAACTACTCATATATTGGTTGTTTTTGACATTTTTGACATGTTGCCGATTGTGGCATCATCTTATATTTCAGGACATGCTTTATATGTATGCTTAAAAGTGTCATCCTCAGAACAACAACATAATGATTAATGTGGGCCGTCAGAACACAGCATTTGTCTCTGTGGAAAGTTGAGGGAAATGAGTAACGTGTGTGAGATAAGTCAAAGAACGTGACAGAAACCATCATGACAAATGTGTCACGAGGACAGAAAAGTTCCATCCAGCCTTGAACAATAAATTAGTCATGCAATATTCAGATGTGCTTTCAATGCCGTAATACATTACCATGTGTCACACACACACACACACACACACACACACACACACACACACACACACACGACAATGACAGCAATGACGAGATGTTAATGTTGTTATGTAGGTATGTCGTGTATAATAACACCCCAATTTGCCTACCGAACATACTCACTCACAGACAACACTGAAGAGGTTTGGTACGGTATAACTGACTGGCTCCATCACTGCTTGGTATAGGAAGGAACTTACACTGACCTCAACCGTAAAGCAATGCAGACACGGCATCACGAGATGAGAGCTTCCCTCTATCCAGGACATAGATATACGGTACTATACTAACCCCCCACATACGCACACTGCCTGTCTGGGTTCAGAGGCAGCCTGGGTTCTAAATGATGCAAGAGACACTGGCACTGACAGATGTTTTTAACTTAGAACCTTGCACACTCACAGCATCTCCAACCACTAGGACCAACACTTTTAATACTGCTATTTATTATCATTATACTTTCTTATGCACTAGTTGTTGTAAATGTGTGTTATTTGTATTGCGCCTACAATGTATGAGAAACTAAAATTAAATAATGTATAAAAATAAACAGAACCTTGGGGGAAAAATCTAAACAAAAGAATCAAGGCTGTGTGTGATCACCCAGTGCCAGACAATGTAAACCGCCATTGCTTTGATGTCTTATTATAGGCTGCTGCTTAGAATAATAGTAGAATAATTTAATAATGAAACAATAAACTATGAATTTGTTTTATCAACTCAAGTGATCACCTCAACAGCCCACTCTGATCACCTTGTAGATCAAAAGGAGGCGGTTGCTCACCCAAGCTCTAAGCCATAATGATGACGAGATAATAGCCTACAAGCTTGAGTGTTTGAACTTCACACTTGGGCATACAGTGAGATCCCATGGAACCACCATCATGATGATCCTTCCCTTCACAAAATCACTAGCCCACAGGGGAAGTCCCTGGTGGGTATAGTAGTCACATTCCCCTCAGAGGTAGGCTCATTATCTCCGCCAGGCTGGAAGGCCGGGAGGCAGAGAGCTTATGTTTGTTTATGTGTGTGTGTGTGTGTGTGTGTGTGTGTGTGTGTGTGTGTGTGTGTGTGTGTGTGAGTGTGTGCGTGTGTGCACGTGTGCACGTGGCGTGCGTGCATGTGGCGTGCGTGCGTGCGAAACCGCTATCAGCGAGCTTTTTTATATTCTGGACCATTTCGATTGGCTATAGGCTATTGGCTATGTTTGCCTTCCAGAGTTTTGCTGGATGGTCGTATATTTTACACAGAATGTCGACCCCAAACACATTGGGGGACCTGTATGGCGACCACAATTAGTGGGAATTTCTTTAAAAATTATAATAAAAAAAAACATCATGAACTCAACATCCAATCAACCCCAAATTGTAATAATTGGAGCACAAATACCTCCAAGCATTTTCACTTCTGCCTACAATAGGAGATGACCGAACATGTGAAATGTTTCTCCATAATATGGAGAAAGTTTGGGAAGGAAATAGTGTTTTTACAGCTTCCACAGGGCTTCCACAGGGCTCCAATGGCTATACAACCCCAAAGGCTTTTACATCTCTGGCTATAAGGGGTGTAACTATACATTTTATCAGTGATACGATATGTATCACGATACATGGTTGACAATACGATACTGTACATGGACGATATTGCCATTGGTTCATTATGGTGATACGATAAGATACAATGATTTTAAATCGATAGTAACTATTTAGCAAAGAAACCATTAAGACGCGCAAACACGGGAAGCGAACGCAGCTCGTACATATTTGGGTTCTTTTAAGATTTATTTTTAAGTTATTCTTTTTTTAAGTCTCATGTCACCATGACTCAGCCATAACCATAAGGAGTCCCCAAAGCAGCTATACGTCCAAATATAGAGTGTGTTGCATCAATCACAAACAAATCACTCAGCTCCATATATGGGCACAATTGGGGGGGGGGGACACGTACGCACGCACAGACAGACATGATCTGCTAGGTCTCATAGTAAGTGCTCACTGCATTCGCAATTAAATCTGTGTGAAGCATGTGGATAATGCATGTAGACATACTTACATGCACATACACACATGGACAAACCCGTACCTTAATTGATTATGACATTCAAATACACACATTTATCAATAGACCAAGTATAGTGATATTGAATGGAAATAAATTTCTAAATACAATGATACAATCGATTAATTGCACTGCAAAATGATTCGATAGCGATTATCTGCATTGCAAACCGATATGATACAAAGTATACAGACAGTATATTGCTGTTTTCATTTCGATATACTTCGATTCTTTATTAAATAATGAATGATTAAAATGCAGTTGACGCAGTTATATCGTTACACCCCAGCCCATCAATCAATCAATCAATCAATCAATCAATCAATCAATCAATCAAAACATTTTAACTAGCGCGAATACTGACATTGACAGCTAGTGTTGACAATATTAACACCAGATTTGGAAGCTATAGCCTACTGTTCTAGTCTGTTGTCTGAAGTTTTACAGACCCATTTCACATCAGTCTCACCAGCAACAGCTGACTATAGTGATGTTTCATGGTTTAATTTGGGCTACTTTTAATGCTGTTAAAATGCGCTGCCTTGCATAAAAAATGACAGGACAGGCTACGATCGATCGAGGACCAGCATCAGGAAGATATTATATAAACTACATGAACTATTAACTATAGGTAGGACTAGGCTACAGGAACACATGGTGTGTCGACCTATCGGTCTGTGTATAGGCTATAGGCTAGCCTCAGTAGCCTGGGGTTGAACAGTTGCATAGACAATTCAGTCACTCTGCGAACCCGCAGCGTGGGGAAAACAGCCACTTTAATTTTGTCCCATGTGCCACTGCCGCCTTGCGCGCCAGCCAGATTCATTCTCTCCTCGATCGTATAGTATCTACTTGGACGACCATGCCTCAGCCTGGATGGAGACGTTTGGTCGGGTCGACAGCGACCACTTAACAAAATTATACGAAATTTGCTATGAAAATCAGAAAAGCCAAAGACAGGTTAATAAACCACCGCGGATTTGGAGTGGTTTGTCGAAGTCTCGCTGCATATGTGGTGCGAACAGCGCTGCTTTTGCCCTAAATTGATTTGTCGAGGAGGCGAGTATACGAGTCAACCCGCATGCTTGCAAGCGCTCTGGAGAAGTGGGCAACTGCAGGGCGCATAACGAAAGAGTAGCGTTTTTAGACTAACAAAGAAGGTTAAGTTATCAGTCAATATGATGTAGTTTGCTATATTCTGTTCGACTTCTAGACTTCTTAGGAGACAGAGTCAACTATTGTAGCTAGATAGACTCGTTGGATGCTGGTGTGACTGACGAGTGAGAGATGCGCGGAGTAACATGGACATCCGAGAAGGGATAAACACAAACATCATTTTTTACAGAGGATACACTGAGGTAAGTTAAGTACAACGTACTGTAGAAGATGATAATTCTGTTACCCCTTTGTTATAATTCCACCATAATGTTATTCTTATTTGCCTGATTCACCAGGCTTATCATTGGGTTGAAATATTTGGGTCGTATGGACAGTTGGACACTGTCGTGACTGTTTCGATGTTTTGCCCCTCCACTGTTTTGGTTAAAATAATAATAATAATAATAATAATAATAATAAATAAATAAATACCTATATATAATTATGTGTATGTATGTATATATAATATATATATATATATATTAAAGAGAGAGAGAGAGATCGAGAGATGCGCTGCACACATGCTATACTGAAGGCATATAGTGTCCAGCTGCTCTGAATGCATGAACATAGCTCTACTGCTGCCTTTGACAGTGCCTTGCATTTAAAGCCATGTGTCTTGTTTCCCATTGGGCTATATGGATTTTTTTATGAATAAATAAAAACAGAGGCTGTACTGTATGCTCGATATTTCCATTTCCCAACCGATATGTAAAATAGATATACACAACTCTACAGGTCCCCATTTTAATAGCCTGCACTTTGTCCTCCAATTACCTAGGGCATTATTTCATCTCAACAGGGACTGGAATTCATCAAACAGCTCCTATACAGCTTGATTGTGGTTCTGATTGTCTTAAATCCATGTGTGTGTGTGTGTGTGTGTGTGTGTGTGTGTGTGTGTGTGTGTGTGTGTGTGCGCGCGCGCACATGGTGTGCACATGTACTCTGGAGCTTGTTAGTCCTGTGAAATCAAGTGCCAGAGAGTATACTTGTACCCTGCAAAAGCTACATAGATTGGAAATGTTTCAATATTCTTCCAATTTAATGTATACCCTCCCAGGATGTTACGAACCTCCTGTTGATACTCTTTTCACAAGACACATCTCAGCACTACCTTTTGAGTTAAGCCATTATGTTTGCAAATTGGTGCCTGTAACTGTAGGCATAAAGGGAATCGTTACTACCCAAAGCAGAGATGGAATTCCCGTTGCCGATTCCTGTGGAATGCAGTCACTCTGTGTAGCCAAATTGTAATGCTACTACTACTACTCTTCCCCTCTGGGAAGTATATGCTTATGGCTAAGCACGCCTCTGATGATGTCACAGTTGATCCAGACCACATCAGACAGAGAAGAACACGCATGAACTTCATTCCACCTCATTGGGCAATGGCACGTCACGTACGTGTCGTGCACACTGGTGCCCTGCATGGGTCTGGGAAAGTCACAACATGGTATGTAGATATAGATGCATGAATATGCAGCTTGACAAAGCATTATCATCAAACAATTTGACTTTGTCACAAGACAAATAGCGAACGTATCCAATCTTTAAGCTCCTGTATGAGTTCTCTCTCTTGATTGGATAAAGTTGGTACCCAGACCTGAAAATGCATTTTCTAACTAACTAAAGATCTGGAGAGACAGGGGAGACAGCTGTTGTAGAGCTATTTAGGACTTATTAAAACAATTATAATCACTTACTGCACCTTTAAGCATGAGCACACAGGAACACAATGGAAACAAGTCCACAGGACTTTTTTGTGTTATCTTTAGCCTTTAGTATTCAATCAATCAATCAAGCAAACAAACATTTTAAGATAACCTACCAGCCAGATCGATGTTTCCTAATTCACTTCTATTCCAAAGTAATGAGATGAGTGTGTTGAACAATAATGATTGCCACCTACAGATTTCAAGCCCTTAAAGAGTGACTCATACACTGCTGAGTAGAACTTTTCAAATAGTTCATCTGAATCTTTAAGATGCACGCCTGTCACTCACTCACTCACTCACTGCTGCTATTAGCCCCATGTGACCTGCTTTCCATCTTCATCAGCATACTCTCTCTGGTTGGCTTAGTTAAAATAGAAACATCACTGATCAGTCAGAAAACAAGAAACAGACTAGCAACGTCTGTACTGGTTCCAGGCATGACTTTATCGACAGAATTCTAATTACACCAGTCAAAGTTTCTGACATGCGGTATCTTTTTCGTAAGCCTAGTATACAGTATGTAGGCAGCGAGTGAGGAAGCTTTCAGCGTATTCAGATGACTTACTCCTGTCACAGGGGACCCGAAGACGAGTGCATTCAGAAAGTGCCCCTGGTGGGGTCTGGAAAAATGAAGAAGCTGGCGTGTGTTATGTCATGCCTGCGGCTTGTGTGCTTAGATCAAAACACCATTAGTCTCTTTGTCTTGTGGCACTATATTTGAGGCAGCTTTATGGCAAGGGAATATTGTTGGCGCATCCTCCTCTCTCCCCGAGTTGTGTCATTTGTGAGAAAAGTAAAAAATAAAATACACACTACTGTCCCACATTCAAAATGATGTGGTTTGTGAATGTCATTTCTCGAAGAGCAAGATTTCTCAGAATTCTCACCCTAATCTTGATATCTCCCGCATTTGAAGTCATTACAACCAGCAACACTGGAGTATTTAGGTAAAACATATTTATTACATTATCTTAATGAGTATTCTTTCAGGAATTTATAAAATAATTATTTCATAATGACAGCCACATGTCAAAATAAACATTTCATGGTCACACAAATGGACTAAAAGACACCAATCCAATACCTACATGAGATCATCATACAATCATCAGCCTGCCTTACCATCAAATAGCAAAATATGTATTCCCTATTTCCCTTCCTACTTTAGTCATCTCTGCAATTACATTAAGGTGAAGGACTGGGTCTTTAAATGAGACTGTATAATTCTATCATCTAATTAGGACCATGCTGTCAATTTTGCTCCCACCGTTGGCAGAGAGCTGCTTCGTAAATGTTTCATTCCTATGCGAGTTGAATCGACGTACACAGGATTCGAGGGAAATTTCACATTCCGTACCACCAATAGTCTCAACTCAAGGCAAGCCCCACCAGAAAATGAATTTTAATGACTCAATGCACTTAGAGGAGGAAGATGAGCTATACATGCAGGAAAACACCATGATTGAGTTGGTGTCTGCAGATCAAGTGAAGTTAAGGCTTGGGCGATTAAAGATGCAGCATGATTTTTTTTCCTCCTGAGTGGGAGTTTGGTCTCATTCATGATTCAGAGCTGGGGTGGGGGTGGAGTTGGAGGTGGGGATGCTCACACATTTTTGTGTGAATTTCATCCCCGCAACAGAAAGGACATGGCATACTCTTTCATTAATAGTTTTTTTTGTGGCATGAAAAATTGATGGTGCCAGAGAGATTGGATGGAACGGAGAGGGTCAAATCAACTGCCATCGCCTGTCGGCTTCTGTGTCGGACTCAGCTGCTATCTATGGTTTATCTATTCCAGCTGGTGCGCTGTCAGAAGGGAGAAGGCAGAGGAGGTGTCTCTTAACAACACTGTACCTTGGATTTTTTTTACCATTACTCCACCCGCCATACATTGTATGCAAGGATGCCTAATAATTTCCCTCAAACGCTGCATCAGTGCTTAATCTAAGCTAATTTCCCACATTCTTCAAGAGACACTGAAAACCTTCAGTATTAACAGGAACAACTATGGCGTCATGTTAGGATCATTGTGTTGGCTAGAGTTATTTATTTTTTTTGATTTATTTTTTTCAATCAGTCTGTGATTGACTACAAGAACCCCAACGTCCCTATTATAGGCATATCAAAATAGGCAAATAGCAAATATAGGTATACATTCACTGAAAATAGGAGATCTACAAGCTCAACAACTTATATAGATCAGCTTTTCTCTGCAAAGAGATTTGGGGCTCCAATTTCGTCTAATCTTTCTAAATACACTGTTTTGGGATTTAGCAGTGGGGAAGGGGTGTTCCCCCACTAAAGTTGGTATTTTGGTTACCTGTTTAAATCCCTAAAACACCTCCGTTACCCGTTATATTATGCATAGGTGTGGTTCACTCATGCCGTTCTTTTTTTTTCCTCCACCCTGCACAGAGCCAAGAACACTCGTCTTTTCATTGAATCACAACTCGCTCAAATCTCGCTCATTTTTTAAATTGTAAACTAGGAAGTTAGGGCTTTCATTTGGTATTTAGATCGTGTGTGTAGGCCGTCTCTACGGAACGGTATGAAACAAAAAGGAAAGTTCGTAAAGTTCGGATTTAGACAGATTAAACCCCATTTGCTGCTATGGGGTGATGAACTGAATGAGCAAATGGAATCACGCACACGGCACGCCTGGCACAAATAACTTCTTTGACTATACAAGTATATAAACACAATGGACACAAGGAAGTGGCAGGCAAAATTACAAAGAGATGCATAGGAGAATAAGGAGAGATGACGCAGCCTGCCCTGCACTACGCGGACATCTCAATTGAGGCGCGGTGCTCGCCACTCTTTACCAAACTAATTTGGCATAGGGTTTACGGGTGCTTTTAAAATGCATCGCTTTTCCAAATGTGTTTGACCAAAATAGCAATTTAGGGGAAAGCGTGCCAGCACGCCCATGACCACACCTCTAGGCGACAAAAGATAGCGGGTGATGCTGGATAAAAATACCATTAAGGGACAGAGAAAGCTCCTACACTGACCTACAGTATATTCGTAATTTTCGGGCAGCGGCTGAATTGCGGGCCACGTTGCGGGTAAAGGCGGCAACGAAATTGGAGCCCTTGGTGTACAGGGGCGGAAAAGGAGAGGACCAAGTATAGATCCCTTCGAGTCTCTTCAAGTTGATATTCATACTGTACAAAACACATCCTACACATTAATGGAATCCAATGATTCTTGGAAAATCTAACAGTATAGTATGAATATCGGTATTCAGTAGTATTCTTTACAAAAAGGTTGGCAGTAATGTGAGTTGTAGTCCGTGTGTGGACTAAACATGCCAGACAGTCTGGACCTGTAATGCATGTGCCTACTGTATCTTTTCAATTAATCCAGGATAGGAGTCTGCCTGCTTATTCTAATTTACAGTTCACCACAGTAGGGCCAGTGTGTCATATAGTGCATGGGCTGGGCACTATTCAATTTATAGCTATCACTTAGCTCCCATATATAGCCATCATATTGCAGACTCGATTAACCTAAATACATCTTCATCACTATAGGAGAAATACTGCACGTAAATTTGGGCATGGTTAAACTGTTGTTTTCATCAGCAGGCAATACGTTGAAAAACATTCCACATGGTTCATAGAATGACAGGAGACAACTCAGTGACACAGCTGAGCATTAGAGCTTGAGTCTATGGCTTGACAATGTAAGGAACTAGAATCTTACAGGCGCGCTCGAGTCTTTGCTTCTCTGTGAATATCATTTGTCCGAGTGAGACACAAAAACAAAGTGTACATTTTGAACGAAGGCAGACAGCTGTAGTCGTAGTTTGGCCGTAGTCCATAGTCCATCTTAACCCGTAGAACTTGCACTAGTCCCGACAACCTTACAGGCGTATGCAAAGGCTAATCTTCTGTAATTTAGATAGCATTTTATATAGACATAGCACTCTAGTGTATATTCATAGTTTCATTGTACAGATATTCTACTGTTAGACAGATGTTAGGTTCTTAGCTTGCTTATGATCCTTGATGACCTTGATGTACATATTCTTGCTTACTGTAAATCGCTAAAGTGCTAAATGCCTAAATTGTAAATAGTTTCCGTGTTGTTCCATGGTGTTGTTTTTGAGGGGCACTAGCTCCTCCTATATACAGGTTTAATGTTTGTGTTTAGTTCAATGTTTGTTTTAAAAACGCCATTGACAATAAAGAGAAATTAATGTTTATTTAGTCACTAACACAAACATTAAATCCCATTAACAATACATTTAATTTAATGTTTGTTATGACACCGTTTGTTTTACATCATTACATCACCTAATCATAGAACTCCATCCTCGATGTTGTAAAATGATAAGAGCGCCCCTCACTTCACATGGGTGTGATTTATTTTCTCTGTAAATAAGAAGATACAGACAGACAGTCGGTAACAATGGAAGTTGAAGATCCATGCCCCACCCAGCTATGCAATACCCGTGTCAGAGTACCTGTTCCACCCATCTGTCCGTGTCCCTTTTATGCCCATATATAGATTTCTGTATCTGTCTCTCTGTGTTCCTTT
Source organism: Protomyctophum bolini (assembly GCF_963924005.1). NCBI lineage: Eukaryota > Metazoa > Chordata > Actinopteri > Myctophiformes > Myctophidae > Protomyctophum > Protomyctophum bolini. The sequence continues at coordinate 13,392,810 of NC_137866.1, forward strand.
ATTCCTATGGAGTTCTGTGTCAGGCATGCCCAAATATGGAGTGTTGTGATGTCAGAACAGGCCAGCTCCATATATTATGGAGCATGGGCAGGGGCCCTGTCCAGAGCCCAGGCAGAGAGGCCTTTTGTGGCGGATCTGGTCGACTCTGAGCGACTCTGACACCAGGCTCTGCACTCCCAGCGGGGGTGTGGATTGTGGAACGCGTGTGTTGAATTTGAAGTCGGTGGGTTAGGGTCATAGCAAGCGTTAATGTTTAACAACTTTTAAGGGTTCAGTTTTGCTGGCTTGTACAAACAGTGAGGACCCAATGTCAGCCAACGAGGACGCGCATCAGGCACAGAACACTCTGTTTGATGCAGGACATAAGGCACCTTCCCCGGGTAATAGGAATAAGCCCATTAGAGTACATTAGCTTGCTCTAAGCCACCAGCAACAGCTTTTTCATGTCCACAGGTAGCCAGATCAAAAGGACCATCAACAAATACTGAGGGACACAGTTACTGCTGCGCTGTACAGGGGAGTACGGAGTAGGCACTAACAGACAGATGTTTGCTGTCATCAGGAGAAAAAAAAGGGAAAAAAGGATGGCATTTTCATTAGTATTCAAGTCCTATGTAAGGATTTGACATACCTGACAAGGATAATTCATTCACCACAGGTGGCGAGTACTAGATAATATATGAAGATATTTTAGATTGTTTCATTGTTAACTTTCTTTGGAAACTGTAGATACGTTTGGAGAGATTGAGGAAGGAAAATAACCAATCAGTATCAAGTATTTCACCCTGTTTCTGAGAGAGGAAAGAGGACAAGTCTCCTACTATATTATTAACTTAACTCACTTGCAGCAAACAAATAAGTGAGTTCGTTTAGCCTGAAAATAATTTATAGGTCTTGTCGTCGGCTCGTCGCCACTTAGGTCACAAGGGTAATTCATTTGTAATGTGGAGACGGTCGGGCTGTACCATGGACACGCCACAACTCTCAGAGCCATCATCGGAGCACTCAAGCTTCTTTGGATCAAAAGGCTGTCTCTTTTATCCTCCTCGCTAACCCCTCTGTCAGATGTCTCATGTCTCTGGGCTTGCTCAGTAATAGAGATCAAGATATCCTTGTTATAGGTCTTCTGACACTTTATACACTGTCATCATGGCCATGGGTAGGCCATGGGTAAATGCTAATTACCAGCACCAGGCCGGAACGGCTGTAGACAGGGATTACGTTTTCGCACCTGTCTGTCCGTGTGTCTGTCCATTCGTCACCAGCTAATCTCCGGCACTGTTGGACTTATCAGCATGACACATTGCAAGGAAGAACCTCTGCCCCATTTTTTAAATGGTGCTATTACAGGGCACAACAGGGCACTTCACATTTTGGCCTGTAACTCTTGAACCATAGATCGCACAATCCCCCCTAAAAAATTAGGCCCATTTCTGTCCAACAAGATTTTCTGCCATTTTCTTCAAATATTTTGTTCATCCATCTCTGTGGTGACGTAATCAAATCTGTCAGCCTTTTCAGATTCTATTCTGATTGGCTTTCAAAGTTTGTGGGAGGGGTCCGTTTTTCACAAATGAAAATGTCACAAATCATGATGACAATGTGTAAAATGTGAAGCGGACTGTCAGCCTGCTTCAAATTTAGGTTTTGAACCCTGGTTTCGCAATCAAAATCAGACAAGATTTACTGCCATTTCGTCATTTCTTCAAAACACACTTTTTTGAGTGGTGCTTGTAGCGGACCCAGCTGGCAATAAGGAGTTGGAGATCGACTGATGAATTTTACCATTTTATTTGTAAACTGTCACCGTGAAAACTGAAAGAAAAACATAATACATACATCAAAGATCAATAAGCATCACATCAATAGCGTCACATATCAGTACATCATATATATAAGCAGTTTCATAATATAAAAGTAAATCATATTTATGGCATAACATGTCTACATTTCTGATAATTATTACAAAATATGCATCCTGAACCATAAATCATAATCCACATTAGACAGATCAGGAAACAATGAAACTCCAAACAAACATTCAGTGAACAATAACAAGAAAACATAAGAAACAATAATACCTTTTTCCCCTTCCAGCTAGGCGCTAAATCATAGAGTTCTAAACGGCATGTCTCTCTCAAGGTCCATTCTTGTGTTCTCTCAAAGTTGTCCATGGGGATCGCACCAAACATGTCCGTTTGTCATGCGATTCCCCATGCCGTCCGTCCATGCCAAACAATTCCTCTCTCTGCACCTCTCCCAGCTGGATTTAAATAGCCCTCTGATGACAGCCGGAAGGAGCTGGCTGGCGCTTCCGGCCATACTCTTCAAAATAAAAGTTTGACCATCCCGGGGTCCGTTACACTCCCACCAAAAATAGTGATTTTTAAAACCCTTTAGATAAAGTTAAAAATTACAATTTATTTTTACATAAAAATCATGTGACCCCGGACGCATTTAAGATTTTCACAATAGGTAGCAATAATCTGAACAACCCTTCTCCCACCATGATTCCTCCTCCCACCATGGGTACGGATGCCTGTACGTCATCTGGTTGTCGTCCTCGTTGCAGTGGTGCTCCTCTAGCTGCTCGTGTCGCTACTAAAGCAGTCAGGGTGTCTTCCTTGGCAGCCACTGCCTTGGGGGCCTGGCCCTCAACTTGAACTTGATTCTGAGGGATGGCATGAGGCTCGGCCCCTCCGACCTGCAGAACACCAGCTCCAACTGAATCCCCTGGCCTCTTGGGATCGGAGGCTACGGCTGATGCACCCTGCTGGGCTGAGTCTTTGGGCTTCCCTGCTGCCACTCCCTCGTTCACCTCCAGTTGTTCCTCGATGCCCTTTTCTTCCTTGCGATCCAGCGCACCCGACCTGGCTGTTGTGTCTGGCAGTGGTGGATCTCCTTTTGTTGCTCCTCTGACAGCCTGGAGCTTCCTTTGCTGCTCCTGTGCGACAGCCTGGCGCTTCCTTTGCTGCTCCTGTGCGGCAGCCTGGCGCTTCCTCTGCTGCTCCCGCTCCTGTACGGCATCCTGGAGCCTCCTCTGCTGCTCCCGCTCCTGTGCGGCAGCCTGGAGCCTCCTCTGCTGCTCCCGCTCCTGTGCGGCAGCCTGGCGCTTCCTCTGCTGCTCTCTCTCCTCTGTGGCCTTTAGCTGCTCCAGTTCTTCCTTCTTTTTCTGCTCTTCCACTTGTCTTGTTGCCTTTAGCTGCTCCAGTTCTTCCTTCTTTTTCTGCTCACGTATCATTTCATACTCTGTTGTCCATGATGAGGCTTTGGAGTGAAAGGAATCATAACTAAACTTTTCATGAAAATAATTATGCACTTCCATTCCGTAAAACTTTCCATTGACCATATTCTCAGCAACAACTTTGAAAAACTCTCTTGAAGCGCATTCACATAAAGCCACTCGGCCTCGTAGACCATCAGGTGGTGTGATGCATTTCTGCCGGATTTCACCATACAGTTCAAAAATGTCTTTACTCTTCTCCAAGGTGTAAAGGAGAAGTCTTGGGTCCCTCTCTGTAACGCTGGACCTTAACTGTTTCTTTACTACTCGTGCTGCCATTTTCCAATGTTCATATAGGTCAAAAATACTTTTCAATTTCTGCTCAACCTCGGAATCTGTATGGTCTGCCATTTTGTAAACAACTAAATATACCTTAAATTACAGGATTAATGTAGCACAGTAAACTCATATTTCCATAGATAATTGTATTGCAAATGAACAAAACAAACACTTAACCTTTGCATTTGCAAACCTTAATAGCAGAAAAATTTAACCTTCCTTATAGCCTATGCAATTTAAATATGCCCTTTAAAAATGTAAATGTCCATCATTATAAAAGTTGAATTCCGTATAGTCATTCTTTGTTTCCTGACCGTGTGTAAGATTGAAGAGTGTGGTTGAGCTCAGATGCCTTGGAGTGAGAGGTCCATTTTATTGCAGGTGTACTGTAGGCAGCAGGCCTCCATGGTTTGTAGAATGTAGAGATGATCCGGGTAAAGTTTTCACTGTAGCGGACCCAGCTGGCAATAAGGAGTTGGAGATCGACTGATGAATTTTACCATTTTATTTGTAAACTGTCACCGTGAAAACTGAAAGAAAAACATAATACATACATCAAAGATCAATAAGCATCACATCAATAGCGTCACATATCAGTACATCATATATATAAGCAGTTTCATAATATAAAAGTAAATCATATTTATGGCATAACATGTCTACATTTCTGATAATTATTACAAAATATGCATCCTGAACCATAAATCATAATCCACATTAGACAGATCAGGAAACAATGAAACTCCAAACAAACATTCAGTGAACAATAACAAGAAAACATAAGAAACAATAATACCTTTTTCCCCTTCCAGCTAGGCGCTAAATCATAGAGTTCTAAACGGCATGTCTCTCTCAAGGTCCATTCTTGTGTTCTCTCAAAGTTGTCCATGGGGATCGCACCAAACATGTCCGTTTGTCATGCGATTCCCCATGCCGTCCGTCCATGCCAAACAATTCCTCTCTCTGCACCTCTCCCAGCTGGATTTAAATAGCCCTCTGATGACAGCCGGAAGGAGCTGGCTGGCGCTTCCGGCCATACTCTTCAAAATAAAAGTTTGACCATCCCGGGGTCCGTTACAGTGCTGCCCCTCCAATGCAAAGCAATGTGTGTGTCTTTCTGTTTAGGGTACCAACAGGTGACAAAGTGGCGCTGTTGCGCTTCACACCGTGCACAGGTGCTGAGTTTTTAACAACCATTACGTGGCACACACACACACACACACACACACACACACACACACACACACACACACACACACACACACACACACACACACACACACACACACACACACACACACACACCAGGGAGGAGGGCTTGTACAGTACAGTACAGTACAGTACAGTACAGTACAGTACAGTACAGTACAGTACAGTACAGTACAGTACAGTACAGTACAGTACAGTACCACTCAGTTCAGGCGGATCTGTTTTTTTTATACTACTCCAACAAATGTTGTCCAAAACACACAGATCGATACATATTATCTCTTAAGCCATGTGATAAAGATGTATCAGTGAGATTTGGCAGATTCCCAAAGAGAGGCTGGTGGGGGTCTGCACTCAGAGGAGCGTACTTTTCTAGTTTTGTATGTTCTTGTGCAACAAATGCTGAAACACTTCCTGGAAACAGTTTTGTGGCTCTCTCAGTGGTACTGTGCTAAAGAATATTGAATATTGGAATATGTATTGGCGATGCCTGTATTGTATGGTACAGTGTAAATATGATGTCCATATTGCAATAGTTTGATTGTTTTTTTTTGTTTGTTTATGATAAAATGTCTGAATTTGTATTGCACTGAGCCATGCATACAAATCCCTCTGCAATGTAGAGGGATAAATAAGTGAAAGGAGAGCAGAGAAGACATGCAAAATGACAGTAAAACTACATCTAGCCTCTATTAAAGATTTACGTATGTATTATAAGGTTTTGGGGGCTTCTTCATCTTTTATTTATTTATTTGGATAGTAGTAGTGGAGAGTGACAAGAAACAGGGAGAGAGGGAGTGACACGCAGCAAAGGTCACCAGGCTCGGGAATCGAACCTGTGACACACCGGACCAGAGCCCATATGTGGTTGCGCCTCAACCGCTAGGCCATCAGTGCCCTGTAGAGACAGGTATTTTGATCATACGTGTATTGTATCGGCAATCATCGTGACTCCTGTGAAACGACGTACGTATCCTAACGTGAGTTGTCCGCCGATACATAGTCCTATATATGTACCAGAGTTGCAGTACTGCAAATGTATTCATTGGGACTGGTGGGCTAAAACATGTTAAACATGTCAATGATATGAAAAAGGTAAAGTTAAAAAGGTAAAGTTATTTTGTTGTTGAATTTCCTCGGCTCCCCTTTTCCCTGTATCGGAGGCATAATCGTATGTAATTTATTCTGCGCTTTTCTCACAATTATTCTCACGAAGGAGGAGCACTCCAAAAATATCTCGGTGAGAGGAACATGAGAAAGGATTCAAAGTCTTTCTGTTTTGTTATTAAAAGCCAACATTTGCTCATGACATTAACATTAATAACTGCAAGATGATTTAGAACTAAGTTGACACTCTGAGATTTACTGTGTGTGTGTGTGTGTGTGTGTGTGTGTGTGTGTGTGTGTGTGTGTGTGTGTGTGTGTGTGTGTGTGTGTGCGCGTGCGTGCGCGCGTCCGTGATGTTTTTAGTACATGTATGCTGTGAGGCTGTGCGGGCGAGCATGTCAGGCAATGGAGCTGATGTATTTAAATAAGGATCAGTATGATTTGGCATGCCTTACAGTGGTTCAGAGATAAGAGGCGTGTTGAGAACTAAGAAACTGTGAAAATACAACCCATGTGTTGTGGCCTTTTTGCCCAAGTGTCATGAAGGTACTAATTCTTTCATATTCTCATTTATCCAAGCGTGCTGATTGTGTCCAGTCAAAGGAACGGGCTGACTAAAAACAAGACTAATTTAATTCCTTATTTTCGTCTGTCCATACCAGGGGGGCAGTGAGACAGATATTTTGTGAAGCCACTAAGGAAATCGGGACATCCTGAAAGTTCATATAATGGCCTGTTGTGGCGCTGTCATCCCCATAGAGGTGCATGTATTTGGGCCCAACTTCACCTAGACTGTATTACCTTAATAAACATGGTCATGAATACTTTCTGCTTCCAGTCACTAGTTTAAAATCTCATTTCTCATGTCATAATATTATTTTTGGAAAATTATGGTCCCATTTATTAAAAGAATGACCATAAAGTCGCGTATGTTCTGAGGGGCGTGGCTACCGTTACAGTCTATGAACGGGAGCCACCCCCCATTCGAGTCAAAATAAAAACCAACTAAGAAGAAGGGGGGAATTCCCGCCTCTTTGTCTGGGCCAGCCAATGGCCAGCTGGGCCAAAACTGATCTAGAAAGATGGCGATTTACAATACAAGGACTGACTGGCTTCATTTTACGTCCATATCAGACCCGGCGAATGCTTTGTCCATATTCTTTTACAGTCTATGGTCCACACTCCGAATCAAATTGCATGCCAGTCTGCCGAACCAATCTATGATGTAGAAACTTTGATCTGTTGATTTGCCAGAAAAGATTGTATCGACATATTAGATAGGGTGAAAATGTGTCTCATTATCATATCACAACTTTATTCGAGACTTCAATGGAGTCTAATCATGGATGAATTACGCTTTAGTCCTTGAGAAAAATCAATAGGCTAAGTCTCCCCTGGGGAACTAAAATGGTTTTCGCACAGCATACAGTACAGTCAGCTCTTTATGTCAGAAATGCAAAATCCTACCAGCTCTGAAGAATTTAAGGACAGAATTCTGTGCCAGGACAGAGCTTTATTACATGCTAGGGTAGAGGCTGACAACCAGCCTGCCTTTTGTTTTGTCTCAGCATGTTTCAGTACAATCCCTTTATGTTTCACTTGCAGCCATGATCCCTATTATGCAATGTTAAGCACACTTAAGCAAACTCTTTCTTACAAGTCTTTAGTAAGAGCTTTGCTAGGACAAATCAGTGTCTATGTTTGCACAAGGGGCCAAGGTTTAGTGCTCCCTCTCTACTGTATGTTCATTCATATCAAATATCTGGTTTTAAACAGTACCTGTAGAGGAGATCTTGAAAAAACAAGAAGGTGGCACGCCAATAGCCAGAGTGCCAATATTTTATTAGGACAGCAGGTAAGACAAAAATGAATCCAACGTTTCGGCGGTTAAGCCTTCATCAGGGAAAACATATACCTGCACATAGAAAAACCATTGTTGCTAGCACAGACACTGTGTACTAGTTAAAAGCTTGCCTAGTACTGTACATGTACATGTTTCTTCAAAGAGTAATGTACTGTTGGGGTGCAACAGGTAATAAAACTAATCAAAAAAATCGTTGTGCGGTGCCTTGAGCTATTTTTATGCTACATTGTTGTACCACAACGTACTGTATAAAATAGGGCTTAAGTGGTTTAATCTCAGACTATCGATTCAGTTGATTATAGAATCTTTGCACATTGATTCATTGATATTGTTATTATTGATATGTGTATTGGAGCTAACTAATGTTAGTTCAGTGTTTCCTGCATGGTTCTGGGCATAATTAATTAATTAGATTAATTCGTTAAGATTAATTTGTATTATTGCTCTTGTATTGCTACTGTATTATTGCATTATTATATTCAGCTATTAGTTTAGTATTAGTATATATTAGTATATATTAGTATTTCTAGCCTGGCGCGGCCAGACTTCACCCGCCCCTATTGCATATGCATATGCCCCGAGGCGCAGCCCAGCGCAGTGGTATATTAACATTTCAAAGCATGGCTAGTAGATTTCCGTCCTACAAACATTAAATTCTCATTGATAATGAATGGAGAATTTTAGGTCATAGTGTCTGAGCAAATCGGCTTAGTGCCTCTTTATGTCCTACACAAACATTACATTTCCATTGACAATGAATGGAGAATAGTGAGTAAATAGGCATTGTGCCTATTTTACGTCATGATGATGTACACTTCACACAGGTGTGATTTCTTTAGTTGTAGGATATGCTTCAAATTATAGAGCTGTCATACTATTACAATTGTTTGTTGTGTAATGTTACTACCACTGTAATGTTATAGAGTGTCGCAGTCCCGCCCCCTCGAGAGAGAGATCCAGAAAAGAAATCCCTGTTCATTTTCCTCATAGACTTTTCAGAAAGTATTTATTTAAAGACGTTTATGCCGCGGACAAAGCCAACTCTTGTCGTGACAAATCATGACAATAAACACAATGTTTTGGGCCAAACAAAGAATTAGAAAGTAGAAAAAATACTTTTTTTGTAATTATTTGTTTGGTCATTTGATTTGTCACGACTTGAGTTGGCTTCGTACGGAGCTTAAAAGTTCATTACATAAATACTTTTACTTCTATTTTCTATACGGTGAGCGAGTCTTTTTCTGTCAAAGTTTGCCTTATGTTTTTGAGACCACCGCTACTGTAGTCAAGTTTGGGAAAAAAGGACGAAGAAAGGCGCACCAGTTTTCTCAGTGCTTCACCCTCTCCCCCTCCCCCACCTGCACCGCTGATAGCCCAAAGACGCTCTCTCCAGTTTTGGAATGCGGTCATTGATTGGTGATCGTTAACGTCTATTGAGACTAAGCATACACTCAACTCACGATACGTATCACGATATGAGGTTCATGATACGATTTTTCACTTTATTTTAAACACAAAATTATTTTCCAGACATGTACAAAAAGCTTTCTTTGATGGCATCTTAGAATAGATGTAGACCTATTTGACAGTGCAGAAACATAATTGCCTTCCTTGATGTATTAATGAGCATCAATAACGACCATCACCTGGGTAGTGGGTACAGACACACACAGCTCCCCTCTGCAGGCCTCTACTACTGAAAGTGACTGCATGGAGTCTGTCTCGTTTCTCTCCAAAAGCACTTGAATATGATGGAATATGATTAAAGCTCACATTTCATATCACACACACACACACCATGATTCACGAGCCCCCCCCCCCCCCCACAAAAAACAGGGAACAAGCTAGGGAACGCATTTTGTTACGATGATGTATATGTAATGTATGACCCGAATGGAAAGAAGACCGCAAGGTCTTTCTTCGGTGCTGTCCTTTTGGACCAATGCTGTGCTTGACTGTACCCTGTACTGTTTGCATCTTATTGTCTAATAAAATTATCAATCAATCAATTCTTTTCGCCAAAGCACATAGAAAGCCTCCGTCTTTAGCAACGGCCGCTGGCAGTGAGTGGGTGGATTATTGATGTATTTACTCTGGTCGTAAATGAGTTAATGGTTAATGATGGTTATCTAATTGTGCTGAGCAGGGAGAAACATGGAGCAGAGCCTGAACGCCAAGATAAAATATATCCACACTTGTATTCACAGTCTATAATAAAATATTGGTTCATTCTATTCGTGAGTTATCTGACTGAACTTAAACGTACTGTTTTGATGTGTTTACACGCCATTGGCGCTGTGGGCCTTGGAAAAAACATGACAGGTGTTATACGTCATTGGCAGAAGGCAGTGTTTATGTTTATTCTTATGTTTATTAAAGGATCCCCATTATAGACACATGGAAGAGCCTCTAGTCTACCTGGGGTCCTGAACAAAGCAAATACACCAGTAAGACACGCAAACGCGGGAAGCGAACGCAGCTCGTACATATTTGCGTTTTGGACGTATAGCTGCTTTGGGGACTCCTTATACGGTTATGGCTGAGTCATGGTGACGTAATCACTCAGCTCCATATATGGGCACAAAAGCGGGACAGACAGACACACAGACAGACAGACACACAGACATGATCTGCTAGGTCTCATAGTAAGTGCTCACTGCGTTCGCAATCACTGCGTTCGCAAATACAGATGTAATATGCAATAAAACAAAATAAAATAATACAAAAAACTAATTTACATTATAAACTCTAAAGTCCAGACAAATTAAACAAATACAAAAATCACAGTTATGTACTAGTTGGCAAGGTATCTCTTGATATATATTTTTTAAGTAATCTTGTTATGTATTGTGTTTTTGGGCAGCACATTCCAGAGTATTATTGACCTATATATACAGTGAGTAGTGAATGAGTTAAGAGCAGGGAGATAGAAATACAATAACAACCCCCCATGGGAAACAGAACTAAGAGCGCGCATAACAACCAACCAGGACCAGTAGCGCATACGCAGAAGGAATGCAGAAAGAACACACTTAGGTGAGCTTAAATAACCCGCCCAATTGGTCAGCGCATGACGTACTGTATGGGACTTGCAGAAAACTGTATACAGTAGTACAGTACACCCACATGGTAATGGACAAGCATGTTAACCTCTCGAGTGTGTGCTGCCTGAACTAACTCAGGCTACGTGCTGTATCATTAGTTGTAGGGCTATGCTCCTTTAATGCATTACGGCCGGTTGTGGTTATAACAGTCTGGGGACCAGTTGTTTTAGTGTGTGTTATTGTTGTCAGCCGTTGTCAGTTCAAGTGCTATAATATATAAGGAAAACCAGTGATGTGATTTTATCTCCTGCGAATAATACAAAGTAAGCCATGCTGTTCAAAAAGAGGAAGAATACATAAAGCTGTTAACACAATCAGCAGCGACAGGATTTCTTTCAAAATAGCAGCTCGGGGTGCCAAGCAGATATGACCACTTTTACTTTGTAAGCCCCCCCCCCCCCCCTTCCGTTCCGGACAAAAACGGGGAGAAATATTTTTGCTTGCTTATACCTCGCTATATCATTACGATAAATCATCCCTCGCGTTCATATTTTGAACGAGAGGCATGTTGAAGTCAGAAATGAAGAGCTTAGTATATCCATCTGGTCAAAACCACGGAGAGCTCCCTAGATTAGGAGATACAAGGCATTCTTTCTGAGCCGGGGGGGGGGGGTGGGGCGTTTGCCGCACGCACACAAATAAGTGGTTTCCAGATATATACATCTACATACATTATATATATATATATATATATATATATATATACACACACATTTTTACGAGCTCACAATGTGTTGCAAAGCACTTGTAGACCGGCTATTGTCACAGAATGAGTTCCTCCAGAATAATGGTGGGAATGTGGTTAAAAATCTAAATTACTTGTGGCTTTCAAGACAGGACATATTCTCATCATCCCCTGGACATTGCTTTTAGGGGGGTCAAAAAGTCAACAGTATGGATGATAGGTGCACCGTGTAAATGTAGCAAAAGGCCATGTGTAGACTGGGCCCTAGAAGTGGGTTGCCTAGGAAACATGGACAATTACTATCCTTGTGATATAAAACAGTCAGTCAAACTGACTAGACCAGGGGTGGGAAACTTTGACGATGTAGAGGGCCACTATATTTCCACACTCACTCCAGTGGGCCACATTGCATACTGTCTTAGCAAAAATAGCCGATCTACAAGCTCAAAACACGTTGCAATGCGTTTTAAGCCTGTAGATCAGCTATTTTTGCTATATTTGAATATATCCAGATTTCTTTTTTATTGGAATCCTGAAAAGTAACCTTTGTATTTAATTTTAAATGCATTTAGTTATAGTTATGTTAACTGTATCAACTAAATACAAATTGGACATAAAAAAGACAATAACATTTTAATACTAATATAGACTGAACTTAAGTAATTAAAGCGGGGCATGTTTGGAATTGTAACAGCTGAAATCAATAATATATCAGTATTCTGATATAAAGGTGGGGGCCGCACGTGGCCCCCGGGCCGCCAGTTGCCCATGTATGGACTAGAGTAGACCATGTGACCAATAACCACTGGTTCTGAATGCCTAATGCCATACATTTCTTCCCCTCTGCATTTCTCTCTCTTTCTTTATTTCTATTACACTCACTTACTCTATTTTTCTTTTCCTTTGACAGAAGAACAGAGAAAGTGTCAGAAAGGACAAAGCCAAGATTCTGCACTCCTGTGATTGGATGTGAGCTTGTATTGACCCGAGACCATTAAAATGGAGTTGCTATGGAAACTTATACCGCTACTATCATTGGTGGAATGCCTGGCAGGTAAGCTTCCCGACATTCACATTCTTTGGTCCGCCATTAAAATATTTAATTGAATTTATTGTATTAAATGGAACATCACCTTTTGAACGGGCGCCAAGTGCAAGAAAGAGGGATTTGCTATAGGGCTGAGGATTTACAGAAGTTTCTAAATCTCTAAATCTCCAAAACTTGTGTAGGCCTATAAATGGTATAAAGAATGCTCATGCTATATTCATTCTATTGGCAACTAAAGGCACCTAACCAGCAGTCCTTCAAAAGATGAATAGGAACTATTCCCTTCATTACACTTTTTTAAGTCATTGAATCATGTATGGGAAGAATAAGTGAGGCTCTCACTCTTAAAGACAGCCGATATCTTATCATAACGTACTATATGAATGTGAAAAGCGTTCAGTTTAAAGTGCACCTCAATTGTTACCCTAATTGAAGTTCCATCCGTAGCACGGAAATCTTGTCATTGATCTTGCTTTATATTAAATGCAGGACCTAATTTTCTCCCCTTACAAAATGTTCAGGGTCAAACACTCCTAACAATGTCAGTATATGAAGCTGGAAGCAAGATGAATACAGGACTTCATCATCACACGAGTAAGGCATCCAGAGGAATCTGTAATCTTTCAGAGCCACCCCTTCTCTCAGCTGGGGATCTAAAATAATTGTGCGTGCGTGCGTTCGTGTGTAGATGTTTTTTTTGTTCATGCAGTGTCTCCATTTAAGAGCGAGACCGCACGTGACGCCGGTGCCTAAATTTGCCTACACGGCAATTAGCACCACTTATCACTAGATCCAGTACGCATCGGTGGTTGTCTAATGAGCCTTTCCTCAGGGAACTGTGATTCACTTTGGGATTAGTAATTTCAAGATTAAGTGTAGATCACATTTTATGCCCTATTATACAGTAGGCATCATTTTAAATACACACACACGTCTGCCACATCAGTGGCAATCTTAGGCACAGATGCCACTGCCTGAAGGACCCCATCCAAGGACGCGATCTGTGTGAATAATGTACTACTGCTTAATTTATATCCCGTTGTATGATGGTGTTGCTTGCCAAAAATAGCCAATCTATTGTACACAACAACATCGGCAACAACATCGAATTAAAAATCTGCCTTTATTCCCCCGAGCCCTGCTTCGCAAACAGCTCTAGTTATAATTAAGAGGTATGGGTACAACATTTAAAGTTACTCATTCAAAGCACATCAGTTCTTGACAAGGGGAGCAGGGGGCGAGACATTAAGATGAAGTGTATTGTGTTGCACATCCCTTGCCTCACTTGCGGGGCTCACCCTCACAGTTGGGAGCTCAAGCTAACCAAGCATTAATATTCAGGACGGAGCTACATTACATATGCTCAGTTTCGAAGACAAGCATGGTGCAATAGCATAACGATAGACTTCCAAAGCCCCTCCGCGTTTCGAGAAAGACACGATAAGCATTTCAGTATGCAGGCGCATATGTGCCATAGCGGGTGGGGGAAGCACAGCGTGAGGATGGGAGATAGATAGGTAATGTTATGTAGGTTATTTATCCCGACTCCGAGAGAGTGTGTGTGTGTGTGTGTGTGTGTGTGTGAGAGAGTGAGAGAGAGAGAGAGAGAGAGAGAGAGAGAGAGAGAGAGAGAGAGAGAGAGAGAGAGTGTGTGTGTGTGTGTGTGGGTGGGTGTGTGGGTGTGTGGGTGTGTGTGTGGGCGGGTGTGTGTGTTTGTTTTTACTTTGCATGGAGTTGTGTGGGAGTGTGGACGGGCCAAGGGGAGGCATTCCCATTGTGAGTTCATCTGAAGTTAACCAGAGCTCCCCTAGCTCTCCCTCAGGGCTCAGAATGCCCAAGGCAAGGGTGTGTGTGTGTGTGTGTGTGTGTGTGTGTGTGTGTGTGTGTGTGTGTGTGTGTGTGTGTGTGTGTGTGTGCGAGTGCGTGCGCGTGTGTGTGTGTGTGTGTGTGTGCACATGCGTGTGTGTGTGTGTGTAGTATATATGGTGGGGTAGTTAGAGACAGACAGACAGACAGACAGACAGACAGACAGACAGACAGACAGACAGACAGACAGACAGACGAGATTAAAATAAATGCAGGTAATCGCCACACAATTATGTGTTGGCAAACGATGTTGGCAAATGATGGAAGTAGGAAGCTTCATCCAGAAAGTACATCTACACAGCTTACAAATGTGATTACAGAATTAGTATTGGACGTACTGTAGTGTAAAAGAAAAAAAAGAAAAAAGCACCTTCTATATTACATTCTCAGATGTGCACCGGCGTGTTCACTTTAGATACAGTAGTGTTGCCATAATGCAGTCCTGTTTTGTTATTCAATCTAACAAACACTCTTGGATTGTTATCACTATTGATTAATGGATGCATTGAATGCTGGTAGTAGTAGATCTGTTCAGTACTGGAAAATCCTGAGTGTTATTTAACTTTTGAGTCAAAGAATGGAGCTGTAAGTGTCCACATAACACTCTGTATTTCAGTGTTCAGTTGTGTTCTTAGTGTGGGATACCTGTACTGAGTAATGTGTATTGTGTATGTAATGTGTATTGTATGGCCAGTCATACAATACTTCTCCTAAATCATACATGTTGTTTACAGACTCCACAATGAAATCGTACATGTTTAGCCAACTACCCTATAAAAATAGCAGATCCACAAATCTTGCGATGCCGATGGAAAATTAAGGGCATATCTCTGGACTGCGCAGTATATCTTTTGCTAACTACCATATAGCTGCTGGGTGAATTCTGGGGCACATTGCCTGCATAGTACAGTATGTACTGATTTAACTCATTGATTCATCAAAAAGTGGCAGAGACTTTATGGCTCCTATTGCAAGGTTCTTCACTGTATCTTTGAAGTTTACTGTATATGTGAAGATGTACTGCAGAGTATTCTCTGGTGAAGGTTGCTCCTATAATTTATGTTGTATTTGCTCCATCCAGCAATGAAAATAGCGTATATGCAAAAGTCTGAATTTACATACAGTATACAGAGAGATAACCTAGAAATGCTTCCTGTATGCAACATTGTCAAATGGATAGTTGCGTTATTTCGTTTTGGTATGTCGTATGTTTGTTAACCTCTAATATGTGAACATTCTACTAAATACGTAAATGATAATACTAATTATTATGCCATTTTAGGATTTCTTCTCACGAAGAAAAATATATTAAAATAACACATCCATATCACACTAATCAGCTACTTACACATACAGTGCAAATACTGTAGGCAGTGATAAGCTTGCCATCAGTAAACATACAGCAATACGTACTGTTGTTTTGGACACTTAGGCCTACTGTTGACTTTGTCTCATACTGCATTGTTAGTATTTACCAAGCAAAAGGATCCATATAATCACACTCTGCCCACTGTCAACCAGCCATATCGAATCCCCAAATGGTCAAATCATGCATTCTGGAAGTTAGTATGTTTGGATTACATTACTTCACTGTTGGAAACCATGATGAATGTTCCCATTACTATAGACGACGGCAGCTGGTAAGTGACAAATAACCTACTGAGCAATGTTGGAGAGGAAAAGGTGGGGATATTACTCCAATTAGATGACAAATGGCATTCTCAACAGCAATATGTTCTTGGGTTTATGTAGCCATTCAATAGAGGGAACAGCTAGAGAACAACCGCACAGAAAAAAATCTTTAATTTGCTATTCCTTCACATGGAGTTGCGTTCAATCAATGCTCTTTGCCCAGTGAACATGATATTGAATGTGGGGAACACAGGGAATGGAACAGTGCTTGATATGTATACTAGTTTTGATTAAGTGTAAAAAAAATGGTATGACACAATTGGATGTACAGTATGCAGTCAAATCCTCAGTGTTAATCTAACTCTGACAGTGAACAAATAGAACAATATAACCCTATAACCCTTACAACTCCTGCAAATAATACCTTTATGGAAACCATTAAAGTGGGCCTCCTTTGTGCTGCTATTTATTATTCATATTTTTCCATTCAATTACTTTGGTCCCAAACAACATACTGTAACACGAAATCTACCATGGCTGGATTGATATGGAATTTATTATGCACCTGCATTCTCCCTGGAGGATGGTCCCCAAGGATTTTACTGACGCCCATGAACTATTCTCTGGGTCAAAATAGGCCAAAATGTCCACCGCACATAGTTTTACTCTCAATTCTCAAACAAGGTGTCTTGTAAAATACTTTCTGGATTGCTAGAGAATTTGCTGTGCATCTTCATACTCCCTGGAGGATAAACCCTACTGCAGTTTGGTGACTATGGCATGACCGCTAGTGTCACCCTTAGGCTATTCACGATTGTGATTTAAAAATAATTAATGGTACTGGTATTTTGCTTTTAAAGGACAATTCCAGACTAACCGTTTTCTTACCATCATCTGATGTTATTATATCCTAGAACTAGTGTTGTCCATGAACACGTTCAATGCACGATCGTTCACAAACTCCTTCATATTTTGGGTGAACATGAGCTGAACATAGTGTATTTGAGTATTTCTGTAATTGTCCACGGCATTGTGAACAAGTTCATTCTGGGCGTGTGTGAAAGTCACTCTCTCATAGTTAATTCACTTCGTTCAACAGTGTGTCAGATTTCCATAGAGCCTTCCAGGCGAAAACCCAGTTAAAATACACCCTAAACAGACCTTTATGTGTAGCGGAAAAAACACCAATTTGGCAATAAAGCATTATAAACCCAAATCCAAATGAACTGGAGGGCGCAGCGCGCAGCATAAAGCATTCTACTCGCGACGTGCTGATCCACCGTCCACGCATATAGGCAGACAGAAAACATGTCCCGACACAAACACTAAGGTAAACTTGTTGTGTTTGATTAAACATAATATGCCACTGAAAAATTGCTATTTTGCGTCAAGTGGTGCTGTGTGCAGGTTACATGTCGCCTCGGCCGATAGCCTGACACATCTCCCACAGTGAAGACCTGTGCCTCCACCAGGCCAGGTCAGGTTGTGGCCTCCTGGTGGTGCTATAATAAGCCCATGTGAGAAGGATACCATTTCTTCTTACACCTTTGATGGCAATTGGATGATTTGAGATGAAAATTTGACCGGGTTAACGGTGCCGGAGATTAGCTGTACACAGACGGACGGACGGACGCACGCACGCACGGACACACGAACGTACAAAACATACTCTCTCCCATGCCTTCGACTTTTCAGAAAGTATTTATTTAAAGATGTTTACGCCGCGGACAAAGCCAACTCTTGTCGTGACAAATCATGACAATAAACACAATGTTTTGGGCCAAACAAAGAATTAGAAAGTAGTTATTTGTTTGGTCCAAAATATTGTGTTTGTTGTCATGATTTGTCACGACTCGAGTTGTCTTCGTACGATGCTTAAAAGGTCTTTAAATAAATACTTTTTAAAATGTCTATGGGAAAAATGCATTGGGATTCATTTCCTGGGCCTGGCGTCGTCATGAAAGGGGGCGGGACTGCGACTCTCTATAGGAATAAAGTCTGTGGTTCTACAGGTATATGGCTATGGGCTGTGGCAATCATTTTGATATAGCTCGCAGCAACGTACTGTATTAGAAAAAAACAAACTAAAAATAACTAAACTAGTTCATTTTTGGAACCATGAACTAGTTCATTTTTAAATTTGTAAATGGTAAATGGTGCATTTATATAGCGACTTTATCGAAGGCGCTACATAGATTGTGCATTAAATTCACCCATTCACACACGCATTCATACACCGATTGCGGCGGAAGCCATGCAAGGTGCCAACCAGCACATCGGGAGCATTTTGGGGTTCAGTGTCTTGCCCAAGGACACCTCGACATGTAAACAGGTGTCCTTGGGAAAGTGAACTATGAACTGAACTAGTTCATGTAGAAAGTGAACTTTCCCAACACTGGGTACAGGTGAACTTCCCGAAGTCTTTCATGAACTGTGTGTGTATGTATGTAATGTATAACGCTGTCTTTTGGTGCCCAAGAAAAGAATTCTCCTCTGAGACAATAAAGGCAAATTGAATTGAATTGAATTTCAAAACGAGATTTCATCCAAAGTCCCATTTGGGACACAACACTGTGGAGAGTATTTAGTCATTATGATGAAAGACAGATATATACAAAAGCAATCAAAATAAGCGATTTACTGCAAAACCCCACCCTGCACGGAGTGCACGCTTAGAGCTGCGGTGGACTTGGGATGGAGTTATAAAAATGTTCACCTGTACCACTCGTTCTAGGATATAATAACATTAGATGAAGGTAAGAATTCTGAATTCTCCTTGAAGCTTTTGCTGTTCCTTACAATAGTTAATCTTTTAGTGAATATACAGTATATACCTCCTTCAATTTTGGCATTATAATATCAGTCTTACAGTAAAAATTTGATGAGTGTCTAGCTCTAAGGATGACTGTCTCGGTCGTATCAAACAATTTTTTTGTCCACTTGGGTACAGTTATCTGGTTTTTAGGCACTTAGTTTAATTTCATTATACATTGCAACTGTTTTTTACAATCCATTAGGACGGGCTATTGAGTATAGTATGAGACAATCTCACAGCGCTGATATTTCTTATTGTTTTTCTTTCAAGACGTGTTTAATACGGCATTTTAACAGTTCACTTGCTTAATTTCATTACTTGACTGTTGAAGGCCCTTTAAATATTTCCCTATCGATATTTGAAGCATTTAGACCAACCATGATCAAACCACGGTTCCACGATTCAGCTGCAACCCTCCTTGAAGCCCCTGAATGAGAGACCTTTAAGGTGCACCTTATCAGCCTGGACAGAAGGAAAAGATGCTTTAAAAAGCAAGATTGGCTTTTTTTATTTGATGCATAAAACCCTGAGCTGGAGCGAATGGATTTGGGACCTCACAAACGACCGATACCTCCCCCACAGCTGGCTCCCCATGTGCCTGTTTATACATGCTGAGGTAAGCTGGAGGAATTCATTTGCTGTCAGCTAGTATTGAATTTGAGATTAGTTTTTATTTCAGCTTCCAAAACAGGCTCCTTTTGCTTTCCACTCTGCGCTGCGATGCTGAGTCTTGTGTTGTCTGAGAAGCCTTCGAAGCCAGCCACACACATATCACTATTTGGCAGCAGGTGACAGATATAAGTGGAGGTGGTCGCTCTTTTTTCCACTTTTTCTTAAAAGAAAAAATTAAAATAAAGGCACTCTTATAATGACCTCCATCTCTGTCTGGCGGCATTGTGCAGTCAACTTCCCGTTAGCATTCTGAAGCAGTACCACCTCTCTCTGATAGAGAGCTTTTCCACTCAGTGTGCAGGCTGCCGGTCTGTTCCTACAGTACATGGGATGCTCCGGTTTGAGGCTGTGTGGGGTTTTGGCCACGGCAGCAGAAACACCACTCTGAATCCAACATGACTTCTGACTCCTCGCTCATATCTAATTTGAGACACCAGCTTACTCCTTTTAAGTGTCTGGAATTAGATATGAGCGAGGAGTCAGAAGTCATGTTGGATTCAGAGACCTTTAAAGTCCGGAGTGCTGGCCTAGCGGTCCGGCCACCTATAGGCTCCAATGCAGCCTGACAGTGCGTTGCAGGTCCGAGTCCCGATCCCGACTGCTTTTGCTGCATGTCACGAGTCCGCATATCTCTCTCCCTGTTTCCTGTCTACCTAAAAGGCATAAAAAAGCCTAATTTAATTTAATAAGACCCATTCTATTGACATTCAGTTGTAATGTTAATTTTGTTTATTATGTTTGCTCAGAAGCATTTCCAACTCATAGAAGTTAAGCCTCAACTGTGCTGGTTAATTTTTTTTAATAATTCCAACAAAACAATACCGTTCCTCAAAATCCTCTCAAAGGCCTGGTGCATTTAAAACTGAATAATGCTGGAACCCTGTGTTGCACGTTGAATACCAGAGAGTAGGCCTGTAAATTATTCCACCTCTTCCCTGCAACATGCTACAGAGTACATGCGTTCCCGTTTGGGCAACGGAGGAGTTTCACAGAGTTTGCATCAGTTTGAACTGATCCCTCAGGCACAGCCCCCAGAGCTCTCAATCCCTTCTCATTATTCTAACACTTATTCACCGTAATAACAACAGTTGCCATGGTGTTGCCAAAAGATCAGGTTGGTTCAGCCCTGCTGTAACTCGTGTGCTAGGGCCAAATATCAGTTAGGTTGATTAATTCCCCATTAAATGAGTATTGAGTTAACTTTGCACTCCACAAGGCACTTTGAAATTCATTAAAAGCACAACAGCGCACGCACGCACACACACGCATGCACACACGCACACACCCACACGCACACACACACACCCCCCACCCACCCCATTGGGTGAATGTTTACTTTTGCAGTATGGATAAGGGTAGGATTTGACTTAACTTATGTTAGAGTGATCGCCCTGAGATTGGGAGGTCAGGGTTCAACCTATAGAGTTGAAAAGAACAGTGGTAACCGGAAAGCCCTGCCCATTCACTTCTATGGAATTGCACGCCCAGTGAGTATACTCCCTTTTCTCCCCCTACTTCCGTGCTTGGGACGATGACGTCACATGGCTACTCCATGACAGTCGAAAGACTCAAATTGGTCGAAGCTCATTGATGTATTTGGGCCCTGGCTGCACTTCCAGAGCGCACCACCAGGCCGCTCGAGCTTCACATTTACCTCTCTCTGTTCTGGGGGGGTTCAATCTCCTTGCCGGGTTACACAAAAAACTATAAACATGGGACCCAATGTCTCCCTGCTTGGCACAAGTCCAGGGGTGTACTTAAGCAATATTACACGAGAGGGGGTGGTTTAACTTCTGCGTTGCTTATGGAACTCGCCCTGCAGGCTCGTTCCTGCAGCATCGCAGGCGTGCATTAATGACATTAAACTACCCCCTCTCGTGTAATATTGCAATTATACAACAGTTACCATTCAAACTAAGAAAATCGCTGAACAAAACATATTTTTTTAATGACAGATGTAGTCTCTACGACCACAAATATCCCTAGAAACTAGCTAGCCTAGCCACCGAGTATGCTGCGCTCTAGGAGAACAGAGCAGCTGAATTATTTGTTTTGATTAGGTGTGGAGTGGTGCTCGTTTGAACCACGGCTAGAAGGCCGTTTCAACCAATCAGATTGCTTCCTCGAAACGACCTGTTGTATAATTGTACATCATGTCCAGGGGGTGTACTTGTACATAATCACACCCCAGCTACATAAACAGGAGGATAGGCTCCTGCCCTAGGTGTCACATACTGTAGCTCAGGCTACTTATATTGTGGTATAATTAGGTTTACACTAGTTATTTAATTTTCTGTGTGGTATAGTTAGGGTTCACATGGACGTCTAAAAAAAATCAGTACCATGACATTTTGTATTAAAACGGTAGACTTCTCAAACAGTTTGGGAAAATTACACAAGGCTTATTCTGACAAAAAGAAAGACACTTTTCTTACCAGAAACTTACATGTGTAGTTATTATAGAATTAATCCGAATTAAAGAGCTATAACTCAAGGGCCAGATTTGCAGTTGAGTGAATGAGCCATTTCAAAATATATTTGAATGTAGTCATGACTAATGCACACGTACTAAATGCACACGTATTGATTAGCGTCATTAATCACTGCACTCCAGGCTCACACTCATCTGTAGCGCAACATCAATTCATCACATCATACCAGAGGCTTTACATGCTTGTAATGTTGGTGCACAGTGTGTGTGTGTGTCTGTGTGTGTGTGTGTGTGTGTGTGTGTGTCTGTGTGTTTGAGTAGCGACTACCCTACGAAAAGTGTCTTCTTCTGGTAATCATTCAACACTCACACACTGCTTCGAGGGACATGCTTCATCTAACAAAGACTACTATAATTAGGCAGCCTCTCATTTGTGTGTAACTCTCTGTGAGGTTTATCCTTGAGGAGAAGGGAACAATCAGTGAACAAGGTCCCTCGTCAAACAGCTCCACCCTTCTCACCAAGTTATTTCTGAGTCCTGAGGATAAACCTGTACTCTGAGAGAAAACTTGAATAGCATATCTCTCCTCCATACAAATGAGCTACCACACTCCCTGCATCTCTGCCATTACAGGAGTGAAAAGGCATCCATTCCAGGAAGCTGAATGAATTCCCTGTTGGCTACCAAAATATGTTATTCCGAAGAAATGTCGACCACCCTGTGGGTCACTAGTTTATTTGCTCAAATATTGCAACATGAATCTGCTATTTTATCTTTATAATTAACTGGAAAGGGAGTGTGACAGAAGATGTGCTGCTGCTCTCAATAATTAGTCTGAATTTTGTTTGAAAGTTTGAAATTTTGTTTTAAGAGAGACAATCTATCGACAATTTGAATACCATAAAGTAAATATTTCGGTTCATTGTTGTAAATTATGCATTTATCATTCAAATACATTTCAGCATTGCAAATATGTGATGCAATACTTCATGTACATGTTATTTAGTGTGTGGGGGGGCAAAACAAATTACAATGAGCATTTTAGATTAGTGTTAATGTTTTAGTAATGTGTAAGCTTTGATTTCCCAACAACTCAGGGACTTTATTGAGAAACGAATTAATTGTACAAGGAGCACAGTACTATGTTTGCTTCAGACTGATTTCAAAAAGGAAATATGCGAGAGAGCGAGAGAGAGAGAGAGAGAGAGAGAGAGAGAGAGAGAGAGAGAGAGAGAGAGAGAGAGAGAGAGAGAGAGAGAGAGAGAGAGAGAGAGAGAGAGAGAGAGAGAGAGAGAGAGAGATAGAGAGAGAGAGAGAGAGAGAGAGAGAGAGAGAGAGAGATAGATTGAATTATTTTCCCTTTTTTTGTTGTCCCAACACCGAAAGGGCACCATTTTGACAACTGAAATGAGCTGGGGAACCATTGCTGTTGATATTTTTTGCCATTTTTAAGACTTTTTATTGGGCGACATCCCATGGGAATGCTGTGATTAAAGACAGGCTTCAGATGAAAATGTGCAGAAAAAGATGATGGTGCTACTGCTGCTGTGCCTGTTGACAACTTTATACTTTCAGACAGTTTATATTAAAGTCTTATATAGGTTACCATCTGATTATGCACTACTTCAGGGATCTAAAAACTCTCATGAATAATACTCCTGCGCTATGTTACCATGCCCTATGGGTCCAAGCCAAACTGAGACTTTAGACTGCTTCACACTGCTTTTTGTGCGAGCCATGCTCCCTTTTCTTCTCTACATCCTCCACACAGCTTTCAAGTTACCTAGCAGGCGGTGAATCATTAAGGGACCAAGAAGACACGCAGTGACTTTGGTCACTTCTTGTATTTGTGTTTTTTTTTCTTCTTCCGCCAAAAATAGCTGTTCTGACTGAACCGTGCAGTCGCTTTTTACGAAACTCGGTAATCTGGTAGAGGGCCATGCCAAACGGTGACCATGTGAAGCCATGACCATTGGCCAAATGGTGGCGCTATAGCACTGAAAATGCAAACTTTGAACGTGCATATCTCATGAACCGTTTGACCGTTGGCAATGACACTTTGATACACATATTTGTCTCCTCATGGCGAACAACTTTCGTATTCTGACTTTTGACCTCTGACCTTTAGATTACCCACCATTTTGAATTATATGAAAACCATTTAAAATCTATCTCCTCCAGAATCTTTGATCAAAATGTACAAAAACGTCTACACTTGAACTTTGGACTTAAACGAACAAAAAATCGTAACAGATTTATTTTAAGTGAAAAAATGAAGTTTTTATGAGCCAATGAAAGTTTCTGTTTTGTGAAACCTCTCATGCAACTAATACGTCTTCCAAATACGGTTGGCAGCTAATACCTATACTGCATGATGTTATTGTATAGAATGAGTCAACAGACAGTGTCTGCTTAGCTCAGTCGGTAGAGCTCTCACCTTTGGACCACAGGGTCACTGGTTCAAATCCGGGTAGCGACTACTCAGCCTGTGATTCTTATTTGTGCATATTGCTCTCTCTATATAATCTCTCTCTCTCTCTCTCTCTCTCTCTCTCTCTCTCTCTCTCTCTCTCTCTCTCTCTCTCTCTCTCTCTCTCTCTCTCTCTCTCTCTCTCTCTCTCTCTCTCCTTGGTCCCGCCTTATCGCTGCTCGCAGCTATATTTTATTTTTGTTTCCAGCCAAATGGAAACAAACATGTAGAAAACCTCACAAAGCCATATATGCTTTCCTGGTTGTAGGAGTTGCGTCCTTACCAGGACATCAAAGCTAACGTGTTGGTGTTTCTCCCCTCAGGAAGCGGAGTCTTACTGAAGCCCGTATTCACCAAACAGCCTGGCAGCGTGGTGTTTCCCCTCCACCCCAGCGAGAGCCACAGGGAGGTGGTTTTCAGCTGCGAGGCCCAGGGACACCCACCACCTTTCTACAGGTACTGTAATCCCTGCTAGTGTCCTTTCTATTCATGTATTTATTTATTGTTTTGGTATCTTTGAACCCTAAGGTAATATAACCCACAGCTGTCTAGTATAACATTTAGTATTATAGAAAGCAAGTGAGCCTTGATTTATTGCCATGGGAGAACTGGGGTGGGGGGGCCTTATTGCTCACTGCCCGCAGCACTTAGCTCCACTGTCAGGCGCAGTTAACTTGAGAATGATGAGTTAATTCTCCTCAATTGCCGTCCACTGGATATACGTTGGCACGGCGGACATTGATCTTCTGTTGGGTTCAGTGTGAGAGCTCTCTGTCACCAGTGTCACTGACCAGTTGAAAGATCCAAAGAAACTCAACAACCACAACACACACAAGAATCAGAGATCGAATGACAAAACAGTAGTTCTTTTTTGGACCTGCAGTGCCAAACTCAGTAGGCCACAGGGATTTATGTCATATAGTCGGTGACAATGCAATTGCACGCAAGGATGAGGTCACCTTTTTGGGTTGCATTTTGGATAGCAAACCTTCCCTTCGAAAACATTGCATCAAAAGTGATTGTGAAAGTCAACCAAAGAACAAAGATATTTGGGCAGGATCTCCTCATTTGTCAACAAGGTTGCACTGAGGACGTACACCAGCCTCACTTTGCAAAGATGGAGTTTCTCAAGGTGGAAGACTGGCAATGGGCCTGGTCTTTAAGATACTCGGAGGAGCAGTGTTCATGTACCTAACTACTTCTCTAGAGTGAGCGATGCCCATGGGCACAACACCAGAGGGAGCTCCTGTGACCTAGTTTCCCCTACAGCTATTAAAGGTCGATTCACTATCCTCACTGGGATAGGGAATCGAGACAAGCCTAACAAACTACCCTAAAAACACATCTGTCCTCAAATTACATCCCTTAGTTACCAGCTTGCTCACAGAGAGCCAAACAACTCCCTCCCTCAGCGAGGTCCACGGAAGGAGCCCCATGGGAGTGGTATCCTCTGCCCCCAACCCCTTTTTTGTGGAAATATATATTTTGCTGCTATTGGTGTTGTACTGATTTGTTGTACTGAGCCGCCGAGGCTTTTTGTGTTATCCTTTGTTGACCTTTTAGCATAGCTTTTTTGACTGACTTTTTTGCTTTTTTGACCTACAACCGTACTGATAACAAACTTGATAATAAAGTAATCAATCAATCAATCATTACCATGCCATAAACAAGAAGCTTTCTTCTCTATCGCTGATCCAAGTCCAGTACAATAAACCTACATCTAGTGCTTCTGTTAAAGGCTGCACAGACATATCGCCGTACACAGGGCATATCGTTTAGGGCTTATTGGCTTTTGATAAGCAAATCACTTGATGGATTGAGCTGAACTCAGGCATTTCCTGTTAGTTGATGTCCTTGTTTCGCGTTCAGGACCTCAATGTGAGTGGTCCCCTGGCGATCCCTTGGAACCAAAGTGATGTAGTTCTGCTGCTTAAGTGTTGACGAATGAAAACAAATGACAAACGATGATTTGCTTTAAAGCACATCGGGCGTCTAATCTATTAATTCACAATCTATCAAATGGGGCCACATAGCTGTATACTACTGTCAGTGTAATTAAATGCAAATTGCAAAGCCAAGCATTTAATGTGCAATAGGTTGAAACGATCCCTCATAACATCAGCATGTTCGAGTGTTAATGTAGCTTGAAGATCCTTGGTGTTATGCCTAATGGGCACAAATTGAAATGAATGTACAAGATCTCATCACTTGGATCGGCCAGAATACTTATTAAGCAATCAGTCGCTATTTCACTGGCTATATATGCCCCCAACCACACACACGCATGCACACACACAAATACTTTAAAAATGAGAGGCTATTTATGAGTATGAATCTGCAAGTCTCCTGAATTCAACTTCTGAGAGTGTACCCAGCTCCATATATAATAACATTTGGTTTTAATTAGCTCTTTAATTACAGCAAGTGCCGCCAACTGTGGCACTTACAGTACACACCATGCTACAAATGGTTTTCAGATTGATCGCAAGCTGTTACAATATCATATTTCCATGCATTGCTTATTAGTTCCTATAATATTGCTTATTAGACATCATCATGCTGCCAAAGCCAAACCAAACGTGCCACCTACTAAGGTCACCTGAACCAGTACTGGAAACAGGCTTGGAAAAGGTTTTGTGGTTATTTTGCAGCAGGGACAGACAGCAAGTGGCTCTTCTTCATTGCTGAGAGAGTGTCAGCTCTATTTCAGGTGAGCCAAGGGCAAATTAATTTATCTAAGACTAGACTACCCAATGGCTGGCACCACAGAGAGCACCACAGAGAGAGCCCCCACCCTACCCCACCCCCGGTGTTGTCACTGTGGCCCCCTTGATTTGTCTCATCTGGAGTGCCTGGACCTGATCCAGCTGCAACAGCAAATCTCTAAATCAATCTAATCAGCCAATCTGCCGTTGAACACCGCTCCGCTGCATACTGTATGCACCCACCCACAACATGTTTCCTTCCCTCCCTCTCTCATTTTCTCTCCCTCCAAATCTTCACCACTGATACTGTGCTGTAGGAGGACAGAAATGGAAACCTCAAGCTTATAGTACTTTATCTCAAG
The DNA here is from genome assembly GCF_963924005.1 of Protomyctophum bolini. Classification (NCBI taxonomy): domain Eukaryota; kingdom Metazoa; phylum Chordata; class Actinopteri; order Myctophiformes; family Myctophidae; genus Protomyctophum; species Protomyctophum bolini. Next base: position 13,420,343 of record NC_137866.1, read on the forward strand.
CTGTTGTGAAAGTCCAATCAGTGCACAGGGGCTAATGTGTATTCATTCAACCAAATTGTACCTTTACCCTTGGTGCATGGAAAACTATTTCTCCTGTGCCTCCTCTCACAAACGTGTAATTTTTTTTGTTTTTATACTAGTCTCTGTTCAGGGTTTCTTTCCCCTTCGGTGATGAATAATGAGCCATTGGCACAATAACTTTGCCTATGCAGACATTTTCAAGGACGTATTGAAGTGATGACACGTACTGTATCTGAATTGAGAAACTTTTTGAACTCAAGGATTTCATGGTTCACAGAACAATGTAACTCAAGCGAGCAATGTTACAAAACAAACAAACAATCCTTTACGGTTGCGCTAGCTAGTATCAAGTCACTAGGTTCTGCCTGGATGCCTTAAAGAAGAGAGTAGAGTACACCGCCTGAAAAGGCAGACAGACACATTGTAGTGTTGTTGTAGTCATCCCTGATTGCTAGCACTTAAGTCCTTCTGGTCTCGCTCCGGATCCCATGTTCTCAAAAGCATGACCTTTAATCAAAACCACTGTTATTCCTTGTCCTATGTGTAGCTATCTTGTTTGAGCAGACTGAGTGCCTGGTCCTTCTGTCTGATAATCACCATGATTGCGGGGAGGCTTATGATTCTTGTTGCAAGGGCCTCCCGCCACGCGGGATTTCGATTGAGCACGGCATGGATGGCTTCCTGCGAGGTGCTGCAGAATCGACTTTGTTGAAAGCAACGGAGAGGACAGGGGATGAAAGATTTTACAAACACATAAGCACACATTCGTGCACAGTAATATTCACTTATTTTGTCTCAACTTGAAATAAGAAATGAATGAAACATCATTGCAAGTAAACAATGCCTTGTTGATTATCTCCCTCTTAAATTATATTTGCTGTTTTGCTAGTACAAAGCACACAAGAATGCTTCAATTCTTTGTTCTGAATAATGTACATGGGATTTCTATTGCAGTTTGATGTTGATGAAAGCCTGTGACTATGCAGTCTGGCAGTACTCAGCAAAACCCAGAGTGTCAAATGAACTCGATGTATGCTCATATGCAGGTTTTTCCCCAAACAAAAACCTTTTTACCTTGAAACATCTTATGCAGGCAACATCTTTTCAGACTGGCTGACTTCTTATGAAACCCCTCCTACACACTGGTTCAGCTGTGTCGTGTTCTTGCTTTCACAGGTGGAAGCTGAACGATTCTTTCATCGTGCCCAAACCAGGGTCACGCTATTCTCTCGCCGGGGGCAACCTACACATCAGCCATCTGAACAAAGAGGAAGATGCCGGTATCTATCAGTGCCTGGCGTCCAATTCCTTTGGCACCATTGTCAGCAGAGAGGCCAGTCTGCACATTGCCCGTAAGTTCAGTTATTTAATATGAAGCTCACTTGAGAAGACATTTCTTCATGAAACATTTGTAAACCTTGTTTTGTATATTATGTAAGGAAGCAAATGTGTCCTATTTTTATTTTCCTTACCTCAACGTTTACCTTGTTAAAAGATTGAAGATGAGCTCAATTTAGTTCCTTTCAGCATTGGTCTTTAGTTTATGTCCAAGGCGAATTTCCCAAGAAATTTTGATTCAATGAAAGTAAATTAACCGAGAAGGATTCTTTGGAAGTCGTTTGTTTTGACAGGGCTGATCTTCTGTAACGGAAAAGATTGAGGCAACGCAACGTTAAGTAACTGTTACAGTTAGCCGATACTGTTCGAGCCTTTAAAGAGAAAACAGTAATTAACAGGCCATGCATATGTCACACCATGGATTTCATCCTTTTAAGCCATATCGAAGCTGCCAGGGTTGTTTACTCTGTGCGGTGATGCTGGAGCACTATCTCGCTGCATTCCTTATGATGAACACTGTGTGATTGCATGGGGGTGGGCCTTGACAGAGGCTGTGCAGCTGATGCTTTACAGCCTTCATCCATCACTTTTTATAAGACCCAAGTCTAAGGCATCCTCTGAAGCCAAGGTGAACTTGAGGCCTCCACTGTTGATGGGCAGCCCATCTCGAATGACAGTGCTGATATCTGTGAACAGATGGCGCCTCCAGATTGAATTCTGACGTCTGTTTCTCTGCCGTGGCGGACCCAGAGATGATCCTTGGCGGGGTGAGTGCCAGGGGTATTCATCTGGCCACTATTTGGTGCTTCTGTGTCAAGAAGAGACAGTAAATCTTTGGCACATGGTACAAATCTCTGTCGGGAGCTGCCGGCAAGCACTGGATCATATTCACATTTGCTATCAATTTTCACGGCCCGACTTGAACTGTACGTCATTGTGATTGGTCTCATCTATTGCCCAGGCCTGACCCAAGACCTACGGCTTTTGTCAACGGATGAGAACAAGCATCGGTGCCGATGTGTCATCCATCTTATTTATTGCTCTTGGTTTAACTTAATTAAGCGTGTTGCGTGATTGAGCGGGTCTTGGGTCAGGGGAATAATTCACAGTGGGGTTGTCTGTTATGAGAGTCTGTATCATGTCATTTGTAACAGACTGTGTGACCACTGTTGCTCAATATGGCTTCTCAGACATCACAAGGTTTAGCACCCTCCGAGGGTTGTAATAACGGCCAAAGACAAGATAGTGTTCAGGCTATTAATGAAGAAGAGATCACAAGATTTCAAATTATGTGATCTTATCGAGTCAATGCGTAAGGATGTTGGCATAGCAGAAAATGACTACAGCACAATTCAATTTCAATTCTGACAATTTCCATCTTCCTTTGAAAAAAACATCCATACTAAGTCTCTCTCAGTCTGTGTAACAAAGACCAAGGTGGTATACCGATGCTTATTAATGACAAGAACCCTAGCATCCCTATTCTGGCATAGTGAAAATAGGCAAACATTTGCAGACAATAGCACATCTACAAGCGCTCAACACGTTGCGAACTTGCGACCCGTTGAGCTTGTAGATCTGTTACATTCAATGAAGAGTTTTGGTATGGAGAGGGAAGAAAGCAGGTAGGCAAGTACAGAACCATGGGGGACCGCAGTCAACAAAAATATAATGTATAAGGTTTTTACTTCCCAGTCAAAAACTAAAAACTGATGCTCATGACAGTGTGATGCTGCATACACAATTTCCCCACATTTCTTCATCCAAAACAATGCAGCCTGTATAGGTTTGTTGAACAACTGATACCATGGCCATAAGCCTCTAAAGACACCCTGTCGACAATACAGATGACTCAAATGTTTCAATGGTCCCACTTGCCCGTTGCGAGTGCCGGACAAAATAATCTAGTCGTTATAGGGCCAGATTGAGTTGCCTAATCTCTAAGGATTTCTTTTATTATTTTTTATCTAAAGGCTTACCCATTGCAGGATATACCTGCAAGAACTGCATTACAGGCTATATTGGTAGATTTTGATGCATATTATGAAAAATGTGCATGTCCCAACACAAATGCTGCGTTGTGTTTGGAGCCACAAGGGGAGCACGGTGTTCAATGAAGGGTGAAATAACTGTATTTATGAACGTAACACAGGATGCTTAGGATTCCTCCTTTCCAGTTCACTGCTGTAATTGAGCATAATTAGCATTTTCTTTTTTTCTTATGGACTCCTGTCCTAACGTAACTGCTTTATTGGTGCAATTACTTTGCAAATATAGCCTATAGTTTTTTTTTTTTTTTTTATATATCTCATGGCTCGTTTGCCACAGGTGAACTGTCAACCTGGCATCTCTATCTTGGGCATGTCATTATAGCTGAAACTTCTAAAATTTTAAATGATAAAAGAAAAAAGCTAATCTACAAACTCACTTTGTAATTCACCATTTGTGAAATAGAGCGTAAAGCAAAGTGACACTCTAGGTTTGGGTTGTGTGATATAGCTATGCTATACCGTAACTCCAAATATTGGCAAGATATCTTTAATGGTTGCTCAACTTTCTTTTCATTTTTTTTATACAACAATTAAAAATAATAAAGCCAACTTCCTGTTGATTGAATAATATAAATAAACACAATGTTTGTTTGTTTTTTCTTAGTAAATAAACTAGAGAAGTGTACGTGTTCCTACTAGGAGAGAAGGTCTCTGCCAGGCCAGGTTGCTTACCCAGGGCCCTAAAGTTTATAGCTTGGAATGGCATCTGAAAAATCTGATCAAACCCCAATTGCAATGCCTTTGCTTTGTCTCAGGTGAAAGGGGGAAAGCAGAGCCAATTAGCCTTTCTCTTTGGCTCTGCAATGCTTAAGTACCCAACCTAGATTTCACAATCTGGCAAAAGGAAACTGGCAGACGCTCTCTGAACGCAGCACTTTTACTGTACACAGAGAATCATAATTGTCAGGAGGCACAACATCAACAGCGCTCTGTGAGCATTAGCCTCCCTTTGATGTTTATCATGCCTCAAATGCCATGTGTCACTCACTCTTACGCGCTTAATGCACAATGCCTCTCATGTATAGGAATAGGGGAGAAGAGCGGAGGAGTCAAGACACGAGGTAACAACACAAGAGAAGAGTATACTATATAGGACTGGTGAGAATGAGAGAAACAGAGAAATGCAAATAAGACGTAATGGCTTTTATGGCTCCATATTTCGGCATGGTTTAACCACCACTGACTTACAGTAAATAACAGAAGCCCCTGCATGTGTGCGTGCATTTGAGTTAGTGCCTGTCCTTCGCGTACCAAAATAAAATCACACCTGTGTGAACTGAGCGGTTCAGGCTGCTCAACAACACTGCTGGCTGGCTGCAGTTATATTTATACTGCTCAGTGTGAATGGCCCATTAGGCTGCTCAACAGTGCCACTTTAGATCACCCAGCGGTATAGACAGACAAACAGACAGACAGACAGATAGACATATACACACGCGGCCAGTCATTAGAGCCGTTAGGCACCTCTCAAAAACCGGACAGATCCATCTTGACTATAGATAATGTGTACCGATTTGCATGATGTTTGGACAGAATTTGTAGAAGCAATAAGGTATTGTTCGTACTCTAAACAGACTAAAAAATCACTTACTCTACCTTTAATAAAGTAATATAGTATACTTTACTATACTTTTGTAATTAGTTACCCCCAACACTAGACATCATAGAGTACACAGGCTCATGGTCACATGGTTTGTTATAAACTTATTTTATCACATAATTCTATCAAAACGACATGAACAACCTGTCAACCACACAGCTGCAAATATTGAGTCTAAGCCAAAAGAATCAGGTTTTTTTTCTCCAAAAACCTCAAATGATGTTAGCTCAAGTAAGATTATACAGCTTACAGGCACCGATATGGTAGTTTTCAAGAGAGAATGAGATAGAACACGAAAATGTTAAATGTAACCACATTGGAGCCAAGTCACAAGATTCGCTTTACCTGTGAAGTGTCAAGGCTGTGAAATATAATTTGCACCCATTCTTTTCATTATTCTGACCAAAACGCTCATTAACTAAACAAGATCTAATTATGCTAAACAACACTCAATTTTGGAACTTCAAAGAAGAGCCCTGAAGTGATAGATTTTTTTTTTTTTTTAAGTGTATTGTCTCATGGTTAGCTAATTCTGGGACCAGTGCCACCACGTCAAAATGTTCCTCTTGCTAACACAGCAACAGAATGGCTCCAATTTTCCTGCTCTATAATCTCCTCTCATTCATTGCAATGGGTCACACACTGGGGGTAGCAAGCCCAAAAATGCAAATTCACATCCAATTTCATGGATCTGAAAGCACACAGAATAGGCTGAACCCTGCCATGGAGAGGCACATGGACGTGCAGGACCGTGATAGGCTTGATAAGGGGATCCATGGGGTAGTAGAACAGCTTGCCTTGTCAGGCATTGCTGACTTTTAGTGCGTCTAGCTCGCTTACGCCCCACCATACACTAAAGGAATATTGATCAGGGGAGATTCAGCCTCCAATGCGAGTTGAGCAAGTCTAAAATCTTCTACTGTGTTCATGTTAAGGCCTTTGGTACGCTAAGCCTGAACTGTGGTTATTATTCATGTTCCCATTACCCCCTGCACACTGGAGACCAAATGCAGTGCAAGGGAAACCTGCTTTGTTTTACTCGAGAGATCCTGTATGCAAAACTGTGGGTTCGTCCAATTATATTTATGCATATCAAAGTGGAAGACTGCCAGCAAAATGGCAAAGTCACTAATAAACCGTGTTGCCCCATGGCGAGGTCGATGCATTACCAGTCACACACTTGTCCTAATTGAACCTGCATTCCAAATAAATCATTAGTACTGTATGACTTTGCTTGTTATAATTGTACCAAATACACTTATTTTATCATATAATTCTATCAAAATGACATGGATAATGATGATGCAACCACACAGCTGCAAACATTTAGTCAAAGCTGAAATGGTCGTTTTTTTTTCTAAAAAAATAATTTTAAATAATTTTAACTCAAGATTATAGCCTACATATAACGTACAGGCACTGATAGTTTACAAGAGAGAATGAGAATGACATGAAACATGAAAATGTTAAATGTAGCCAAATACCATTAATTAACTGCCAGGTATTAATTCATTAATTATTCCGGGAATTCCACTTTCTTTCAGTGAATACCCCTATTTTGAAGGCCCACGGGTCCCGAGGCGTGAACCAGAAGGAAACAAACGCTATGTATAGTAACGAACGATTGAATAAAGTTGTTTTGACCATGAAACGCAATCTGGGAAGATATTCAGAGATAAATTGTAAATCTATTTACATTGAGGTGGATCACGGAGACAGAGTTTTCACTTCCAGTTCATTTCAGGTTTTATCCGTCGCCTAGCAACCTACTGTATAACCATTCATACGTTGGCAAAGAGCGCGACCTATCATAAGCCACTGAAAAGACCATTGGACGTCTTTGGTATAAGCATTGGATTTGATAGGACGCTTATATAGACGTAAACATAAACAAAATCGGCCTTAGGGTTTCATTCCTCTTTAAGCTGACAATTAAGACCATCAGAAAGCATTTCTATTAGGAAAAATAGGCCTTGGAACAATCAAGGCCAATTCTTTTAAATAGAGTTAAACTAATCGCCTAGAAGACCCTAGATAAGATATTCCCTGTATTTTCCATTTAAACAGCCTCCTGAAGCAGAACTAATCACATAGATATTAGACAAACAGAAATGTGAAGAACTGATGCTCAGTCAGAGGAAAGTAACTTTTTCTTCCAAACATACTCGCATGAGCACACAAATATGCCCAGACATAAGCATTACACACGTATGCAGACAGACGCACTCACTCCTAAATAAAACATTAAGGGTCCACCTAGTTTTGTGCAAATCTAATTGATGGGAGATGTCATGTCTGTTTCTTTGCAATGGGTTATGCCTGTAATCATGATGTTGGGAGGAGAAATACGGATGAATTCAAAAGCATTGAGCATTGAGTGGCCCTGTCTGTGTCTTACAGAAATTGCATTGAAGCCTGTATGATGAATGATGAATGTGTTCATAAAGTGTATGCCAAATTCTGAAGCGAAGTACGCCTAAATCTTTAACACTGAAGCAAATAACTTGAACACTCATCTTTTAAATTGAGACAGAAAGCGCATTAAATAACCATCCTTGAATTAAAGGACATAGAGATGTGTTCTTATTTCCAGTATTTGGGTCCTAGATGTTGTATGTGGATTTATCCATGTGCAGTATACCTTGATTCCTGGATTCCATGCAAAGACTGGAATAAATACATTATTTCAGTGAACATGGTACATCTATAATGCATCTTTGCTGAATAGAATAATTATTCACTTTCATGATACAGTCCAGGAAAATATAATAACAACCAAAATAAGCATAGGATCTATTATAATGTCTTACCTAACCTCTGGTAAAGTATTAGAAAAAGCTCATCTGGGGCCCCAAGTGTCTATTGAAATTGGATTAAAAAGAATTGTCACCCTCAACAGGGCTCTCTCTCTCTAATGGAGGCTATTTCTCCAGAGGAACAGTACACAATAAAACCCTGAGTGTTCATTCAACTCTGAGAGCGTACGAATGGAACCGAATGGTACGGGTATCCGTTCCCACTCCTGCAGAGAAAGATATTAACCCATTCTGACCTGAGATCAGATTCATACGAGGTTTCCACTGGACACACACTGGTCTGATGAACCCATTCTGACCTGAGATCAGATTCTAAAAAATGTCAGTCGTTCTTCGATTTTTCAAAAATAGCAGACCTACAAGCTCGTAGCGCGCCACTCGGTGACGCGCTATGAGCTTGTAGATCTGCTATTTTTCAATAGCTAAAGCATAACATGATGCCAACACCAAAATGGGTGCCCGGTCAGAATGGGTTAACTGATAGTTTCCTGTGGATTAATCAACGGTCTAACAGAGGCCCCGGCAGCATCCACACAAAACCTGTGTTAGTCAGATCTGGGAAGATGTTAATGATCTAGCTAATGAATGTTGTCGCTGTCTGACAAAAACCTTTTTATGTTCTCATTTCATCATTGTATGATTTTTTTTCTTTCTTTCATAAATGAATGCCCTATTTCATACTTCACCTTATGACAGTGTAATGCACAATTGAGTAAACTAGCGGTTCAGGCCTATATTGGCATGTCCATATGGGTAATACAAAATTAAAAAAAGATCAGTTGGATCACCAGTTCTGGACAACAGGATATGCACATTACCATATATGGGCATAGCGGTCGAATCTGTGGCCCTGGACAATCAGGTCTTCATACATGCCCAATATATGGGTGTATGGGGCTTGTATATGGTTATGTCTGAGTCATAGTGACATGTCTACTGTATATATGAGCGTATCAAGCGTGTTTATGGTTATTATGTCTGATGTCAGAGGTCAGCCAATTTTAATATAGCCTATTAGAGTGGTGCTGGTTGGGCACTGGCCTAGTTGGAACGATGAAGTTATGTCTGTGTCCCTTTTATGCCAATATATGGAGTTCTTTGTCAGGCATGCCCAAATATGGAGTCTATGCAGATGTCAGAACATAATTGTGATGTCAGAACAGGCCAGCTCCATATGGCCAGCTCCAAAATGTCGCACATTTCTACTTTATAATCTCACAGATTTTCCACAATAAACTCGGAAATGTATAAAGACAGAAATGTGTGTGATTAATGTCAGAAAATTGCCCCGCCTCCACCGGCGTTTTATTTTTTTCTCTCACCAAGATGGCAGTAATAAGCCTTCGTAGGGACACCAGGGAGAATGTGGTTAAGTCTGTCTTTGAGCTGTATAAATATTTAATCAATGAAAAGTATTAACAAGAGCTTATGACTAATAACTCAATTGGATCTGCTGGAACACAGGTTATTTCCCCCCCCCACATTTCCTGAAAAGTAACCAACCGTTTTGGGCATAAAAGGTTTCAGCTTGACAGCAACGAAATGATATGTGAAATCACACGGGGGCTCTCCAATGAATCATTTGGGAACAAAAAAGCTTTCAATTACGTTGTGTGTAATTATGTATGGTCCTGCCGGACCCAATCTTACATTATCCCAGCAAAGGCGGCAAGGAAGACGTATTTATCAAGCCGACACACACATCTCACCCAATTTGTACGCAGAGGATGTCAGTTTTGAAGCACCTTCTCCCTCCTACCAATAGTCGAATTCGGTTGATTATGCTATTGTCTGACAGCCGCAGCCTCTCAGACAGCTCTGAGAGACACAGCAGGTGGGGGGCATAGTATTCAAGGATTGTTGCCTTGTTGTATTTTCTTTCTCCCAGCAGGTTGTCAACGAGTAATCGGCCTCCATACAAATGATGTTTCAATCTCAGAGTCATTTAATTGTTGCCGGGCCGTGTGCAATGGATGAAACACAGAAAAGTGATAACAATACATAGCTTCAATTAAATTCACTCATGTGTGACTTATACTTCAGGAATTACTTTCTGCTCGCAGCCAGAGGTGCTCAGGATTTTACAGCATCACTAAATTCATATATATGAATGCATCACGTCCATTTCTTGAACTCACTACGTGATTCTATTCTTCCCCTCTGATGTGAATTGACCAAGTAAGACGGAGACAATATGAACTTTTCATAAATAATTTTAGCTCTGCTGTTAGACAAGTAGACAACATGACCGGCATACTTATGACTCAGTGGAGCGTGAATTGACTGATTTGACTTTATTGCTTTTGTATTGCGGTAAACAGACCTGGATAACTTCAAGACACAGAGAAGGAGTCCAGTGAGGGTCCGTGAGGGTCAAGGAGTGGTCCTACTGTGTGGCCCACCGCCCCACTCTGGAGGTAAGAGCGTCTCTTATGAGCTTCTCTATTCATTTGCTTCTTGTCAAGCATGTAGGAACACAAAAGTACAATACATAAATAATGAGAAATAACACACTGATGAAGAGTGGGAACAGCTAGTGCTCTACCAAATTGAAACGTTGACACAGCACGCAATCATGCCTTTTCATTCTTCGCCTGCTCCGTATTTAGCTTCAACAAACAAGACACAACCTCAGCTAGCCCCCGTCCCCAGTCCTCCGCAGAACTCCTATACAGCCACTTGTTTTTGTTTGTTAAGGTCAGTGGAGTGAGTCATTTTACATTGGGACGCCCGGGCCTGTCAGTCTGATTTCCAATCGGGGTACAAAGAGAGGCTTTGGCATGCAGACTGGAGAGCCTGGGGGCCTGCCAAGCTGAGTAATGGAGCCCCTCTCTGAAGGTGTATTGTTTGCTTTCACATCATCCCTCTGCATGCATGACATTATCGATGGAAGTTAGTGTCCGCTGCCATTAACTTCCTGCACAGGGGGTACGTCTGGAGATGGCTTTTTCACTCATCCATGCAGCAGTGCTGAATGTTGATTTTTAAATCTACTGTGGAAAGGGAACGAGTATAAGTGAATGCACATATGCTCTATGAAATGGATTCACGTCAAATTGTTTTTTTTGTTGCTTGGATGCCTGGAAAGTAGGGGGTGATTAGTTTGCTATATTGAGTGATCAGACGTTGTAAACAGGAATAGACAATTTAAGCATTTAGCAGACGCTCTTAATCTAGAGCGATTTACAGTAAGCCAGGAAAATACGATGTAATGCATCAAATGTATAGGTGCCAATAAACAGTGACTAACCTGTGTGGGCTAAATTTGAAATTGCCTGTTCATGTCTATTAATGAGAGGAAGGGAACATTGGGAGAGTTATATTTTGATTGCACATTAACCTTATAATAATAAGTAACCTTTATAACCTTATAAAATGTAATGTAAAGGGTATTCATATTCATAGTGCTGCACTACATGAGTTTACTATCTCACCTCATGCAGAAAAATAAAGTAGCTGGAATAATGGTCCTCATGCTTAGCGTTGGCAGTTTAGTTTGGTATCATCCATCCCAGTGCAATGTCCAAATGCCAACACATACTCCAGCCAGTTAAAAATAAATGGCAGCAGTGTCACAATATGGAAGGAATGTCATGGCAGCAGTGAGCCCATCGTGCCCCCAAGTTCTGTCCAGATTCCTTCCTATTTCTGGATGCACTGCTCGGTTCTGGAACAGACCTGGGTGATGTGTATAATTTTTAGTTGGCTGGTGGTAGGATTGCTTCCCTGGCTGAAGCAAGGGCACTTGACAAAGAGCAAGCCACCCTCCCTGGAGAGCAACTCTAGTTGTGCTACCCAGCACTGGAATATATGGGCACAGAAATGAGTCAGTATTGATTGGCTTCTCCTAGGATGGATTACATGTGCCACTCCCCCATGGGCATCTTGCATCACTTCCCTCAAACGGACAATATGCAGCATGTTTGCCAGCCAGCCAGACAGACAAGAATCCTGACTAAAAGTCTAGTATACATCATATTATATGTTGTAACGTACAACATTTCCTGAAAACATTTTGTGGTTCATATCACACCTTCTCTCTCTAACAGACGCACACACGTCACATGGACGGCCGCACACTCACTGGAGTTAACGTCCATAAGACACACACACACACACACACACACACACACACACACACACACACACACACACACACACACACACACACACACACACACACACACACACACACACACACACGTTCATTCTCAGGCTCTCCTCTGTGGTCCACTTGCACGCCAAAAGTACATGAACTTGAGCCTATGGAAGGGTATTCTGTATTGTACTGTACTTTGACGCACCGACGTCACTGGTGATGTGTGAGTTTATATTGAGTTAAGGTGACTTAGGTTAGGTGTAGGCATAATATTGGTGAGGTTAAGGTTAGGATTAGGCATATTGCAAAAGCATAAAGAAGAAGTTGAACACAAGGAAAAACAAGGAACAACTCTATCACAGTGACTACCAGTCAGTGGTCAAACACAATCACCTGTCAGAATGAGGGTGCAGAAAGGAATATCGCTTGCAAAAGGCCCCCCACTTCTTCTGTAGTGATGCTTTTTTTGGCCTCATACTGTATGTAGCAGTTAATCAGTATTCACTGTAACTTTTAAACTGTTTTGGTCCAAAACAAATCCATAATTGTGCGGGATTTCCTCAGTCAAGGTAACCGCAGCAAAAAGTGTCCAGTCTTGAAAAGTAAATGTGCACGATGTGCAGCTTCCCAGCATGCCTACTGAGATTCAACAGCAAGTGTCCTTTACACAATTATACAGTAAGCAGCGGTCCAATTCAAGCACCGTCTATAATAACTTTCTTCTGGCCTTGCATGCCAACATTAAGCACGTAATATAAGTACGTTAAGCACTTAAGCATTTAAGTCAAACTCTGCCCCTGGCTTCCCTTTCTCATTCATGAATTGTCCAATTTCCGCACGTGGCCTAATTGAAAGAAAGGTTTTCTCCAGTACTCCAATGTGATGGAGTAGGCCTCGGTTGGCCTTGGATTGCCAATGGTCCAGTGCTTGGCTCGCCTCTAATACAATTAACCATTGTGATTACAACACTGGCATTATCTATTTTCAAGCATAATGCCACGGCATGCACCAGCTCTGCAAACTCCTCAATGACGATCAAAGATGAATCAACATCAGTCATGTCAGTAACAGATAAGGCAATAATATGGCTTCATTTTGTTTTTTGTTGTTGTAATTATCCCCTGCAAGGTCCCAATGCAGTTTTAAGTGCATTGCTTGCGTGCAAGGGTGAGATGATGAAAATGGGGCTCTCGCACTACAGTAGGTGCTTATTAAGACACAGCAGGTGTTCACTTGCCGCCTCAATTGTTTTTGATGTACGGCAGTTTTCCAGGTATGGTGTGTGTGTGTGTGTGTGTGTGTGTGTGTGTGTGTGTGCGCCTTTTCCCCCCAAATCCTTCGGGCTGGATTGGACCTCTCTTTTGTTTGGGAAATGTGTTTCCAAAGCAGTTCTATTTATAAGTATCATGCAACCTACAGTATAAAATATCACACCCGTGTGAAGTGTGGGGCACTAATATATTAAAGTCTAACTCATGTTGATTAGGTGATGTAATGATGATGCACAAACGGTGCAAACACAAACATTAAACGCCATTAACAATAAAGACTAAAGAGACAATATGACGTAAATGACACATTATGACGTAATTCTTTTTCCCTTCATTGTCAATGCGTTTACAAAACAAACACTAAAGACAAACATTAAACCTGTGTATAGGAGGGGCTAGCGCCCCTCAAATATGTTGATATATTCTTTTATTTATGATGGCTTATTTGCGTTAATAAAACTGCAAATGAGTCTTTTTTTTGTTAACAGCATGACATAATTGTATTCTATTACTATTATAAATAAGGTTATAATGCTCTTTCCCAGAATACGTAACTCCAATTCTTCAATCACCAACATTACGAGCAAATAATGGAAGCAAAAGTACAGTAAGAGCGGTTAGAGTGGACAGTGTCCAGACAATAGTCCTATGATACGAAACCATGTAAGTGAAAAGCACTGTGACCAGAAATAGAAAAGTAATACCAATACTTTTTCTCCAGGAAAATTACATTTAATCACTATGTCTCTTTGTGTCTCCAGTATCATTTCAGATACTCAGCCTATCTTCTCTTTCCCCAAACCCAAATAATAGCCCAAGACAAGTCATGGGTGGAACTTCAAAATCAGAAAACATTGTCATGTGCAGGAAAACAGTAACAAAAGTAAGGTGAACAGGGAATAGAGAGCGGTGTGCATGTGTGAGAGAGCTAGACAGAGACAGAGGCAGACGCAGACACAGAAACACAGCTTGGTATTGAGCTCAGCGATTTGTATGGTACTACGAGTTGGCCTACAAAGCCAGGAGAACCAGGAGATGATCAATCATATGATAGCATCAGATAGGGCAGATCAAAACTTTCCTCTTGCGTCAAAGTGTGTTACACCAGAGCTATAAATGTCTATTTTGCTTCTGCTCCTAAAGAAATTGTCATCACGAAGCCTTTGAGAGTCACCTCACGTAATCATGTGAGTCAGATATACATAGCACATCGCTGTCTTCCTCCCACTCGTGACATGTTTCTCTTACAATTGCACCATTGTCTTTTGTTCTTGCATGGGAGATGAGACATCATATTTTTACATTTATTGGCAGATCTCTATTGTCTTTGTCTTCTGCCACGAATAATACCCATAATAGGGAAAATAACGTTTGCATTCTTTCAAATTTAGGATAAAGAATTAAGCATCTCTCTCTTTATAAACTTCAGGACATTTCCTTGGTGTTTGATGTTGCACTTTTCTTAAGAGCTAAAGCTGTTTTTCTTGTGACTGAAAATGTATTCCTCAACCATTTTTGGGGTGTGCAATGGATTGAATTATTGGGTGATTAGTATTATTATTATGTGATATCTCACGCTCAATGTATGTCTGTCTTCAGAGAGATGCAAAAAAAAGATCAATTCAAGAATTCATGTTCATCTCTACTTTGTTACCAAATTGCAGGCCATTTTATTTTGAGTCTCAGATCCCATTGTCATAATAGATCTCAGTGATCATTTGGGGCAGTGCTATTGGAACTGGAACTTAAAGAATTGCAGTGCACCAAGCACTCATCTGTCAGATCAATTCTGAAACAAAAGAAGAGAAGTATACCTTAGATTTTAGCTGGGAGCTGCTTGCGATTTAGCTTTCATCACGTAATGAAAGGGAAAACACTGACTGGCTAAACCTGTGTTTAGATTGCAGATTCGTCATTGCCTGCAAATTATACTATCCTAAAAGGAATACATGGGAAATAATCAAATCTTAAACGTTTTAGTTTTCATTTAGTTTTAGTCAACTAAATCTACAGTTGATTTAGTCGACTAAAACGTATTTTGGCGGGCCTTGATGCTGTCGTAATGGCTGATTTTACACTTGCTGAAAATAGCTGATCTACAAGCTCACAAAGCGTCGCGATGCGCTTTGCACTCTGGCTGTCTTGTCCACTGGTCCCTTCCTAACATTTTTGTCTAGTTTTTATTTGACGAAATTGTCAATATATTTAGTCTTAGTTTTAGTCATCATAGCATAGTTTTTATTCAGTTTCTATTTAGTTTTTGTCAAACGTGGTAATTAGAATTACACAGAAAGGAAGCCTGAATACGTGGAAGTAAAACAATGTGGCTGAAATAAATGCTTTAGCCTTGAAATACTTTATAGTGCAACAAGCCAACAGATACTACAAAAATATAAATAAATCATGTGAAACGATGTTAAAAGGCTAACAAATATGATTTCGCAATGTCTTGGCAATGTCCAACTTAAAATACACTGTTTGACTGCTGTCCTTCATTTAAACAGACAGGTTTCTTTCATGCCATTTTCCTCATATCAAAGCTATTACTACAGATGCAACCAGAGCCTATTTGTGTCGACCTCTAATGTACGGAATTGCTTTTATTTACCCAAACAGCCCATTCATCTCCATGTATTACAATGGATCATTGCTGTTCTCCGGAGACTCGATCTGCACAGGGCCTGTAATGATCCATTCTCTGGTCAGGTTTTCAGCAGCTGTCATCGTAGATTATGCCTATTGATGGGGATGCTGAGACGGCTCATATGTGCTAACGATGAATCATATCCCATTTTCTGGAACCTTTGCTCAAAGGCAGGTCTGACCATGTCTGCCATGGTAATGATGCATCTCATTCCACTTTCAGTCACACATTCTCACACGTTTGCAATAGACACTACAACAAACGCCAGCTACTGCTCAGACATTGTGCGTGCGCACGCACACACACACACACACACACACACACACACACACACACACACACACACACACACACACCAAATGTTTGTCTATTTTTGACAGAAGAGGGATGCTATAGTCTTTCATGTGTTACATCATATCGTTCAGGATATTAACTGAACACTGAGTTGATATACCATGCTGGCCTTTTGGTATCCATCCACTGCACTTCATGGAACAGTGTGAAAATAACAATCTGAGGTACACCAAGGAGCCAGCGCAAGAGAAATGTCAGTAAAATCTTAAAATCTATTCCAAAACCTGTAGCTAGTAGCCTCAGTGTGTGAAACAGGTAATATCATCCACTGATCCGGGTTTACAATAAAAAAACAACAGGATTCTGAGCGATGAGTTGCTGTGCTACGGCTTGTTGGGAAATAAGAACAGGGCATTAAAGGACAACACAACACAGATGTGATCTTAGAAATAAGTAGAAGAAGTGCACCTCGGGGCACAGCCTCCACCAGGATTGATATTTGGATCAAATCTGAAGGACTAATATAAAAAGGTGTTGCACATAAATGGGCCTCTTGGTGGCGCTCGAAGAGGCAGAATTGAAAAATGCAGGCCAGACGTTTTTCCTTGGGCTGTAGGGAGTGTGCAAACCAAGTTTTACACAGATCGGTGCAGTTATATGTAAAGACCCGATTCAGCCTAGTGGGACAGTTTCACCACAATCGGACACTGCGTTGATGATTTGCGGCATTTTGTACAAAACAGGCCACGCCTGAAAACTTTGGAAGGCAATCTGGATGGAATATGAGAAATTAAACAAACCCGTCGTGATCACATGACTATAGAGATCATGTGTAAAGATTTGTGAAATTTGGATTAAAGCTTACGTTTTACATATGTCAGCCTCCTGGTGGCACTATAAAGAGCAGATGTGAAAAATTCCAGCCAAAGGTTTTTCCTTGGTCTCTAGGGAGTGTGCATAAGGTTTGGAAAGTTGACTTATTATTAGACGATTTAGCCATGGTTCACATGGCGTCTGTCATGGCGGAACTTCAACCTGTTTTATGCACTTTTCCCATTTAGAACGTTAACGTTCATACATGTTCAGATTTCAAATATAAAGTGCTTGCCCCATTGCCACGGATGTTACATCCCTCCTCGGGTGGGTAAAAGTACCCGTATCTTCCGCATTGTTCAATAAAAAGAGTTTTAAACCGATCGGTGGCCATTTTAGCAGAGTTATAATGCACCAACCGATAGGGGCGCATATTTGAAAGCGCATGGCCGAAAACTGATTAAACATTGCTTTTTATTGAACAATACGGAAGATACCGGTACTTATTCCCGCCCTAGCAGAATTGTAACATCCATGGCCCTGGGGTGAGCACTTTATATTTGTAATCTGAATATTTGAACATCTGAACATTTGACTGTAAATGGAGAATGTGAAGTGCCTGGACTTCAGTCCAGGCCAGGGCTACCATGAGCTCATAGCGCGTTGCGAGTTTGTAGATTTTTGGTTTATGCTGGGGACCTGGGGTTCAAGTGGTTTATAGTCAGAGTATCCTTCTCTTTATACTTTATTGCATGCGTCAAGTTGCACAAGCATAACCACCACTGAAATCGGACATCAATCTCCCTCTCCCTCCATGTTACGAAACATTGTGTTACCACGGCGCAGTGTTTACTCGCCTGGTAGAGACACTATAGATATGATCAATTAAACTTAACGTAATATCAAAAACCAACAGCCATTAAGTCATCAATAATGTTTATAGAACACATTGTAGTGAATTTGGCACGGCGCCATCGTTTGGCGGTCGAAACGAATGGTGTCGGTAGCCTACTTGGAAATCACTAAAACATGATCTATAAACATCATTGATGAATTAATGGATTTTTTAAATGTATATTATGATATGTTTCAGTGATCATATCATCATCAAGTGTCTCTTACCATGCGAATATAGCAGGCCATTGTGTTGTCTTGGATCATGTCCATGCAGTCAAGGAAAACATTCCAATCTTGTTTCATTTTCTAAAGTAGCGTTCCTTGTCGAGTGGCAACAAGGATCTATGCCTGTGATCTGGCAAGCCATGACGCCTACTTTTAAATTAGTAGTATTTAAAGCATCTGCGTTTGAAAACCCAACACGCCACTGTTTATTCCGGTTGGGAGAACTCTGAACTCTCCCCCGGCTCCACCGCCCAGCTACAGTATATTGACGCCCCTGATGACAAAAGTCTGTGTGAATGTATGGCTAGAGAGACTGTACCAATTTGCGTGAAGTTTGGACAAAATCTGTAGTTAAAAAATGTATTTTGCAACTAGCGGCCTCCTGGTGGCGCTAAAACAGGCCAATGTGAAAAATTTGGGGCAGAGGTTCAGCTCTGGCATCCAGGGAGTGTGTGTGCAGAGTGTGGCTGCGATCAAGGCAACGGTGCCAGAGATTAGCTGTTCACAGACGGATGGATGAACGGACGGACGGAGTGCAAAACATACTCTCTCCCCATGCCTTCGGCCTTGTGGAGACAAGAAATATATAACTTTTAATTCATTTAATAATTCATAACTTTTATATTTTAACGTAATTTTATTGAAGGAATGTCACAGGAAAGATAAGCAGTCAGTATGAGAAACCCTTCAAGTTTTCAGAAAATTAAAACTTATTATTTATTTTATTTTATGTGAAAATTATTCAGAG
Organism: Protomyctophum bolini; assembly: GCF_963924005.1. Classification (NCBI taxonomy): domain Eukaryota; kingdom Metazoa; phylum Chordata; class Actinopteri; order Myctophiformes; family Myctophidae; genus Protomyctophum; species Protomyctophum bolini. The sequence continues at coordinate 13,439,160 of NC_137866.1, forward strand.
TTTTACTTTCTTGGCCTACTGGCAGTGTGCACAAGAAATTTGGTGTTGATAGGCCCTGTAGTTCATGAGAATAACCGCGGACACAGACACAAATGCTCTTCTAGACGGCTCACCCCCTAGGTGCCATGCTGTAAAAATGCAATTAAAGACATGTTCTCTGACGCTTTCTGTCTTTCCACAAAGGACACAGAATCCCAAAAAACAAATACTCCACAACATTACATATTACTACTAGTGCAGTGCCTGTTCAAAATGTGCCTGTTCAGAACGAGCCAATAGCTTGGCCTCTGATATTGCTGCTTGCAGCGTTCTTGAGAATTGCTCACTCGATCGACTTCACACTCAACACTGCACTCCCTTGGGTCCTCAGCAAATATACAGACCAAGTCGATCGGATGAGCAGTTCTCGAGATATGTGATGGATAGATAGACGACATATGCTGTACATACAGAAATTCCTTGGATTTATAGATATACAACAACAACAAGAAGTGTTTATGAATTAAAACATACGCGTAAAGCTGGATTTTGATTTAAGCTAATTTACAGATTCAGCATAGCTGTGACCAGGCTGCAGTAAAAGCAGAATGCTCAAGAATGAAAGAAAAACGATCTTGAACAGCCTGTGCCCTGTACAGTAATGTATGCATTAGACCGTTGTGAGAAGGCTGTGAATATGGTGCTCAGACAAATTGCGACACACTCCACTATACTATGATGGTGTTTTTCCGCCCTTGTAAAGGTGAAAAAAATACCTGACTTACATTTGAATCGAGACTCACCTTGTGGGAATAGTGAGAAACATGGCATAATAAAATATGATAAGAGACGTGCATGGATTAAGAATAAACTGTGATGCAGCGTATGACATCACTCAGTCAACTACACAACACAACACAAGCACTACCTTACATAACATTACGCCTCGTCACCCCCTCTAAGGATGTCAATATCTAATACATAATGCAGGAGGCCATTATTTCATTTTAACGACGTCTCGCAGCCCTCAAGAAGGCAGCAGCAGGAAGTAGTTTGCTGTGGGGTAAAAATCGCTAACTTTCTAGAAGGATTCTTCATTATCAAGTATAGAGAAGTTACAAAATAAAGCAGGATAATGAAACAAAATGAAATTGTGCAGACAAGAAGAAACGCAACAGATAAGGTAAATGCATAAAAATACAAGTGGAAAAATTAACTGCTAACAATTTTGGCTTACGAACAATATAATAAAACTAAAACTATTAAAGCTAAAATAACGACAGCTGTGTGTGTGTGTGTGTGTGTGTGTGTGTGTGCTCGCAGATGACCGCAATGAGGTTGCAGATAACGGTATGATTTTTTTCTTTTTTTAAAGTCCATGAGGGAATCACAATGGTTTTCTTCCAGAGTGCTGTGCTGAATGTGCATTAGGTGCCTGTGTGTCATTCCTCACTCTGAGTGGGTCTATATGACTATGTTCAGAACAGAATCTAATGCACATGACCTCTTTTGACTAATGGAAGCAGGCCTTTTAGATTTACTCAAGGCTGAAATCACTTGTTCTCTCTCCCTGAAGCAAATGTGGCCCAGACAGAGGCCGCACTAGCTCGCTGGTAACTGCACACGTAGCTCGGAGGCCTATTCATTATTTTTGTAGAATTAACTTATATAACGCCACGCACTCTGTGTTGTTGTTGTTTCTCCGTGCCACACGTGTGTGTCGTGTCATCGTCAGCCTTACTATAAGCCGTGCAGGTGTTGTTCGATGTGATGCAAAAAGGACTGTTCTAGTTTCACTTTCAACACAGAGTTGATCTGCTGCTTGTAGTGAAGGCCCGCTGTGATTGGCCATGGCCCCACCATGGCCACATTTCTCTGTGTCCACAAAAATGTGTGCTCTACTGGCACAGAGGAATGTGGGCTCTACTGGCACAGAGGAATGTGGGCTCTACTGCCAGAGGAATGTGTGCTCTACTGCCAGAGGAATGTGGGCTCTACTGCCAGAGGAATGTGGGCTCTACTGCCACAGAGGAATGTGTGCTCTACTGGCACAGAGGAATGTGTGCTCTACTGCCACAGAGGAATGTGGGCTCTACTGCCACAGAGGAATGTGGGCTCTACTGCCAGAGGAATGTGTGCTCTACTGCCAGAGGAATGTGGGCTCTACTGCCAGAGGAATGTGGGCTCTACTGCCACAGAGGAATGTGTGCTCTACTGCCACAGAGGAATGTGGGCTCTACTGCCACAGAGGAATGTACGCTCTACTGCCACAGAGGAATGTACGCTCTACTGCCACAGAGGAATGTGTGCTCTACTGCCAGAGGAAAGTGTGCTCTACTGCCACAGAGGAATGTGGGCTCTACTGCCACAGAGGAATGTACGCTCTACTGCCAGAGGAATGTGTGCTCTACTGCCAGAGGAATGTGGGCTCTACTGCCAGAGGAATGTGTGCTCTACTGCCAGAGGAATGTGGGCTCTACTGCCACAGAGGAATGTGTGCTCAACTGCCACAGAGGAATGTGGGCTCTACTGCCAGAGGAATGTGGGCTCTACTGCCACAGGAATGTGGGCTCTACTGTCAGAGGAATGTGGGCTCAACTGCCACAGAGGAATGGGCTCTACTGCCACAGAGGAATGTGGGCGTGGAATTCTCTCAATTGACTATGAACACAGATAGGCCTACAAGGTAAGCCTGGTTAATGGCAATTATCTACAAAGAAAGAAACTGCATCAACGTTGCAGCCAGATTATATACTTTTCTCTGACACATACAGTGGTTCCCAAACATGCAGATGCAAACTGGTGTACCGTGTGACAATTAAGTCCAGGTGTTAAGTTCACTCCTTGAGATTTTGACTTACCCAATGGTGTACACAAAACGTTTGAAGACCACTGCATTACCCAATTGTATGAACTCACTTTTGGCTCAGTGTGTCCTTGGCCAGTTTGTCATGTTCTGTTTTTCCACTCTGCTCTCAAATCATTAGTGGGAAAATTGACGCTGCCTGTTCATTATGATGGCTAAGTGGAACCACAATGAAAACCTGCCAGTCACTGTCATTCCTGATTGCTTTATTCCATTACACCACGTCTGCAGAATGCTCTCGAGTCAAATCAACCAATCAAAGAACAGGCTAGGCCTTCCACTTCCTATTTCCTGCTTCCTGCTTTCGCACCATGAAACATTAACTAGTCAATTAGTAACCTCTTAGCTACTGTTGTTCCTGTGTGTCATGCCCCCCGCACCTTTGGAAGATATTGTTTCAAAAACAGACGTTAAATATTCATGGAGCTCGTCAGGAAGAGATTCGGGATGTATTATTTATGGGACATGAAGATAATGCAGATGGTGTTTCTTCTCCCTCTCTCTGCATGGGATGGATGGAGGCAAGAACTTTAGGTTGATACCAAGTCAGACGCCAGGATGGTTTATAGCTCCTAGCAGGGGTACTAATATATACATAGCTATACTAAGTATAGCATACTAAGTATAGCTATGCATTTTTATTCACATGCACTCCTCTGAGCCAGCCTGAGTCATTAATACAGTCATCAACATATCTGTCAGTCTGTCAGTAGACATATGGAATCAACAGTGAGCCAGCAGTCGTTTCTGCAAGATTCAATGCATATTAATAGAGCTCTTGTTATGGCTGGTATATATACAGGTCTGTTCTACATTTTGTTGGAAAACAGTATACTGTAAAGTGAGTGGGACAGGAAACCAATAAGGATGGAGGAATGCGATCATGCGAGTGCCTGATTGTGAAGGCTACATTTCAATTTAAAACATTTCATTTTAAAACCACGTGGCTAATCAAAACACACTCAAACCACTTACCCATGGACTTGGAAACAATGAGTACGCCTATCCAATAAAGTTTTTCAACATGCTCTTTCCCACTGTGATACTCAACCTCACTATCTGAGTCAAGATATAGATCCTCCTGGTCAAATATTACTCAAACAGAAACTACAAGTGACAGTTTCTCAGTCAAATTTGTATTAAAGTACTGAGGAGGCCAACTTGGTTTTAATTGTTACGCGGACGACACCCAGCTCTACATCTCCTCCAAACACTCTTCCACCTTCCCACCCTCCTCCCACTGTAACTGTTTACAGGAAATCAAATCCTGGTTTACCTCAAATTTCCTCAAACGTAACAGTGACAAAACCAAGGTAGTCCTCATTGGTTCCAAATCCACACACCAAGCAACCCAGTTTCACTCTCACCAAGACAACTCCTCGGTTTCCCCCTCCCCTCAGGTTAAGAGTCTGGGTGTCGTCCTCGACAGTACCCTATCATTCCACACCCACAACACCATCCGGTCCACCTACTTCCACCTCAGAAATATCAACCGCCTCCGACCCTCACTCATCGCCCATTGTGCCGCAATCCTGGTTCACTCTCTCGTCACCTCCCGCAATGGACTACTGTAATTCCATTATTTTTGGTCTCCCCCACAAACTCCAACTGCCCGTATCATCACCAGAACCCCTGTCATCAGTCACATCACCCCTGTTTTACACCAACTCCACTGGCTCACAATCAAATACCATATCGACTACAAGATCCTCGTCCATACATTCAAGGCCATCCACAACCTCGCCCCCCCATACCTGTCTGACCTTGTCCACGTCAACATTCACACCCGGTCTCTTAGGTCTGCCTCCTCCATCACTCTGAAAGTCCACCATGGGGTCAAGAGCCTTCAGACGCTCTGCCCCTCACCTCTGGAACTCCCTCTCCCCTGATATTAGAAACATGGACTCTATCACCTCAAAACCCACCTGTTTAGGCAGGCATATGGCTGACCTCTGTTAATTGTCTTCTGCTGCAAGCTGTACCTTAGTTATGATTTTGCTTTTAACTGTGTTTTGTATTAACTGTTTTTAACCTGTTGTATGGAGACCTTGAGTGCCCTGAAAGGCACCTTATAAATAAAATGTATTATTATTATTATTAGTTATTGTACTTGCCTGCCAATGCCAATCATCAGTGGAAAGTTACCATGCTTAAATTGAGCCATTGCATTATTAAAACTCTTATGTTTTATTACCCGATATGTCACTGATATAGGTTTCTGAACTGTCCCCAGCCCTCCGCTGAGACACAGAGTATACAGAACGGTGCATACTGTATAACAGTAATTAAAGAAAGACAATACAAGTACAGATACTCAAAAATGTGTACAGTACTAGAAATGTAGGCCTACTTTGTTACTGTCCACCGCTGGCAATACTGTAGGTCAGAGCCCACACACATGTGCTTTTACCTCCAAAGACCAGGTTGTGAAGAACACTGACTCAGTAGACGAGTGTATGGCTCCACGTCTCAATTATTCCCCATACTGTAGTGCAGAGTCATCGCTTAGACAACTTCTTACCCACGGCTAAGATTGCTTTTGGGACGGGGATGCAATACGGTCCAGAGCAATCTATCCTGTGTCAATGTGTCAAAACATCATCATTCCTTTTTATAATGCTGCAGATAGTTAGGCCAAATCCTCAGACTGCACTCCATTTGGCTGATGCAGTACTAGGAGTCTGTTTCCAGAAACTTGTTTTCGTGGATGATGAATAGTGTAGACTAGGTGGTACTGTACCCTACTGAATAGTGTGATGCTGTGAATACATTGGGCATTACACTAGTTTTTCATGCTACATCTGCAGTTTAGGGTTGATTTAAAGCCCTCCGCTACTGTGTGACAACCACAAACAGAGATGAACAGCACAATGTTGGTCCATATTTTTTATGTTCAACTGCTCTGCCTCTCTGCATATCCTTAATAAATTCCAATAATAACCCCCCAGGGAAAGAAGAAGAAGAAAAAAATAGACATGGGCAAAAAAGATGCAGAAACTAAACAATACCCAAAAACCTCCAAGGTTTCTGGGGTGAGACTGAACGCATCAAGCTTCATGACACCGTCATAAAATCCTCTGAGATTCACAGCCAGCTTTATCACTCCAATATAGTAAAGCTGCAGGACTTCAAGCATCTTAATGACATTAATTTCAGCCCAGCAGCTACCAGGATAAATTACTCTTCATTCATCAAGCATTTTTTCTTTTTTATATCGTTAGTGGTACATTGATTGGGGGGGGGGGGGGGTCATAATGTAGGGACATGATGTAGGTACGATGTGATTCAAGGTATATGATGTGATTCTCGGTGAGAGGGATGCCATCGACTATATGGGTCCTCCGACTTGGACCATCCACAAGATACACGAGATTTGATTACAAATATAAAAAAATATTATTGGTCCCTTTTTCACTTCCATTAGCTTCCGTTGCTAGCCTCCACAGGCCAGAAACAGCCTACATGATAATGCACAGTACACGTGCACACGCACAGGGTTATCAGTGTTTTTTCTGATCAAAATGGGACAAAGTACCATGTTTGGAACCTTATAAAACAATAATCTGTGCTTGCGTACCGAGTTGGTACACAGCCTAGAGTGAGGCTAGAGTGGACTGCAGGTATGGAGGGCTATCACTTCCGGGTCGGGCGGATGTGGCCCTGCTTTGCTTACGTCGTGCATTTCACTCCCCTCACGAGCCCGTCTATGGTAATGGCATGGAATCGGTTAATCTATCTATTTGTGCATTTTGTTCGCAGAACTCACCTTCACGTGGATCTTCAACACATACCCATCATTTGTGATTCAGGACACCCGTCGCTTCGTGTCTCAGAAGACCGGAAACCTGTACATCGCCATGGTGGAGCCGTCCGACGTGGGAAACTACACCTGTGTGGTCACCAACACCGTCACCAAGACCAGCGTCCAAGGGCCCCCGACTCCTCTGGTCCTGCGGATTGACGGTACGATTGTGAATACTCCCAATACTCCCCCCACAGTGGTGGACTGTAATCCACGTAACTCGACACACGCGCTCCACACCTCACAGGGAGTGCAGTGCCCGATGTCGGACACATAGGCTACATAACAAACTGGGTGGACCATGCATTTCCAACTTGCATGTCTATATATCTATAAATGCACCAAGTCTCTGTACGTACGCACGTGTGTACGTACGTAATCCACGTAACTCGAGAACAGTTTGCCGCACCGACTTCAAAATCGACTACACCAAATCAAAAGGCTCCATGCACGTGTGCTTCGCGTGCGCGTAACACAATCAAGAATGGCAATGTTTGCATTTGCGTGCCCAGCGCGTGCGTTCAGCTATTGGTGCTGCTCCCATAGTTATAAAGACCTATTCATTGTCCAGTCTTTGGTGAAGAGGTGACCACCAAAACGGTGCTTAGTAAAAACAGAGAGATGTGTTGTGAGCGGTAGCCACCGCGGCGTGTTGTAGTTTTTGGTGGTCACCTCTTCACCGGAAACTATGAATAGGCCTTCAGGCTGCTCCCGACGCTGTATCTGCTATTTTAGAGTCTCCTCCCACCGAGTGGTTTAAAAACTGTTGGACAACCGAAAACACGGTTTTGACAGAAGCAACAGCTGTACCTATTTTAAATAGTCTCTCGCACGGTCCCTGGAGCTCCAGTACATTTGTTAATCCGGGCCTGCAAACATCTTACAACAAAAAATAACATGATATAGATGCAAAGGGACAAAATTAATATGAATCCAAATCTAATCTCTAATTTTATGCATAAATTGACAAGTAAAGGAAATAAATTGCAGATTGCTGATGCAGAAAATTAATCTAAATCTATTGGTGCATGTGTATGCGAGTAATACAACTAGGATCCCTCTCTTTAACCATAAATTACATGATCTAAATGTGTGTTTGTCTTTGGTGTCCAGTGACGGGAAAATCAAAGCTGGCACATTCAAATGTCAGGATTTGAGCGGAAAGATAGCTGATCAAACAACATTAGCATTAGTGATGCGTTTGACCCTGTAAGCCGATACATGATTGTATCTGATGATTCAGAGTATTTTGGTAGACTTTGTGATAACAAATATAATGTTTGATTGATTGATTGAAGTATTTATTAACAGTTTGCAGTACATTTAAAGTACAACTCAATACAAAAACTGTTAACTGTGAGTGGACGACACTATAAAGCATTACACTTGTTTACAATATGGCCCACCATTTTCAATTCATCAAAACATTTAGAGACGTACGAATATACACTTGTATAATAGCCAAAAACAGGAAATCATATCATAGAAACATACAGTGAGGGGGAAAAGGGGTGGGTGTGGGATTCAGATTTTAGGGGGGCCAGTTTCGAATTGCAGCCGTCCATACTGTACAGTAGGTGCCCTTTGAGAGCAGTTTTGAAGGAGTCAAGGGATTTGCATGTCTTAATGACTGGGGCGTTTTGGTGGCATAGGAGCGAAATTAATTTAGTCCCTTGTTTGTGCCGAATCTGGGTTGCACATGGTTTGTTGAACTCCCTCTGGTGTTGTGGTGTGGACTTCGTTGACATTAAGGAAGTATTTAGACAGGTACATGAGTATCTTGGTGGTGTATCTAATGTTGTGGACCAGACCCATTGCAAGATGCTGTACTCTGTCGTCAACCCTAACCCATTCCAGCCTGTCAAAGTGGGCAGGGGTGAGGTGGGTTCGGGAGTGAGGCCAAGTAGTAGCCTGACCAGTTTGTTTACGCTTAAAATCCAATGATTTCCGCAATTAAGAACTTGAATTGTGTCAATCATTATTAATTGTGATATGACACGACTAATTACAAGCCTAAAGTAACTTTTAATTTAACTGCCAGGTGTGATGGGTGAATATGAGCCCAAGATTGAAGTGCAGCTCCCTGATGTTGTTCCTGTGGCGAAGGGCTCCACGGTCAAGCTGGAATGTTTTGCACTTGGAAAGTAAGTCCCTCCATGTATCGTTACCCCTGCACTCTTAACCACATTCATCTCAGGGACCCTTTTTGGTCAAAATCTGTCAACAATCTTCAAAATGTTTCCTTTTTTATTTTATTTTGTATTTATTTTTTCACAATCACACAATAAAAAAAAAACTTTCTCAAGGTTTTCCAAAAACTATATGTAATTGGCTGCCGACATCCTATTATAAAAATATGTTGTTCCAGGGACCCCCCAAGAAGCAAAGATTTTAGTTGAAAATATTCGCAGGATATATATTCAAATATTTGCGCCACATTTTCAAAGAATTTCAAAAATAGCGGAAAGATTGCAGCTCATATGAGCTTGTAGATCTGCTATTTTCCAATAGCTATAAAGTATAACATAATGCTTAAAACACCAGGCACTAATGAATGCTTTTCATTGAAACAAAAATAAATAAGAATTGACTGGCCAAAATCCCTGACCATCAAACTGGTAGAGAAATTGTTATTCATATTGTACCGTGCAGTGAATGTGCATTATGTTTGTTATTCATATTGTACCGTGCAGTGAATGTGCATTATGTTATTATTCATATTGTACCGTGCAGTGAATGTGCATTATGTTTGCATTTCTTCAGCCCTGTGCCAAGCATCAGCTGGAGGAGAGCAGACGGAGCTACGTTTGGCAGGAAGGTGGACATGAACAAAGCCAGTGGAGTCCTAGAGATCCCATACTTTCAACAAGAGGATGCAGGGCTGTATGAATGTGTGGCTGAAAACTCTAGAGGAAGGAATTCCGTGAAAGGAAAGCTGTCTTTCTACGGTGGGTGGGAGGAGACTTTCAATGTGTTTGTTCTCCTGTGTAGAGCACATCACATCATCTGCTGTATCTAGGGAGGAAAGGACCTGCCAGTCTTCTTGTTATCGTTCAGAAGGAAAACCACATCCTCCGCCCACTGCACTCATTTATTTCAGGAAATGAACCAAAAGACCTCACCGCTACCAGGCAGGCACACAGTGAAAACTTCACCTTACTTAGACTAGTTGGGGGGCCCCAAATGTCCCGTCCCGTCCCCCCACCCCCGACAGAAGTTATATTTGTTGTCATGCATTCTGTGGCTTTTATTTGGACCATATATAACAGCATCATACAGTGGAATGAGGTAGTGAATTAGGCCATTACCAATAGTTCATTCTTGACAAGCTCTTTATTGGGCCAGGGGCTAACCTGGGGCTGTACAATGTGAAGATTTATGCCCCCCTTCAGGGAGAGGTGATTTTCTTTACCCCCACCAAGACTGGACTTATGGCCCATTTACTGAAAAAGCTTTTAATGGCCACCCGATGAAGGATTTTTACGGTTTCTCTGCCCCATTATTTGAATGTTTATGCATTGATGATGGCAGTCTATTGGGCCCTGTAGGGATGTGCCTGATTGAAATAGTCAAATCCACATTTTTCTTTCCTCCCAGGGAGATTCTTTGATATGATAATAAAGCCTTTTTTCCCAGTACCTGTGGGTAGGATGAAACGCTGAAGATACCAGTAGGTAGGCTGATGATTAAACATGCTCCATTTTAACGAGAAGCGCCCGTCCACAGGGAAATACGGCACGCACAGGAATGGGACTTCATCACCTACAGGCCCCAAAACAAAACAAACGTGTGACATTTCTGGACAATTATACCTTATTAACTTTTCTTAAACTGCAACAAGCAATAACTATCACTGTCTTGTCACCCATGTGGCGTGGCCTCAGTGCCTTCTCTTCCCCGTTGTCATGGGGAGTCGTGTCTGTCCTTGTACGCCTTAAGTCTCGTCTTTTCTCGAAGCCCAGCAGGCTGGCTGGACGCCAGGTGATAAAAATCTGTAATCTAATTTTAAACTCCCATAGACGAGAGGTTGTGGGACATCCATCATCTCCATAGAGGAATAGGGGAATCGATTTAGGGATCCAGTGTTCGCAACATATAACCAATGCTGGCACAAGAACAATAAGGTGGGCCTTCTCTTTCAATTTCCCACTTAATTGCCCTTTCCCTAGTTCCAAAGTGATTTATGAAATTTGATCGTGGCGCAGCAGTGCTTGAATGCATTTGAATAGGCCCACAGAAGACCGGATTGACTTGGAAAAAGTAGCCACTTGTGTCTCCATAATCTTATCTTCGGCGGTCTCATTCTTAATATCTTTGGCTGGGTGTCATATTGTATCCGTTTTTCTGTGGTAATGTATTTTCAATTCAGTATTGTTTACTCACTTCCTAGTACATTAATCTAACCATTTGTCAGCTAAAAGGGAATACAGAGAATTATACACAGATTTGTTTTATAGGGGATGGAGAACTTGTCTTTCTCTTGAAAGGCTTTTAATTGAACTAGAGCACGGCTACAGTAGGTCTCCGTCAGGGCAGAATAGCTGCTCACAGACACAATGACGGGCACACTGAGAGACGGACAGGTTGAAAACATCTCTCAGGTTGAAAACATGGACAGGTTGAAAACCGAAAATTAACATTTTATGTACTGTGTGGTGCATATATACACACATATACACACGTGCATATATATACTGTAGCCGTCGGGAAGAAACCACCTAACTCCGAATGTTCATTTTTCAGGAAATGAAAAATATAAAAACTTCAGGAAATTAAGAAAACCTTATATTTTTAAATCAAAGAAATACTGCCTCATCAAAATTGGTGTTGTGACTTTATATATTGTCAATTACTTGCATGAGAGGGGGAGAGGTGGTGGAGTTATTTGCTTTAGCAGACAGTTTGAGGGTCAAATGAAGTTAAGAGGTTTTGTCCAAAGCATTTTTACTACTTTCCAGTGGTTCAAGGTTCAGGCATAAACTATATCATAGTTCCATAAATATGCATAACACAAACAAACTTACAATTAGGTGAAGAACCTCCAACCAGCACAACATGCTTTTCTGAAAGAACATGAAACTGACAACAAACAAGATGGCTCTCTTCTTCACTCACAGAACAGGAAAGCTAATGATATACTGCCCCTAGTGGACGGCAGACCCTTCAATAATGGGTGTTCAATAATAGGTGATTTATGCAACAAAATAATAAAACTCAAAATTGAGTTAGGTGGTTTCCTCCCGACAGCAACAATAGAGAGACGGAGAGAGCCTTCAGGAAGAGACAACAAAAATTATATAATTTCATAATGGTAATAAGTTAATAACATTTTCTACATTTTGGGATTCATGGTTCATTGCATCCAACCTAAACATGAAAGAATCCCTGTAAAGCCTAGCTATGGCTATTACATATTTTCTAATCACAGGCAAAGCCAGACCCTCTGAACCACCCAGGTCTCCTTGACCCTGGGCAGGGCGGACGGTAGTTATATTGTGTCTCCAAAAGGCCATAAATCTCAGGCCCTTGTCGCCAGAGATAAGGCGCTAGTCATTTATGTGACGCCAGGACCACCATCATAAATACACAGGCATTTTCTCTCTGGGTTTTTGGACTTTTTTTGAAAGACAAAAGGCCAGAACGTCCCTGCTATAAAATGTGCATCAAGAAATACTACCATTTGACACTAAATCGCCACCGGATGTATTTTATGCTCAAGTAAAACATGTTCCCATAAAATTTCTGTGTCAATATGAATTTATCTGATCCAATAACCTATCCGTCAGATATTAATTTTACTATAAATGGTTTCAAGAGATGGCTTATTGAATCAAGCTCATTTTAAGCTTTTAAGGCATTTGTGTGTATATTTTTTTATGCAGAGGTCAGGTTTCTGTTGGAAGCAGACTGAGGAATGTTCTTCGTTAATGAACCAATGGCCTGCTTGGGTGGATCATTGATTTATTTGCAATAACTGCAACCTATTGATAATTCTTACCACTGGCCCAAACATCGGTAAAATACTGAGTTGTTGATTAATGGATATAGTCATTCTGCTCCTTAATGTGTGGTCGAATCGTTTGGTCGTTTGGAAGAGGAATTGCTTAGAAAATCACGTTTTCTTCATCTTTTCTTTCTTCTTTTCTTCCCTTATTCATCTCCATCTGCCTAAAGTAACAAGCAATGGTAACTAGTTGGCTGGCAATACGTTTTTCTTATTTTTCTCCTCGATAACAGCAGGTGGTTTTATATAGGGCGGCTTACGAGGTACAAAGTCAGAGCATGTGCCAAGAACATCAAACAACAAAGCCTAGAAAGTAGAAAGCTAAGAGAACATGGATATGCTACAAAGTAACTAGGGTAACAAGTAAAGTATTGCATACAGCGCTGATGCAGTATAAGGATGCATGATACTTGCAAGGAGCAGGTTATTTTAATCTTCGTTTAACAAAATGGTTCGCTTATGGGGAGCGATCGTGCCTGGGAGACGACGCTCCCCATAAGCGAACCATTTCGCTCATTCGATTAAAGAACTGTAGTTATAGTAACCTTTACTTTACTGTAATGGCTGTCACAACAATAACTGTGTTTATAATGGTACCACTTTAAGTGACTGCAGCCTTTTACCCCACAGCTCCCCCACACCTGATTGAGAAGCCTCAGGATGCCCAGAAGCCCATTGACGACACCTTAGTGTGGGAGTGCAAGGCCAGTGCCAAGCCCAAGTCTTCTTACCGCTGGCTGAAGAATGGAGAGCCCCTGGACCCCATGGAGGTGGGAAATGCTTTGAGATAAATAATAATAACTAGACAATGTTCGGAATTCTGTCATTATAAGTGAGTGGGAGTGTAGTGTAGCCTACCGATTTGCGTGGTGTTTGGACAAAATGTGTAGGAGGGAAAAAAAGGTTTCAGCCAAGGTGAAATGGGTAGCGCATTTCTTCCTCTGCATTTCACGGCAATTGGACACTGCCTTCATTATTTGAGGCATTTTGTTCAAAGCGAACCACTCCTGCAAAATTGAGTTGCCAATCTTAGCCAATCAGGGTGGAATATGAAAAATCTGTCACATCTCTTGTCTTGATCACATGACTATAGAGATACTGCTGTGTGTATTGAGTTTGGACAAAATCTGTAGACTAATATAAAAAATATATATATTTGCAAAAATTGGCCAAAAAGGTGCCAGAGATTAGCTGTTCACAAACAGACGGACAAGGGGCAAAACATTATAGTCTCGGTCACACCTTCGGCCTGGTTGAGACAATAATAATCAAAATATTGACTCCTGTAGAGCCCTGTTGTAGGATGATCAATACTGACTACAGATGACATGCTTCCATATAAAATAAAATAGAATATAAGTGAATAAAATGGGGAAAGAAAACTGTTGAGAGGTGCATGTGATGCTGCTGGCTCACTTATATAATACACAATAGCTTAGTTTTGTTGCTTTTTGCTATTTTACAACAGCTCTGATATAGGCCACCTATCTAGACCAAAAATACAATATGCACAGTGCAGGTTAATGTGAAACACAATAACACATGCACCGGAGTCTGGTATGATACAGTACAATATTAATGTTAAGTCAGTGTAGGTGAGACTCAAAAAAAAAGAAGAAGAAAAAACACACAAACATTTCCATGATGAGTGGATACTACAGCTGAACGGCTGGCTGCGTCGTTATTGTTATAGGGGGATTTAAAAGGATTGAACGAAGAGCGTCTATAGCCTGATCTGATGAAGGCATGTCATGCTCAATCATGGATTGTTAGGCCTCTTCCGTTCCAATATAAAGAGCCCTGAGCTGGCTTTAGGCGATGTACTGTATGACTCTGGTCCTAGAGAGTAGCTGTGACTAAGGATTAAATCCAAGATACAGTAGACGAGTAGAGCTTAACCCATTTAGGACTGAGACCAGATTCTATGTCTTCCAAATCCTGATAGTTTTCTGAAAAACCTATGTTTCTATATCAGTGGTTCTCAAACTATTTCATGTGAAGGACTCCAAAGATTATATGCAATTGGCCGCCGACCCCCATCTGAAGATATGTTGTTCCAGAGACCCCCCAGAAGCAAAGATTTTAGTTAAAAACGTTCACTCTGAAAGAATATATAATTATTCAAAGATTTGCGCCACATTTTCAAGATTTTTCCAAAAATAGTAGATCTACTATCGCCATGAGCTTGTAGATCTGCTATTTCTCAATAGCTAAAGTATAAACATAATGCTTAAAACACCAAAAGCAAAAGGGGTTCCCGTTCTGAATGGTTTAAAGAACGACTTCACCCATTTTCAACCTATCCTCGTATAATTGGTCCTCACTATTGCTCAAGAAGTATAAAAACTACTCTGTCCGTCTGTGGACACTTCAGAAACCCGCCTACCAGTGACATCAACATTAGCCAGGTTTTCTTTTTCTCAGGCATCTTTTATTAACGTAGTATACATAACTAGTATAGCCAAGTATGACCTATTGTCCCCTGTAGCTGCTGCTGATTGGGGTCAGGTAACACACGCACGCACGCACGCATACACACAGAAGGAGGGATCATTACAACCCTCGCGCTAAAGTCAACAACTGTGCTTGACTCCTGGTTTTTATACATTTTAGATTATTTTTTAAATGTTCACCTAAAATGACATTCCAGAAATAGGAATGCCGGGTTTAATGTGGTTAAACTTTAGTCTATCTGAATAGGAAATTGTGTAAAGCCCACCACAGACAGCATTTGTTGCACAGATTGTGCAGATTATACAACACATCTTGATATGAGTTTAATGAGATGCCCAACTTCTCATAATGCCCCAAACCTCTCATAAAATGCTGTCAGTCTCAAAATGCTGTCCAATTGGCCTGACTGTGATCTATGTGAGCAGATGGTATCGTGAAAACCAAGAGGTTGTTCCCAGTCATCATACTGTATTGACACGCAGAAAACATATTACATAGCTGGAGTCTATACATTTGGCTACATGGCTACTTGAGTGGTCATCCAAAAAATCCTAAAAACCATCTGCGGTGGGCTTACGAAGTGGCTTGGATTCAATGTACAAACATGCTGATTTCCTGAACTTTTACTTGAGATGTAGTGTTTGAGATTTCTATTGCCCACAGGCAAGTGTAGCCAATTCAAAGTCCTATTTTCTTGCCAGAAGTATCTGAATTAGAACCACTAATTCTCGAAGCAAAATAAAACCAACAAACCGTGTGGATAACACTCGCATGAAAATGTGACAGAAGCTTTGCTGTGCTTAAATTAATTTAGAAATGTCCATGTCAAAAAATTCTGAGATGATGGAATGATGATGGAGGATGATGGTCATGGAAGGGGAACCTTCTGAAAGCTTCATGGGCAAAGATAATCAACTTCAAAATCTAAAAAAAATTGTCAAAATGACCTCTCAGTCAGACCAAAATTGGCATCTTGACGTTGTGCGTTTTAACAGTGGGATGACAACTGCGACTGTGGGCAATAGAAATCTCCTAGTGGGCGTTCCTACTCTCCTTACCCATGTCCTCCTATAGGTGGTATGGAGGGTAAACAAAGCAACACATGCATTTGATTGGCTATTGCCAATGTTGTCCAAAGATAAAATATTTTCATGTTTTCTGGCTCCGTTTCTCCTATCGCCGATAGTTGCCAGGTCCAATAGACAAATAACGCACTTCCGGAAAATACGCCAGGCTGTCGCCCGCTGTTAAAAGGGTCTGTCTGTCTGTCTGTCTGTCTGTCTGTCTGTCTGTGTGTGTGTGTGTGTAGGACTGGGAGTTGTTTTGCAAAAGAGCCAAAGCTATGACATTTTCTGCCAGCGATCATACAGGGGTTGTATTGGCAATCTAGCGCTCGATCTATCCTATCTGCAGCTCTCAAATTTACCATTAAGTCTCTTCTCTCTGGGGGGGGACGGTGGAAACACGTCTTATCATCCAAAATACATTTCACATCCATTCAATTTGCCTTGTTGTTGTGTTGTTATTCCACCGCTGGAGCGAGTGTGCTCTTAGCCCGAAGGAAATGGCTCTAGTGAATCATAGTCACTGATAGTGTCAGTGTTGGGATTGGGTAATGAGCCCTAAACTGGGCTTATGTTGCTGTTGTTGGTGTTGGACATGCCTTTAAACGGGGCAGGTTGTGTTGGTTTCCCCTAACTTGGATTGAGTGCTGAGATAATCCACAATAATCTGGGGCACTGTGATTAAGAATGGGAACGAAACGCAGACCCGAGCACAGAAGATAAACAAAAATGTGTCTCTCAAATGTGTGTTAATTGATTGACACAAAACAACTGTTGATACACTAATACTGGCTATATTCGCAACGTTGTCGTGAACATTTTGGTCAATTTCTCAGTTCTGAAGGATCGATTGACCACATTCACACCACGACCTATTTGCTATTATGTCATACTCCAGAGGGATGTAAAACCCCACCGACATCAGAGTGAATAATGGTCAATAGCCGGTTACATCCTCAAGATGCCACTCATCCGTGACCACATGGAACCTTTATCCCTCCACCTGTGCATCGGCACCAATGGCTTGTAAATACCATTTTAAAAGGGATCCTTTGGTGGTGTGCCAAGGTAACATATTCTCTCTATATGTGGCTATATTAATGAGGCAGGGTGTTACCATTTTCAAAATGCCACCATCAACAGCGGCAACAGTAAATCAATTTCCAAACCCAAAGGTCAGCAGTGTAGCGAGAGAAGAGGGAAGAGAGTGAGGCCAAGGGTGCCATTTGTTATTCCTCATTAGAATGGATCAGTCCTCCTCCCTCTAGTTGCCTTTATTCCCATCCCTCTCTCTCCCTTTCTCTCTCTTTTATTTTCTTCCTCGTTTTGGGCCCCCTCCAAGGGAATTAAATGGCGTTGAGTAGGGCTGTCACTATAAAATGTCACCCTGGCGAAACAAGGACCCACTTGCACTTGTATTTTTCCATGCAGTCCAGTGCCAAGACCCCCTTGTGACACACACACACACACACACACACACACACACACACACACACGCTTGTTTCCCCCTTTTATTTTACAGGCGACCTTCTCCTCAGCCCCATGCTTGTGTGCATTGTTTCAGGGACCAGAACAGTCACATACTGTCTGTCAGGAGTTGGATGGTCACATAACCGGCATGCAATGGAAGCTGTAAAGCTAGGTGTCACTACTGTAGATTTCATGGCAATCGGATGCTGCGTTCATGATGTTCAATCAGAATTAATCTGAAAAATGTGACCGATACAGTATATCTTGATCACGTTACCACACAGAGATAATATTATATACCGATTTGTGTGAGTTTTGGCCAAAATCTGTAGGAGTAGTAGTAAAGTGTGTTTTGTAGAGAACTGGATCAATATATGGAATGTCAGAACAGGTCAGCTCCATATAAGGAGATCTAAGGGTTTGAGGTCAGGTGTAGTTCCTGGCCGCCTCCATATATGTATGCAGATCTAGGTGATGATCCAGTCTTCTATGTATCCAGGGTTAGATGAGGTCAGTGTCGTATGGAGATAGCCATAATAATTTGGTGGTGTCACGAGGTGTGACCATATATGGAGGAGTGATGTCACGAGGCATGATCAAATATGGAGGTGTGATGTCACGAGGGCCGAGGCGTGACCATATATGGAGGCGTGGGGTGACTGACGGACGGACGGACAGACGGGAGATGCAGGTTTTCATAGTAAATGCGACCTACAGTCGCAACAATTATAGTCACAAAATCGATAGCGGTATTTGGTCAAAAGCATTGTGATATTTGATTTTGTCCATATCGCCTCGCCCTAAGAAGAAGAGCCTGAAGTGTTTCTCCTTTCTCGACTTCAAATAATAATAATGCTGATGTCCTATGCGAGGCGAGCACAATTAATGAGCACCATAAAGCAGACGTATGCCGCCATTTGTCTCTGCTGCTGAAGAGATTATCACAGAGCTCCCACTGGGTCTCTCTGAGGCTAGCCGGCCACTGGGCACAGTGGAGCGTAGTGTGGGCACTAGCACTGCACTGCTCTCACATCACATCTCTTTTAACGTTTTCATCCCTCAGGGCCGTTGCACCGCGTAACCTAAGAAACGACCATCTATCATCTATTCAGTCGCTCTAATCCTCTCCCTCTCTCTCTCTCTCTCTCTCTCTCTCTCTCTCTCCATTTCTTCTGTGCTCTTGAGTTCTGTCCTTTTCTCAATTTCTGCCCGTCTCACCAATTCCTCTCTTCGTACAAAGACCTTTACTCATGCTGTCCTAGCCAAAACCCCGGGGACTTGCTCTTATTGAGCAAGTGTTTATTTTGACAGCAATCTTTTATTTTATTTTTAGTCATCATAGTCTCTTGAATAGTTTGTCACATTTTAGTCACCTGGAATGTTTTAGTGTTATGCTAGTTTTAGTAAATATCATAAGATTTTAGTCGACTAAATGTACAGTTGAGTTAGTCGACTAAAATGTATTTTACCGGGCCTTGCTGCCGTTGTAATGCATGATTTTACACTTGCTGAAAATAGCCAATCTGCAGGCTCACTAATCCCTTCCTAATATTTTAGTCTAGTTTGTTGACGAAATTGTCAATATATTTAGTCTTAGCTTTAGTCATCATAGCTTAGTTTTCATTTAGTTTCCATTTAGTTTTCGTCAGTGAAAAAAAGGTAGTCGACAAACATTATTTGTCATAGTATTAGTCGACGAAATCAACACTGCTTTGTGTGCCAGTTGCAAGATGCTGTATGCACACCAGCGTCCCCCTGACCCCGTCTGACCCCGTCCCCTCAGTGCCCTGGCTTTAGCGGCGGGTCAGCCGCTTGCCTGTCACATGACTGGCACTAAGAAAGGACCCCGCTTGGAGTGCCTGGACAGGGTCAATCAGGGATGTTAAGGGACAGTCGTTGTCTTTTCAAGAGGCAGTGCTGTAATGCTTTCAGACAACAGACAGGCTGGCGGCAGCACCCTCTGGACTACACTCTTAACGTTAAAAGGACCAGCTTCACTGAATGGGGAAGGATCAAGGGCAAGGACAATGAGCACTGCAGTCCCGCACTTTACAACTTGAATGCCAAATCCTGCAAAATATAAAGATATTCGACGCAATTCAGTTTGTGCAATCGTTTTATGTGCATGTGTTCGAGACGAGACGTGCATTATTTTCACTTTTGAAACATTCCACATCTGAAATGTTTTGTCCATGGAGACTAGGGGGAGTTACATCTAGTCACTACAGGCCTATTAAGACTCAGAAAATTGAGTGTTTCAATTATCAACAGCCACCCACACCCACATGCGCACACACACACTCACACCATGTACTGTACACACACAAAAGCTTGAATTAGATTACGCTCTTCATCAGAACCAGCACAGTTGACATATTTCTACTTAAAATGTCCACATGTAGCCCTAATTACCCATCTCAGAGGTGTTTTTAGCACAGCAATCTCAATACAGTATCAACTATTTGCCATTCGTACAAGGTGATAATTGGGACGTCTGTAACCCTTCTATAATGGAAAAACATCAAAATGCTATCAGCATCTTATAAGATTTGAATCCAGTGGTCAGAGTTTCAGAAGGTTAGAGCAGGGGTTCTCAACCTGGGGGTCGCGACCCCTCGGGGGGGGGGGGGGGGGTCTACAAAGAAAGCAATGGTTGCCTAAGGTTGCCTACCCCCGGGTTAGAGGACACACACGCACAGGCACACGCGCACTGGCACACACAATATACTATATCAATTGTTGTCAGTGACCCAGATTTTGGGTCACTGACCAGGGTTGTATTGGGGGCATACTGTGACATACTAACAACATGTCCAGGGGGTGTACTACACACTAGAGAAACAGGAGAGGCTCATGCCCTATGGGTCACATGGCTCAGCAAGGTTTACTTACGGTTTGGTTTCATAAAAGTATATTGAAATTTACAACTCATGGCATTTAGCAGATACTCCTTATCCAGAGCAGAATAGTGGGAAGAGTGTATAGAGTAGTGGGAATAATATGCCCTGATATCTTTGGCCCTGGCCTTTCAAAGGGTGCTAGGTTCATTACATCCTTGGTTGATGAAGCAGAATGAAAAATGACTCTTAACAATGGAAACTGCATGGGTACCGATATGCAGCACGACAGCACGGTACCGGTCGAAAGAACAATATGGGGTCCAATAACGGCAGGGCTTCATGTTGGATCTCATACTGTACATCTTGTGGACAGTCTGTGACGTTAATTACCTATATGAGTGGTTTTCAAACAGTGGTCCTGGGACCACCAGTGGTCTGAGCACGTTTGAGCACGTTTTCTGACTGCCATTGACTTCCATCATAAAATGTTAATTTATTTTGTTCCTCGCTCCCTGCGCTCCCCCTGTGGTTGGTCCGTTTGGCTGTCGGCGTGACTGTCGGCGTGACGTCCGTGCGGCCTTTGGCATCTCGCCACTATACGCTCCGCCGTGTTTCGCCTGTTTAATTGTGGCTGTCCCTCGGAAGCCTCGTGTCCCTTACTGCCCGTGCACGGTCGTGGTTCATCCGGTTGACTGTCAGCATCCATGCACAGACTCTGGTGTTTCTCTAAGCAGTGGTGGAAAGTACTTAAATACTGTACCATTTTGAGTTATTTTTTTGTTACTTTATTTGAGTATGTCCAATTCCCAATACTTGAGTACTCTTGTACTTGATTGTTATTACAAAACATACATTAACCACTTCAGCCCTATTATATAAATTTTGGCCATTTGAAGATAGCCGATATACAAGCTCACAATGCGTCGCATCGCCACACATTGTGTACTTGTAGATGGGCTATTTTCAAATCAACTATACACATTTGAAAACTTGGAATGGGATATTCTGCATGAAGTACTTTTACTTTTGGTACGTTAATTACATTTTGATACCAATAGTTTTGTACTTGCAGCATTGCATTGCATTGCAGCATTGATACTTTTACTTAATAAGCAAAAATGTGAGTACTTTTTCCACCACTCAAAGCCATATAGCTGAATGGCTAGGGAGGCCGTCAGGGAATCAGAAGGTTCCTGGTTCCGCCCCCTCGCTGGCCCCACTGTGTCTTAGTGTTCCTGACCACTTAACCCCTAACTGCTCCCCTGGCTGCTGTAATAATAGCACCCATACTGCACTTAACTGTTAGGATGGGTTAAATGCAGAGGACGCATTTTACGTACTGTATCTGCAAATGTACTACCACTTTCCCTTACCTTTCACTCACTGACTGACTAGTGGTTTGACTGTTGCTGGACAAGCTGTCCTGCTTTCTGCTTGTCATCTATAATATACGGACTAGATTAAGCTGTTTGTGGGCAGGCATGCATGCAGAGATTCCATGCATTTTCAGACCAATAATGTTGAAGTCTGTCTATGTACTGTTTTTGTACACACCCCAGGTCTGATTGAAATATTTACACATTTGCTTTGTCGCTCCAGGAGAGAGTAGTCCATGATCAGATCTTGGTCTCATCAACGCTGAGAGGCTATTCTCTTGGTTACGATTGTTGTCAGGTTTTCAACGTATTTCCTCATCCTCTAGGGAGTCTAGGCTGTCTCATCGTTGTGTCATCATGACTACCACCATTTTGGAGCCGTTTTGTGGTCACGCAGTCATGAGTATAGAGGAGGGGGCTCAGTGTTGAGGGTCAGTGGGGCAAAGGTGTTGGAGCCCATGCTCACTACCGGCCAGTTGATCCAATGGTCATGCGCTGGAAGTGTTTTGGTAATACTCTCCACAGAGACGCTCGGTTGAAATCCCCAAACATGATGAAAGCAGCTACTGGGTGTTTATTCTCTGCATTGCCAATAGCCTTCATGTGTAGCTCTTTGTTAGTCTGCTCGGCGTGTTTGCCTGAGGCAGAATATAAACAGTGAACAATGGTTGTGAACTCCCTTGGGAGCCGGAATGGCCTATACAGTATAGTGAGATAACAGAAAGACTGGAGGGAATGCACATTTGTTTGATCACACCATGATTGTATTGATTATAATGCAAGCCACACACACATGACGTTGCAGTCCTTAGATTCCTGGTGAAAGACAACCCTTTCTCTCTGTTGTTGTCCAACAAATTCAAGGTTGGCTGGTATAGGATACTATAGGGAGGGAGGGAGTGGTGGTCAATTTGATCTCCAACTTAATTGCACCAGTAACAATGGCTCTCCTCCCCCTTCAAGTCGTCTGTGGTTCATGCGAGTATAGCGGATCCCAATCCAAATTCTGAAGGTTAGTGTTAAAGAAAGTAGGTGGGGAATGGCTTATTGTCGGTATCAGCCGGTAACACGCAGGAGTCTGTCCCCGTTACAATGCGCTATAGACCCCTGGGAGATGGGTTGCTGAGGTGGAGCGCCACACCTACCATCAGCTCCCAGTACTTCCCGCACCAAAGCCGTGCTACTTATACGCTGGGTTGTCGGTCCCGGGATCGAATCCATGCACTTATGGTCCAACTACTGTAACTATACTGTAGGTGTACAAAATACGAGAAGAATCATAAAATAAGTAAAAAGCCATAATGACAGCGAGGAGATCAAAATGAGACATGCACCTTGTTGTGGTGTCATCTCGTTTTGGTGTGATAGTAAGAATATTATACAATGCCCATTGTATACCTCACATTGTAACCTTAAACCTTGTGCATCAGTCACTGATTTATATACAACTGAATGTTATAATACAAACTATTTCTGCAATATCTGATTATACCTTGCATCGCCGGTCAATCGTGTGTAACAATTTAAAAAGTGTTTTAGTTTCGGTGCCTACACCTACGTAGTGTGGTGCGACACTCGCTAGCAAGTCCATTAATTAATTAAGATCCTACACACGAGAGAGAGAGAGAGAGAGAGAGAACACGAGAGAGAGAGAGAGAGAGTGGGGGGGGGGGGGCAGGTGATTTATTGTTATTGCCCATCTTATTGAATTAAAATGTAATTTAATTAAATAGTACGGTAATTAATTAGGGGTTAAAACTGCAATGCATGAATTTTGCGACAGCGTTGTGTCCGTGGTGCTGAAGGGCACATAGCTGTCTACTATAGATCAAATGGTGCGTTCACCCATGCAAAAATGCATCACAGCATATTTGCGTCAGCGTCACACGTCATAGCTGCTTCGTAGCTTCATGTCGCTGGATTCCATTGACAATGAATGGTAGCGTGCATGTAGACAGGGTGCTGTTTTTCCTGTATTTGTTGACGATGTGTTATCCGATTGACTAGATCTATACACTGCTATTTATACTATGATTATAGTGTTAATCACTGTGTCAAAATAATGCATAGTGCTCCAAATGGCAAAGGCTGCCACTGTGTAGATAGATAGATAGATAGATAGATAGATAGATAGATAGATAGATAGATAGATAGATAGATAGATAGATAGATAGATAGATAGATAGATAGATAGATATTGTCGGGGAGGTGTCTCTGTGTAATTTACGACAGTCAGTCATATTTGAAACAGTCTGTTTCTAGTGAAAATGTAACTTAATTCAGCAGCAGTAACATTTGCATTTTCTCACAGTCAGTTGATTCTTCATATCCATATGAGTGAAACGGCCGGGATGATTTGTTTATTTTTCAGGCTATCTAAAATCCCCCTATGGGGATTACAATGCACATAAAAATTTACACGACCCCGTGGACTTAGAGTCCTGTACCGATATTGACGTCAGACGTCGGTAGTGTTTCAGCATCAAGGGTTGTTACTATACTATATTTCATCTCATAGTACTGTCAAGTATATGTACTAGTAAAAAGCATGCGTGCAGATTTTCTGTGTGGTTAACAGATTGTTGTGTTTATTGGTCCAAAACAAAAGGAGTAAGTAATTGTGTACATGTAGTGAGCAATGAAGGTGCTGTTTTCAGTAGTGGGTATGATTGATGCGAGTTGAGCATTTGGTATATACTGTATGCAGAAGGGTATTTGGTGGATGGAAATGAGATAGCATTTGTTGTTAGATACACGGTTGATTACATGTCGTAATAGAGAACCGTAGAAGCAATCTGTAGCACGTAGCAGCATAGAAGCGTCGGTAAAAAGAGAAATGTTTGTAGCAACATATACTAATATAAGAAAGGTGTAGTAAAATGAAATGGCTTACATTATATGACAACAGTGAAGTAGTCAGCAGCAGTAGGCCTAATTAGAAGCAATTCTATGTTGCATCAGGGGGACATTCTATTCAAAGGCAATGGCAAAGATATGTTCAAGAATGAACGTAATTTGTCACCATGTATCCAGGTACAGTATAGCAGCAAAAGCTAAAAAGTGTGTGAGGGAGGCAAAATACTGTGTTTCACATACACTCACTGGTCGCACTCTTATTTTATTCTGCTGTGGGCATAGAAGAAGTTTATGCTCACGCATTGTCATTAAAATGCATTGAGCAGACGTCCCGCTGTGGCCACGTTTGGCGAGAACAGTCGCACACAATAAAGTGCCTGTGCAAACGCTTGGTGGGTGCGAAGCGAGACACGCGCACACACACACACACCCTGCTTTATTACTGCCTGGCAGAACAGAGACATGGGGGAGGAGTAGTCACTTTGCAAGGCTCTTTCATAAAAACACACACACACACACACACACACACACACACACACACACACGCATGCACGTTTGAAGTCCAAGCTGGAGTAATCAAATAAGCAGTGCAATTTCCAAATTAAATAATTTGCTGCTGCTGCTGCTTGAACCTAGCGCTGTTTGATGTGATAATGATGAAGTGGTCCCATGCCTTTAATACAGTCCGTTTGGACAAAAGACCTTTGTGCAGTATGTTGCTGTCTGTATCTGTACTGTACCTTACTTACACTGGATATTATATCTTCATAACATATAGTATTTGTGTGTTTTTTCCAGGACAGAGTTCAAGTAAATAATGGGGTGCTGACCATCAGTAGCCTAAAGCTGGCTGACATTGGTATGTACCAGTGTGTGGCAGAGAACAAGCATGGGCGAGTCTTCACCAACACTGAGCTCAGAGTCATAGGTAAGACTGGCACTCATTTTTCCAAATAACTGAAACAGTTCTTAAATAATAACATTAACAATAATAATATATTAATTAAAATATTATAACTAACTCATACAAAACGGTGCTGTTCTAGCAGTGCTACAGGCTTGTCCTATTTTTCAAAGTTATTTGTCATTTATCATTCCAGCGTGTCATTGAACATTGACGTATGCCACGCCAAAATTCACACCAGGTTGGGATCTGCCTGGGTGACAGCAGACTTGGGGGTCAGATCAATGTGGAATTAATTCTGTACTGGCCATATATGTGTACAGGGTGTACAGGGTTTTATGTTGTCAGATCAACATATGGACTGTCAGAACAGGAAGGACGGGTGGGGAGGAATCAACATATGGCATACAGGCATGATGTCACAAGGTGTGACCAAATATGGAGGCGTGATGTCACGAGGCGTGACCATTATATGCGACCGCCTCTGACAGAAAGGCCCTCATCTCGACCAGAGTAATTTTTCAGTTTTTTACAGATTATTAAAGTACAGAATGTAAGCTTTTATGTATCATTCAATGAAATTGTACAAGCTTCAGTTAAGTCTCCCAACATGGGTACTGTAACCTACAGGAGGCCAATGTCTTTCTGGAGTTATGTGCAATCTCCTCGTCTCGTCCTCGTTTAAGGATAAACCCGACACAACACTCTTAATGTCAACTCTGCCGACCGAGAGACCACAACGGATAGGTTACCAGCACACCAGTTTACTCATATAATACTCAGTCACTCCATAAACGTTCATATAATTGACAGCCATCATGCACTATCTATCACACGATCTATAATCTATCTGTCATAAACCTTGTGTCACGGACAACAGTAACAGTGACAGAGGAGCTTGCAAAGCAGCAGCATGTGTGTGGGCTGTGCCAGGGCTGTGCGCATCCAAACGTATTCAATAATGACCATGTAATGAAACAACAGGTAGATGGGAAACAGACAACGTGTAGGCCTACAGCTAATATATACTGTATATCTTTATTTATGTAATACTGTATACAACACACAGTTGGACTTGCAAGTTGTGTGTGTGCGTCTGTGTGCGTGTGTGTGTGTGTGTGTGGGGGGGGGGAGGCGCGAGGCGAGAGGTGTTTGGAATTTTTTTCTTATTGGCTTCCCATACAAACTTGGTCGTATTCCAATTATGCATGTCGTAAAATCAAGGCGTTTCAAGAAATATTAAAGGGCGTGTTATTTAAATGGTCGGTTTCAGCCATGACATTTATCAAAGCTCCGACCAAAAATACGCAAGGATCAGCTGTTTACGATCACTTCATAAATGCTGTGCCGACGTGAGCGTACGCCAAAACCCACACTCGAATTTAAGGCAGACTTTACACTCCTAAGTGCTTGTTATCATGTGGGATACATGCTGCTGTTTTTACCAGCTTGCGCTGAGCGCAAGTCTGCAATGAGTCTGCAATGCCTTCCCATACAAGCATAAGAGTTGTCACCCAGGGGCGTAACTAGCGTGACGCAGACAACGCAATTGCGTTGGGGCCCAGAGGCATTTGGGGCCCACGGCCGCCCACCCGTGCCGTCGGTAAAATAAAATTATAAATACATGGTGGCTGCTGCTAACACACACGTGCCCGCCCCCTATCAGCTCTGGTGGAGTGTAGGGTAGGCTAATAACGTGGTTGTTCAAAAGACTAAGACCAAAATCTGCTGAAAAATTAACACTGCTATGAGTATGTACAGTTATGACAAAGCTACCCCCAACAGACAGTGGTGTAACTGTACCACAATCCAGGAGTGGTGTTAGTAGGCCTATCCCTAGGCCTTTGATTGTTTAATGGAATACTTTATAAACATGTTTTTTAATAGAAACAGTAGAAACTAAAAATGAAGGTTTACCAATTATTCTTGGTTTGATTTTTTTGTAGCCAGGAGGATATCCCAGTCTGTCATCAATTTAAAACACCCTCTTATAAACTGCATGTTTTCATTACGCCAACAAAAACAACATCAATAGGTTCAGGGAATTGACAAGTAAGATATTTTTTCTCCGTCAATGATCGTAGTAAGAGTTTATTCCTCTGGTGGCCAGCTCGGGATGTTATACCTCAGGCTAGGGGTTTAAATGGCAATATCTGTTGTGCTGTTGGAATTAGAAAAAGATGTGGCACTTCACACTCTGTGTCAAGAAATAATTGTCAGGTGTGTGCGTGTGTTGCGTGTGCATGAGTGTGTGTCTGCGGCTATGGCTGTGCATAGAAAATGTGCATCTGCAGGTGCTCTGTGCTGTCACTAGCACCAGGGCGCCTCGTTGGCTTTGAAGAGTATTCTGCTGAGTCAATTCGCATACAAAGCAGCTCCAGACGACGGTGCCTCAGTAATTAAGGCCTAAAGAAATGGCAACAAAGCCTCTCTTTTGTTTTACATCTACACAATAAAATCCTCAGTGTTACTGTTAATTTAACTTATACGGGTCCATTTGCTACCAAATGTACAGTTAAAAACGGATAAATGAACACAGAGGACTCTACAGTGGGTTTTTTTCCCCTTTTTTTTTGCTGTGGAGAGCCCATCAAGGAAAATGGCAAGGAATTGGAAGAGTAACTCTTTGAATTCATGTTTTTAAAGGAAGATTGCTCTGTGTCTGCTGTCTCCAGCCATATGAATGTGCAATGCGAGTGTGTTTGTGTGTGTGGACAAGGATATAATGACCTGACCTTCCTAATGGACAGTGAACTGCATGTCTTTCGATTCTACTTTACTCCTGTGTGTGTCCTCTCTCTCTCTCTGTGTGCGCGCGTGTGTGTGTGCATGTCTCTCTCTCTCCCTCTCTCTGAGGAAATTGAGATTTATCTGTGCCCTCCCCCCCTGAATATAACACTGAATGCTTTGTGTCCATCTCCTCTGCCTCTCTATTAGCCATTGCTCCAGATTTCTCCCAAAATCTGCTGAAGGCCCAAACTCTGGCCCGTCAGGGTGGCGATGTGCTGATCGAATGCAGGCCCAAGATGTCTCCTCGGGGCATGATTTCCTGGAGGAAGGGGAAGGAAGCCCTGAGAGAAAACCACAGGTATATGGTTTTACTTGCTCTGCAGGAAGCAGTGTGGAGCCATGGAGTGCAGTTGATAGTCACAGATTCCTGGCTCCATGGTTGTTGAAGTCTGACTTTTTTTTGTTTTACTGTGAGCTTGATGTACTACTGCTGTGCTTTCGTTCCATATCAAAGAGTTTTATGCCAAAGTTTTCCCTCAGACTGAAGCTCTGGAAACCGCAAAGAATGTTCTAGTAACTAACTGAGAGTTAATTTGATATTTCTGTTATATACAGTAGTGTAATGGTCAAGACAATTTTGTGGGCACCTACAGGCTCCTGTAGGTGCGTTGCAAGTTCGAGTGTCGTTCCTTTGGTGCGTGTCTCTCTCCGTCTCTTGAAGTTGACACAATGTGTAGCCGTAGATCGGCTATTTTCAGCATAGGAGTCCTTCAAACGAGAACGAATGAATATAGAAATGACGTGGGGGAACGCAGGAAAGAGGACTTCCACCATGGGTATAACTGAACTGTGAACGCTTTATTTGCAGTTTGATATTTGACCAGCTTTTACCACTGTAAAAAACGGTTTAGGTCGAGTGCTTTATTTGCTTTATCTGCTATTTCAGCAGTTTGATATATTCCAGCATTCCACACTTGATATTCATAGTGACCCACTGTGAAGAACAGAACCACAGCACGACACAATACAATTTGAATTGCATAATGCATTCGACACTCCACCACTCTTGCCCAGCCATGTACATTTCTCCCCCCGCTGCTAAGCTGCACCCTCCCTCTCTCTTGGCTGCATGCGGAGCTGCTTTTCTCCACTGTTTACTTAAGGTAATTGGCCGTTCCTGGTCCAAGGCACATGGATCGATGCGCTGATCCATCCGTTCATTAGCAGGGTGTAAGGCCCAGAGGGTTGCTACAGCACTCTATACAGGCTAGGATCCAGGCTACCAGTGAGATATGGAAGACACTGGTGAATACCTCCGTAAAGCAAATAATCAATTCCTGGCTCCATGATTAGCATATCCTCCCCGGACCTCTTCTGCCTTAGTGGTGGCATGCAGTGCCACTAGGGAACCTATAGACGAACATCGTGTTTCATTACAAACCAGGTTAATTGTGGAATAATTCATTACTCTTTGTAACAGACTGAACAAGGCAAAGGGACAGGTCAGGCTGAACAAGAAAGGAGGAGGTGTAAAACGTTTTAATGAAGCAGGGAAAATGCATTCTCCTGTGCAGGGGTGACGCTGGTCAAGACAGCAGTGGGTTGTCATAGTTAAATGGTACAGTAAAAGGCCTGGACTACTGTTCTTACTGTAGATGTGCTTTTAAGATATTCAGGGGGAAAAAAATGGAAGCAATGTGTGAGATGACTCGCGAGATGACTCGCACGCATCAAGTGACGCGCGCGCGCACACACACACACACACACACACACACACACACACACACACACACACACACACACACACACACACACACACACACACACACACACACACACACACAATGATGCCAATTTTAGTCACAGGCAAGTGCAGCCATTTCAAGGTCCTATTTTCTTGCCAGAAGCATCTGAACACACAATCAACTCAACTTATTGTCACACTCACATCACACGTTTAGCCTACAGATAAGTGGGTGAAATTATATTTTGTGCAAGCAAGCCACAGATTGCAGTTACATTTTAAACAAAATGTGTAAAATCATCATTGAATTTTTTTTGTTTTTTTGGGAATGATTTAAAAATAATAATAATGAAAAACTAAATGTTGGAAACAAAATATAAAGGGACCCACAAAATTACTCCGTGACCCACAATTGGGTCCCGACCCACTGTTAGGGAGAGCGTGCCTTAGTCTGTCCGTTGGGCATTGGATGCTGCTGCAGTGGCTGCCTGATGGTAGCAGCCTTAGTCTGTCCGTTGGGCCTTGGATGCTGCTGCAGTGGCTGCCTGATGGTAGCAGCCTTAGTCTGTCCGTTGGGCCTTGGATGCTGCTGCAGTGGCTGCCTGATGGTAGCAGCCTTAGTCTGTCCGTTGGGCCTTGGATGCTGCTGCATCGGCTGCCTGATGGTAGCAGCCTTAGTCTGTCCGTTGGGCCTTGGATGCTGCTGCATCGGCTGCCTGATGGTAGCAGCCTTAGTCTGTCCGTTGGGCCTTGGATGCTGCTGCAGTGGCTGCCTGATGGTAGCAGCCTTAGTATGTCCGTTGGGCCTTGGATGCTGCTGCATTGGCTGCCTGATGGTAGCAGCCTTAGTATGTCCGTTGGGCCTTGGATGCTGCTGCATTGGCTGCCTGATGGTAGCAGCCTTAGTCTGTCCGTTGGGCCTTGGATGCTGCTGCAGTGGCTGCCTGATGGTAGCAGCCTTGGTCTGTCCGTTGGGCCTTGGATGCTGCTGCAGTGGCTGCCTGATGGTAGCAGCCTTAGTATGTCCGTTGGGCCTTGGATGCTGCTGCATTGGCTGCCTGATGGTAGCAGCCTTAGTCTGTTCGTTGGGCCTTGGATGCTGCTGCAGTGGCTGCCTGATGGTAGCAGCCTTAGTCTGTCCGTTGGGCCTTGGATGCTGCTGCAGTGGCTGCCTGATGGTAGCAGCGTGAACAGATTGTGGCTGGGGTGGAAAGTGTCTTTGATGATGACGACGTGCTGGGCCAACCACACCACCTCTGTAGTGCACTGCGGTCATTATAGGGCGGTGCTGTTCGCATGCCAGGCAGGCAGCTTATCAGTTTATATTTCCGTGGGTCGCAAGTGAATATCCCCATATTTTTTGGTTTCATAATATTGCCATTATTATTATGTAACAAATCTAAGGATTTGAGCGTGCGTGCGCTTTTAACTCCAATGCGGCCCCAATTAGCCGACTGTTCAGTGTGAATGACCCCAATGATCTGCAGGGGTCAATAGGTCAAAAACCACTGCTCTAGAACTCTAGGTGCTTATGTAGAGCGCTAAACCTCTTCAGCCACCTGAAGCTGTACAGGCATTGGTCAGGCTCTTTTCTCCATGTGCACGGTGCGCACGCTTGTCCCATGTGAGGTCCGACCTTGGAGATGTGTGTACTGTATGTACGCAGAGGAACTTGGAAGTCGCTGCATGTCCTCTCCACACTGTGACACCATTGATGGAGATGGGCAGAGCCACTGAATTACGACAGAGGTGCGACATCTCCGTTCACTTCATGGGGCCAGTCTAATGGTGGCCCCTGGCGGCTATGGGGAGCATAGATGGGGAGCCGAAGTGTGACAAAGCCCTGGACCGGAAGTTGACGGAATGAACTGGAATCTTTGGGAGTTGAGTAGACAAGGCATGAACAAACATAATTTTCTGATGACCGTGACCGATGCAGAATCGATGCAGACAAATGAAAGAAGATGCATGTCGCAGGTTATTTTCGGATACCTTGTTAACAGTCATGTTGCATACATGTTGCGTACAAACCTAATGCCGATTGCTCGATGAAAACAATGTATTCAAAACCACTTGTCACACTCCAGCTCTGCTTGACTAGCGCCTGAGCATTCAGTTTCTGCCCCCTCAATGACACAACTCTCTCATCTAAACGGCGCTGGAGAGTGCGTGCGGTCTGCTCCGCATCCTGTGTAGTTGACGATCAGCTCCTGGGTCTTCTTGACATTCAGGGCAAGGTTGTTCTCACTGTTTCAGTGCTCTGACCTTGTCCCTGCAGGCTGTCTTCTTCTTCTTCTGGGTGATGATTGGACCCATCACTATCTGTCATGCGGTCAGCACACTTGACTTGATGACGTCCTAACTGTGCATAACCACAAAGTCATGGTTGTGTTGGGGAGTGGAGGAAAGGGCTTGGCATGCAGTCATTGCAGTGCAGTGGTGGAAAAAAGTACTCACATTTGTTTGCTTGAGTAAAAGTATCAATACTGCAAAGTAGAATTAAAATGTATTGGCATAAAAAAGTTCTTGAAGTACCAAAAGTAAAAGAAAATAGCCAATCTACAAGCTCACAATGCGTTGCGATGTCCATTCTGAGGACATGGCCAATCCAGATCCACCTAGGTTTATCGATTATACTGTGCATGTTGGGTGACGTTGAGGAGGATATTGTTTCAGATGTCTTGGGCCAGAATATACCGTACGCAGGATTATGTTGTGTTAATCGTACGCAGCTTTGGTAGATCCGGAGTTTGGTTTTGGTGCTGTATTGATTTGATTTCCAGATTTGCTAAAGTCTTATGAAGGTTGTGTATGCTTTGTTGATCTTTGAATGTCATCACTAGAATTGTTAATTGCATCACTAGATCTAAGATATGCAAATCGCCATGGGTCCAGCATGGCAGGTAAAATGGAACAAATTACGTCCCAGCTGTTAATTGAGGTGTAGGCGACAGGACTCTGGCGAGGTCGCTCATATGTCATAAACCACCCACTGTTCAGGTTAAACGTTTTCTGTGATGCTATTTGCTATGGCACATTCCCATTTTTGTGTGTGGATGTTACAGTTGTCCCCGACATACTGTAACAACAGACTACAACAGACTACAACAGACTTGTAGTGTTCACGTGTGTCACTCCAACACTCTGGAAGTCACAAGAAAGCACAAGACAGCAGCACACAGAGACACGTGCAATACATGCCACCCTGGGGGAGTTGAAAAACAATCTTTAAGCCCACGGGAACAATACCCTGGGAGAGGAAGAGGTTGAAATGATCAGCAGCTCAGAACACTCCCACCAGCTGGTCTGGACATGCTCTGGGGACACGGTCCGCGATGCCATCATCAGGGCCTGCAGACTTATGGTCGTTCACATGCTTGAAGCCTCTGTTTACGTCAGTGACTGAGATATTTACTGGGCTGGCCTCCTCGGGCGGGGACATCTCCGGCTGGTTGTGTCTGTTTACATCGAGCCGAGCAAAAGGGGTCGTCATCTAACAAGCGAGAGAGGTAGAGGGGCTTTCTACACGGTTGGTTCTCCCTCTGAAGTCTGTTATTGTATTTAACCCCCAGCCACATACTGTGCACACCTTTCTTACGGTTCTCTGGAGGACATGCAGGGATATCAATACATCCATCTGCCATAATCCCAGAGCTGTAGGCAATATTGCGCACGAAGTGCTGCAACAAAAGTCACCGTTAATCCATGGTTTCTTTGGGATATATTAGAACTGACTTAATTCGAACAATGAAACCCATGTTCTTCCTGATAAATCCTGTGACTGTGTAGGCTACTTGTTGACATCATTCTCAGAGTGATTAGAGTTATTTCTATTTGACATCAAGTTAAAACCTAGAACTGCCGCTGAACAAAATAACATCAATAGCAATCTATAAAGCACGGGCAGATCCATGAATTCTTCACTCCAACAGAGAATACTTGAGATAAATGTAGGGGCATTTGTAAAAACCCTGAAGCATACCTTGACCTTTCAATGTGACAATGCCCTAAACCTAAACCTTAACAAGAGAATCCACAAAGGATTGGCTGAAAAAGAAAGGAATGTAGAAGCTTATAGAATTGCCTGCAAGTAAAACCCTAGACCCTATAGGTTAAAGGAGTTCTGTACTGAAGAGTGAACAAAAATCCCAAGCAGTTGATATAAGAGATTTAAGAACTTATCTGAGGCCTTATACTGTAGGTGCGCTTTCATTTTCCATAATGTGTGGATACTGTATTTCTCTTAATTCCGGTTGCACACACACACACACACACACACACACACACACACACACACACACACACACACACACACACACACACACACACACACACTGTATATTTGCACAGAGACAAGGTGATACCACAGAGACGAGGCGATACCACATTTCTGCTTCCACTTCCACAGGACTGTGAAACAAACTGGAGAAAACAGTGCAGTGTGGTTATGCACCAGTGGTGGAGTCATTCAGACATGATCCATATCAGCTCTAATTGTAGCCAGAACTGTGCATATGCTACACAGAAATTTACCTGATGCAACAGTTTCCACCATTCTGTTGGATAACATCTTTATTTGTGCAGGCGAAAATCTAAGCAGGAGGCAAGGCACACCTGCTGGTACATGCAGTGAGTTAGCGGGGTTCCACATTTCTCATTTGATCTGGGATTAATTGTTCAACGTGCTCAGCAGCTTTTGCAGTGCCTTGCCTCACGGATATCCATCTTCACCACAGTGGGGGAGCAAGAGACTTAGACGACCCCCCCCCTCCCACCACCGCACACACACCCACGCACACCTCCCTCCACCTATACATTAGAGAAGCTAAATAATAGTGGGGCCAGCTAAACTCATTCTTGATACAGCACCAAGGCTGTGACACCATGGTTAACAGGAGGGGATACATTCTGTGGTCCCAGCACAGAGAGTATTTGTTGCAAATGCAGTAAATAGAGTAAATGTGAGATCTCGGTAGCAAATATAGGCAATCCCACACCAACTTCACATGCTAAAATCATATAAATAAATAAAGTCTGGGAGTCGATCTCCAACCAAACAGCCATACAGTAATGTGCATCATCAATGGTACACGTGGGGGAGAGAGAGAGAGAGAGAGAGAGAGAGAAAAAAAAAACCTTGTTCGAGATTTGATTTAACAGCCCTGCCCCGAAGAGGCTGAGCTGAATATAAGATGTTGGGGGTTTAGCATTATTGCAGCATCTCTCACAAACCAATTCCCCTGTTCCTGGCTCTTTAGCATTACTTTTCCTCCACATCGAGATGGGCGATGCTGCTACCCACTGCTATTACAGGAGTGGCACAGCACTAATCCATCCCACTGGTTCTACTGAAATACCCATAATTCCTTCTAATCTTCCTGGGATAATGTTTTCGAGGATCTGCAGGAGAGGAGAACAAATCAACTAAGTACAAGGCGGGATCTGATTAAGTGATTAGTTAATCAAATCATGTGGTGGTCCTAGTTACAGTGCAACAGTTCATATCCCAGGCAACAGGATAGCCTTATAACAGGATTGCTGTGCACTTAAACTGGGAGTGGCAAGGTTAACAATAATATGCTTACCATAATTTAATTTTGGCACGGACCGCTGCCAGCTCCTAACAGATATAGGATGTGGCACAATATTGGCAATTACGTTGAAATAGGAAGTGGCACAATATTGGCAATTAGACTGAGATATAGTGACCAAGTTCAGTGTTGTACTCAAGTCCTTTGATACCAGGAGAAGACCAAGACTTTTGGTGGTTAAATACAAAACAAAGAGCCTAACTAAATTGTGTCCAGACTGAAAGGAGATCAGGACATATTTGTCTCAAGACCAGACCAAACTGTGTTTATTTATTTATGTATACGTCATACATGTATCACCTTCACCTCGCAACTAAAATCAGTCAAATGTGTTGTACATTCTTTTAACCGGTTCATTCAGAGAATATGCAATGCCAAACATGATCAGATAGATGAGCAATAAGACTGCATGCTTCAATCTGTATTCTTTTGAATATTGCAGTGCTTGTGAATATTTCCAAGTCTTTCTATTTTGCCTTTATTGCACAATCTATCCTCTTCATTTTACGGCCACTTAGTTCTTTGTTGTACCATGGAGAGACCAACCATGGTGTGAGATTACAGCCTGTAGCTCACTTTAACACCAGCCAATAAGGTCGGTAGGAAGGAAGTGCTTGTTTACTTTATCTCACTGCAAGGGTTTTATGTACCCCACAAATTTCTACCAACACCTTAATTGCCACAGAACACCCCCAGAGAGAGAGAGAGAGAGAGAGAGAGAGAGAGAGAGAGAGAGAGAGAGAGAGAGAGAGAGAGATACAAGGCATTTCTAAAGAACAATCCCTCTATCTCCCTTCATCTCCCACCATTCCCTTCTACCTTTGATAAGGAGGAAGCCAGGCACTGTTGGCCGCATGGTTTAATGCCAAGTCTAATCCGTGTGACATCTCATATCCATAACTCTTTATTATGGTCCATTACAAAAGGAAGCCCCTTGGCTCGGTTAGGAGAATATACTTCCTGCTCCCCTGGGGATGGCCGCTGTAGCAAAGGGCTGATGTATTTTAATTCTTTCAGCCTTGTAGGCTTTAGCAGACCATTCTGTTCATCTTGGAAGGTCCAGGCTGCCTCCTAGGGATCTTTTTAGAGGAGGGGTGTTGTAAGATCTTTCTGAAAAGCGTGTTACTGTGTGTCTGAAACATTGGCTCAACCCCATCACACCCTCCTGAGCAGTTTAGATTAGAAGATGAGAGGGGAGCTTAGAGTCAGGATTTGCTGGTATATGCATTTTCAGTGGACTAATTAATTTCGAAGGATGTTAAGTAGAGTCAGGAAATTCTGATAGAAATACAGTTGATGGGCAATATCAGAGAATGAGGATATAATCGAGACAGTGCATTCTTTCCCTGGGAGGAAAAACTTGTGTGAAGTACTGTACGTTGTTATTTACCGCCCTAAACAACCACTAAAGTCCATAGACTTGGATTGTGACCAGTAATTTGAATTAGGCTCCAAACAGTCATCACCGAACAGTTGCAGCAACAACTGTTCTCTACAAGATGCACACTCCCGGCTGTGCAGTGGACCTCAAAGCACTACTACCCCAAGCTCACACCTCAGGTCGAATCACCCGGAGGGTACTACCAAGCCACGCCCTGGAAACCCCCAAGTCAAACACCAAATGCCTTGATAGCAGCTTTCTCCACTCTGCTATAAGGACATGGAACAGCCTTCCCCCTGCGGTTGTTGGAGATATTACATCTAGCAGTGTTCACGCCTTCAAGAAAAGGCTGAACAAACACCTCCTCAGTATGTGACTGTAATCCCACAAAGGACTGTCATTCATCCAACATTCAGTTTACACATACGCCTGACTGAGTAGCTGCAGATCATTGATAGGCTCTTTGAATGTGTTTTTCTCATAGCCTGTATCTGCCTGCTTAATAAAATAAAAAACCCAAAACATTAAAAGTCCATAGACTTTCTCAAGTCCACATGACGTAATTTCAGAAAGCCATGCATTGGAGGGGCTAGCGCCCCTCAAAAACCTGCTTCGGTTTTACCTCTGCTATTATTCAACATTTAGAGTCCAGATTTTGAAAGTCTATCCTTTCCTTTCTTGTGGCAACCGTTAGTTCTTCGAGATGAAAGGAATCACAAGACATGTTCCCATGGCAACCATCATGAATACTGTATATAAATCTTCTTGTTTACACATGTGAATGCCAATGATTCTACGCCATTAGTATGCTTTTCTATCAATTATCTCAGGCCATCAAATGGTAAGGCACCATCTGTATTCATGAATAAGAAATGTTAGCAGTTATTGTTTGGCATAGGCCAAATGAATTAGCAGCACAGCAAATGTCCTAGTTAAGGGCTTGAAGGGTGGTTGATGGCTGTTTTAGGCAGTCACCTGAGTCAAATTAATTCAGAGCTGGGTGTGAATCAAGTTTTTGTCCGTTAGTTTTTTGTGAGTTAATTGATGCACGCATAATAAATCAGCCATCCCCAAACATACTCGAGGAGACCCTTGTTCCAGCTGCTCTGTCTTGTACCTCCTTATTTCTGGGGTGTTGATGGTTTTATCCGATGCATGGCATGTTGTTCGTACTGTATCTTTATGCTCTTATTATTATTATGGCTATGAACTGGTTCTATATCAGGAGGACCCGGATGTCGCTTTGGACAAATTCAGAATCAATATGATAATATTCCTATCCTATTGAGTCCTACTGAATCCCACTGAGCGGGACAATTGAACATGTGTTGAGAGCTTGCTTCAAAGGCAATCTAATACAATCTACACCAGCCTATGCAAAAAGACACATTTTGACACACAGAATCCAACAGGGAGTATTGTGTCACATTTTATATCCTCCTCTGAATAATAGGATTCAGGGGGAGAAATCGGCAAAGTTTCACTATAGTTATTCTGTCTGTAGACTTTTTCCAGAATATGTCACATGTATCATCAAGATATATCCTCATCCCTATTATGGTCATCAACTGAGTTCTAGTTCTATTTCTCCACTTTCATTGCATTTCGATAACTAAGGGGCCTAACTAATGTGCTCGGATTTTTAGCTGCGTTTCTCCATCGGTTTTCAAAAAAAACGCGTCCAGTGTGCAACCACCTTAAGTATAGAATTATAACATCAATTCACCATTGATTTGATCAAATCAAACAGATAATAGAAATTCTGTACCGAGCGTGATCTTTAATGCTCCTTATATTATTCACCACACGAGACTACAAAGATTTCCAGTAAGAGTGAGTGCATTCTCCGGCACCGGCAGCAGCCACGGCACTGCCACACACCTCCCGGCACGTGCCGCACACCTCCCGGCACGTGCCGGCACCTTCCGGCACGTGCCGGCACCTTCCGCTTCCCGGCACATGCCGGCACCTCCCGGCACGTGCCGGCACATGCCGGCACCCCTGCCCGGCACATGCCGGCACCCCTGCCGCCCTGCCACTGTCTTTGGGGGTCTCAAGGTTCGGGGACCCCAGGGACCCCCCGAGACCCCCCAAGGACCCCCGTCTTTGGGGGTCTCAAGGTTCGGGGACCCCCAGGGACCCCCCCGAGACCCCCAAATGGTAACTCTGTTATTTCTCAACCGTTTTGGACGGGGGTGGGCTCGTTGTGATTGTGTAGCCCCCCTGGGGCTTTTGGGGGGTCTCAAGGTTCAGGGACCCACAGGGACCCCCCCGCCACCCACCGGCATGTGCCGGCACCTTCCGGCACGTGCCGGCACCTCCGGCACGTGCCGGCACCTTCCGGCACGTGCCGGCACGTGCCGGCACGTGCCGGCACCTTCCGGCACATGCCGGCACTTCCCGGCACGTGCCGGCACTTCCCGGCACGTGCCGGCACCTTCCGGCACGTGCCGGCACCTCCCGGCACGTGCCGGCACTTCCCGGCACATGCCGGCACTTCCCGGCACGTGCCGGCACCTTCCGGCACACATGCCGGCACCGTCCGGCACATGCCGGCACCCCTGCCGCCCCGCCACCGTCTTTGGGGGTCTCAAGGTTCGGGGACCCCCCGAGACCCTCCAGGGACCCCAGTCTTTGGGGTCTCAAGGTTCGGGGACCCCCAGGGACCCCCCCGAGACCCCCAAATGGTAACTCTGTTATTTCTCAACCGTTTTGGACGGGGGTGGGCTCGTTGTGATTGTGTAGCCCCCCTGGGGCTTTTGGGGGGTCTCAAGGTTCGGGGACCCACAGGGACCCCCCCGCCACCCACCGGCATGTGCCGGCACCTTCCGGCACGTGCCGGCACCTTCCGGCACATGCCGGCACTTCCCGGCACGTGCCGGCACCTACCGGCACGTGCCGGCACTTTCCGGCACACATGCCGGCACCGTCCGGCACATGCCGGCACCCCTGCCCCCCCCCCGAGACCCCCCAGGGACCCCCAAATGGTAACTGTCATTTTTGAACCGTTTTGGATGGGGGTGGTCTCATTTGAATCGTGTCGTGTCCCCGGGGGTGTCTTTGGGGGTCTCAAGGTTGGGGGGCCCCCAGGGACCCCCAAATTGTAACTCTGTCATTTCTCTACCGTTTTGGATGGGGGTGGTCTCATTTGAATCGTGTCGCGTCCCCGGGGGTGTCTTTGGGGGTCTCAAGGTTGGGGGGCCCCCAGGGACCCCCAAATTGTAACTCTGTCATTTCTCTACCGTTTTGGATGGGGGTGGTCTCATTTGAATCGTGTCGCGTCCCCGGGGGAGTCTTTGGGGGTCCCAAGGTTGGGGGGCCCCCAGGGACCCCCAGGGAACCCCAAATTGTAACTCTGTCATTTCTCTACCGTTTTGGATGGGGGTGGTCTCATTTGAATCGTGTCGCGTCCCCGGGGGAGTCTTTGGGGGTCCCAAGGTTGGGGGGCCCCCAGGGACCCCCAAATTGTAACTCTGTCATTTCTCTACCGTTTTGGATGGGGGTGGTCTCATTTGAATCGTGTCGCGTACCCGGGGGTGTCTTTGGGGGTCTCAAGGTTGGGGGGCCCCCAGGGACCCCCAAATTGTAACTCTGTCATTTCTCTACCGTTTTGGATGGGGGTGGTCTCATTTGAATCGTGTCGCGTACCCGGGGGTGTCTTTGGGGGTCTCAAGGTTGGGGGGCCCCCAGGGACCCCCAAATTGTAACTCTGTCATTTCTCTACCGTTTTGGATGGGGGTGGTCTCATTTGAATCGTGTCGCGTCCCCGGGGGAGTCTTTGGGGGTCCCAAGGTTGGGGGGCCCCCAGGGACCCCCAAATTGTAACTCTGTCATTTCTCTACCGTTTTGGATGGGGGTGGTCTCATTTGAATCGTGTCGCGTACCCGGGGGTGTCTTTGGGGGTCTCAAGGTTGGGGGGCCCCCAGGGACCCCCAGGGACCCCCAAATTGTAACTCTGTCATTTCTCTACCGTTTTGGATGGGGGTGGTCTCATTTGAATCGTGTCGCGTCCCCGGGGGAGTCTTTGGGGGTCCCAAGGTTGGGGGGCCCCCAGGGACCCCCAAATTGTAACTCTGTCATTTCTCTACCGTTTTGGATGGGGGTGGTCTCATTTGAATCGTGTCGCGTACCCGGGGGTGTCTTTGGGGGTCTCAAGGTTGGGGGGCCCCCAGGGACCCCCAGGGACCCCCAAATTGTAACTCTGTCATTTC
Organism: Protomyctophum bolini; assembly: GCF_963924005.1. Classification (NCBI taxonomy): domain Eukaryota; kingdom Metazoa; phylum Chordata; class Actinopteri; order Myctophiformes; family Myctophidae; genus Protomyctophum; species Protomyctophum bolini. Next base: position 13,480,432 of record NC_137866.1, read on the forward strand.
TCTACCGTTTTGGATGGGGGTGGTCTCATTTGAATCGTGTCGCGTCCCCGGGGGAGTCTTTGGGGGTCCCAAGGTTGGGGGGCCCCCAGGGACCCCCAAATTGTAACTCTGTCATTTCTCTACCGTTTTGGATGGGGGTGGTCTCATTTGAATCGTGTCGCGTACCCGGGGGTGTCTTTGGGGGTCTCAAGGTTGGGGGGCCCCCAGGGACCCCCAAATTGTAACTCTGTCATTTCTCTACCGTTTTGGATGGGGGTGGTCTCATTTGAATCGTGTCGCGTACCCGGGGGTGTCTTTGGGGGTCTCAAGGTTGGGGGGCCCCCAGGGACCCCCAAATTGTAACTCTGTCATTTCTCTACCGTTTTGGATGGGGGTGGTCTCATTTGAATCGTGTCGCGTCCCCGGGGGAGTCTTTGGGGGTCCCAAGGTTGGGGGGCCCCCAGGGACCCCCAAATTGTAACTCTGTCATTTCTCTACCGTTTTGGATGGGGGTGGTCTCATTTGAATCGTGTCGCGTACCCGGGGGTGTCTTTGGGGGTCTCAAGGTTGGGGGGCCCCCAGGGACCCCCAAATTGTAACTCTGTCATTTCTCTACCGTTTTGGATGGGGGTGGTCTCATTTGAATCGTGTCGTGTCCCCGGGGGTGTCTTTGGGGGTCGCAATGTTGGGGGGCCCCCAGGGACCCCCAAATTGTAACTCTGTCATTTCTCTACTGTTTTGGATGGGGGTGGGCTCGTTGTGATTGTGTAGCCCCCCTGGTTGCGTCTTTGGGGGTCTCAAGGTTCGGGGACCCCCAGGGACCCCCCCGAGACCCCCAAATGGTAACTCTGTCATTTCTCAACTGTTTTGGATGGGGGTGGGCTCGTTGTGATTGTGTCGCCCCCCCGGGGGGTGTCTTTGGGGGTCTCAAGGTTCAGGGACCCCCCACCACCCACCGGCACATGCCGGCACCTTTCGGCACATGCATAAATAAAAAGTAAAATCACACCTGTGTGAAGTGAGGGGCGCTCTGTGGGCCCATTGCATGGTCCTGATGACCTGATGTTTGTGTCAACATTAAAGCTGTATAAAAGAGATTTCAACCTTACTTTTACTACTAGGGCTTTGAGGAAAATGTAAAAACAAAAAATATTTGCAAACCGTATGCACATTTATAATAATTAAATTCACAATAATAAAACATGTTAATAATAAAAAAGAGAAAAATAAATGTATTACACCTGGGTAATATCAATTTACACTGTATTCACGGAAAACAAGAGAGAAAAAGAGACGTTGCGCTCACACCACAATGGGATTGACAGCATTGACAGAACTCCTGCTTTTTAACTGCAGTATAGAAGCTCTTTGCCCTTCTCACCATCAGGGCGTCTTACAGGTAATTATTATTATTAGCTGGTAATCCAGTCTGGCAGTGTGCCACGGGTTCAACTCCCGATTCCGACGGCCTTTACTGCATGATCACCCCCCCATCTCTCTCCCCATGTCCTGTCAGCCTACTGCCTATACCTATTCCTCTATTAAAAAGTCACACCCGTGTAAAGTGAGGGGCGCTAATATATTAAAGTCTAACTCATGTGGATTAGGTGATGTAAAACAAACATTAAACGCCATTAACAATGAAGAGACAATATTATGTAATGAGGCACATTATGAGTAAATTTTCCCTTCATTGTCAATGGCGTTTACAAAACAAACATTGAATTAAAGACAAACATTAAACCTGTGTATAGGAGGGGCTAGTGCCCTCAAAAAACTAGAAGTGCCCGCTGGCCACCGGCCTACTTGGGAACGATGCAACTTGGGTAGGCTACCTAATAATTTCAGAGCATACCTAATAATACCCGTCATAGCACCTGTTTTATCTGTCCGTGCCCCTTTTGTGCCCATACTGTATATCGTCACCTTATTAAACAAATTGCCTAAGTCATTTTTGCAAGGTTTTCAGGAAACACACAAAACTGTGCCAAATGTAGAATATATTATATTTCTTAATTATTTCAATTCCAAAAAATATTATTTATACAAATAAAGGTGTATGTCAATCATGTAACATGTAAGCATAAAATGACTTAGGCCAATATCTGAACATGCCATTTTAACTTAGGCAATTATAAACCTTATTTAGACCAAATTACTTCTGCAGTAAGTGACTTAGGCAAAATGTTTTTATTCCAATTATTTTTAATAGACCATGGTTTAGGGTTAGCCACAGTGTTAAAAATAATATCAGAGCACAAAGACATTTGACAAAGGAGTGAATGAGAGTGAATTTGGAGTGAATGGGAGTGAATGGGAGGTACTGTTACTATGGGACTGATACTATGGGAGTGAATGGGACTGAATGGGAGGTACTGTTACTATGGGAGTGAATGGGAGGTACTGTTACTATGGGACGGGAGTGAATGGGGCTGAAGTAGTAGTATATATGTATAGTTTATGTCACACCCTTTGACCATGAAATGAACGATGAACGAGACAGTGTTTCTGGATACTGGAGGCTTTATTTTTTATGCCGATATGGATGGCCCAAAGCCTACGTCAAACTGACGAAAACACAAAGAATAAATCATGATTAACATGAGTACCAAATTAAACACATAACGAAATAAATCATAGCGTAACAAACAAATGCTCGAAACAAACGCTATTTACCTCACTGGCTGCCCATAGCTCAAAGGGCATGAGGAAGGGAACCATACAACTGCATCATAATAACCAGGACTGCAAAGAAACATAATAAACAAAAACGATCAATAAACCTTGTAATGTCAGGCGGAAACGCCATGATTGTTCTGTGAGGCTGTGAGTCTACGCCCTATGGGCCTGATTCATTAAAAATAAATACGCCACCGTTACACTGTGGCGGAAACAGATATCCTATTTATCCGTCCGATCAAGCTACGTTGAGATGACGTGTTATTCAGAGAGCGGTGTGTACCACAGGTGCGCTGGCGTATCGCAGGTGTATGTCATACTGAATGCAGTGGGTGCAAAGTGATCGGAAAAGCACCCGACAACCTCATTTGCATTGATCCACGCCCCATATCGCACCATAAAAGGATTCAAGCATGACTCAGCAGACAGCAGTTTGGTCTGTCAAAAAAAGAAAAAAGACTTTGCAGCCGCAGACTATGCGGCTTCACAGCCGCGGTCAATGCATGAATATAGCCCGCACTCTATTAATATGTCCACAACGGTGCGTGCTCCGCTGCTGAAGCAATATAATTATTATTTATTTAATTAAGGGACCAAGGCGGGTGCTGCACTCACACCTTTGCAGTCAGAGGTAAAACATAGGCTATCCGATATTTAAAATATAGGATATAGTCAATGCAAAAACCGTCTTTTGAGAGAGAGAGAGAGAGAGAGAGAGAGAGAGAGGGAGGGGGGCATGGCTTGCGCGATAAAGAACAGTAGCCTACAAGCCTATACATTCATAAGTGAATAATTGGGATCCTCTTGTCTGAAGAATTTAAGAAATTATAATCCAGTGAGTTTATCCAGTGAGTTAAACTATTCTGTGTGTGGTATCCATGCATGTGATCAATATCAATACATGATTATAAAGTCTGTCCTTCATATTTGCAAGCATGGGAGCAGAGCGTGTCGGACCATCGCTTTTTCGCATCGCTGCGGAGCGGACCGTTGCCCCGTTGGCTAGAATGCTGTCAGAAAAAAGGCCGCCTCCCAGGCTAATGTGGTCTTCTATTTTTTATACTATATAGCCCATTCATTTTCCAATGTGAATCGGATCGGCAGCACGCTGCTGTCTGCCCCCCCCCCCCACCCCACACACACACACACACACACACACACACACACACACCCTGCACACACACACACACACACACACACACACACACACACACACCGACCGACAGTCAACTGACTCAAGGAGCTCCGTAACAAAACAATTTCAATAGGCCTGCCGCCTACTGCAGGCATTACTACACTAAACAATGTTGGATTCGTAGTGCAGAATGCAGATAAGCCTATATGTTCTTATTATAATTGTGAGTTTGTTTTTTAACATGCGCGAGAGCCGATCTACAAGCTCACAACGAAGGTGTCGGGCTTGCAGGGGCAGTTTCTGTATGGGAAATGCATGCATTTAGGCATACAAGTGAAGACGTCCCGTGGGAATTGACGGAGTTTCTGACCAACGTACGTGAGCGTCAAGTTCACGGCCATTTCCATGAATTCCAAATTAATGTGGGAAATCCACGTAAATGCCTTTCCGCTAGCTTCACGTCATGTTATCACCGTAAATGCCGTTGTGAATCAGGCCCTATATGTTGACGTAACGGAAATGGGCGTCAAATAAGTGAACTTGAACTCTTAAAGCCTGGTCATTATAACGACAGTGTACATAGTAAATAGATAATATAGAAACGTAGTAAATAGATAATATAATGCATAGTAAATAGATAATATAGAAAATATGGCAGACAAAGTTTATATGTACGTATAGTTTCATTAAATAGATATTCCACTGTTACTTTCTTAGCTTACGTATGTTTCATGATAAATGTTTTTATGTGATGTATTCCCATGCTTTTTGTTCTTGCTTAATGTAAATCGCTCTGGATTAAGAGCGTCTGCTAAATGCCTAAATTGTAAATTGTTGAATGGGAGTGAATGGGAGTGACAGTCCCATAGTAACAGTACCTCCCATTCACCGAACCTTGAGACCCCCAAAGACTCCCCCGGGGACGCTACATGATTCAAATGAGACCACCCCCATCCAAAACGGTAGAGAAATGACAGAGTTACAATTTGGGGTTCCCTGGGGGTCCCTGGGGGCCCCCCAACCTTGGGACCCCCAAAGACTCCCCCGGGGACGCGACACGATTCAAATGAGAGCACCCCCATCCAAAACGGTAGAGAAATAACAGAGTTACAATTTGGGGGTCCCTGGGGGTCCCTGGGGGCCCCCCAACCTTGGGACCCCCAAAGACTCCCCCGGGGACGCGACACGATTCAAATGAGACCACCCCCATCCAAAACGGTAGAGAAATAACAGAGTTACAATTTGGGGGTCCCTGAGGGCCCCCCAACCTTGAGACCCCCAAAGACTCCCCCGGGGACGCTACATGATTCAAATGAGACCACCCCCATCCAAAACGGTAGAGAAATGACAGAGTTACAATTTGGGGTTCCCTGGGGGTCCCTGGGGGCCCCCCAACCTTGGGACCCCCAAAGACTCCCCCGGGGACGCGACACGATTCAAATGAGACCACCCCCATCCAAAACGGTAGAGAAATAACAGAGTTACAATTTGGGGGTCCCTGGGGATCCCTGGGGGCCCCCCAACCTTGGGACCCCCAAAGACTCCCCCGGGGACGCGACACGATTCAAATGAGACCACCCCCATCCAAAACGGTAGAGAAATAACAGAGTTACAATTTGGGGGTCCCTGGGGGTCCCTGAGGGCCCCCCAACCTTGAGACCCCCAAAGATTCCCCCGGGGACGCTACATGATTCAAATGAGACCACCCCCATCCAAAACGGTAGAGAAATGACAGAGTTACAATTTGGGGTTCCCTGGGGGTCCCTGGGGGCCCCCCAACCTTGGGACCCCAAAAGACTCCCCCGGGGACGCGACACGATTCAAATGAGACCACCCCCATCCAAAACGGTAGAGAAATAACAGAGTTACAATTTGGGGGTCCCTGGGGGCCCCCCAACCTTGAGACCCCCAAAGACACCCCCGGGGACGCGACACGATTCAAATGAGACCACCCCCATCCAAAACGGTAGAGAAATGACAGAGTTACAATTTGGGGTTCCCTGGGGGTCCCTGGGGGCCCCCCAACCTTGGGACCCCCAAAGACTCCCCCGGGGACGCGACACGATTCAAATGAGACCACCCCCATCCAAAACGGTAGAGAAATAACAGAGTTACAATTTGGGGTTCCCTGGGGGTCCCTGGGGGCCCCCCAACCTTGGGACCCCCAAAGACTCCCCCGGGGACGCGACACGATTAAAATGAGACCACCCCCATCCAAAACGGTTGAGAAATGACACAGTTACCATTTGGGGGTCCCTGGAGGGTCTCGGGGGTCCCCGAACTTTGAGACCCCCAAAGACGGTGGCGGGGCGGCAGGGGTGCCGGCATGTGCCAGACGGTGCCGGCATGTGTGCCGGGAAGTGCCGGCACGTGCCGGAAGGTGCCGGCACGTGCCGGGAGGTGCCGGGAAGTGCCGGCACGTGCCGGGAAGTGCCGGCACGTGCCGGGAGGTGCCGGCACGTGCCGGGAGGTGCCGGCACGTGCCGGGAGGTGCCGGCACGTGCCGGGAAGTGCCGGCACGTGCCGGCACGTGCCGGGAGGTGCCGGCACGTGCCGGGAGGTGCCGGCACGTGCCGGGAGGTGCCGGCACGTGCCGGGAGGTGCTGGCACGTGCCGGGAAGTGCCGGCACGGGCCGGGAGGTGCCGGCACGTGCCGGTGGGTGGCGGGGGGGTCCCTGTGGGTCCCCGAACCTTGAGACCCCCAAAGACGGGGTCCTTGGGGGGTCTCGGGGGGTCCATGGGGGTCCCCGAACCTTGAGATTCCCAAAGACAGTGGCAGGGCGGCAGGGGTGCCGGCATGTGCCGGCATGTGCCGGCATGTGCCAGGAAGTGCCGGCACGTGCCGGCACGTGCCGGAAGTGCCGGAAGGTGCCGGCACGTGCCGGGAGGTGTGCGGCACGTGCCGGGAGGTGTGCGGCAGTGCCGTGGCTGCTGCCGGTGCCGGAGAATGCACTCACTGTCTCTCAAGATTAAGGCAGATTGGAAATGGAAAATGTTTTCTGATGATAAGAAAGAAAAGACATGAATACATGAGTGAATGGATCATATGAATCATAATTATAGTTGCATGGCCTTTAGAGATGCTTGATGTTTTATCTATTAGACAACATCTTTGAGCATTGCGTGTGCTCCATCAAACCTAACATTAAACAAATTGCTTCAAACAACCTTCTGCAACAAGATCCCAGATTTGTAACGTTACTGTACATCTCATCTCAGAATATTTATATTGTTAACTAATTAACTCAATAATTAATTAACTCATTCGGTGACGAGGTCGCCTTTGGACACCTATTTTAATATAAATTGATTACGGTGATCAACTGTGTCCTATATGCATTCATAATACTCCGGTCGTGGTTCGTTGAAAGAAAACGGGGGGAAAAAAATCCACAGATATCTCGGATTCTTCTTTTTAGACCAAAAACAAGCTTTATTTGCGGCTCATTTCTCTAAACAATATGATCCTAGCTTACAAAAAGTATGTCTTGGGTGGATTAAATGACATTCGTGGCCGTGGGACATGTCACATAGCGGATTTTTACTTTCCGGCCAAATCGGCTTTCAGCGCTGTGGCACCAAATGAGTGAACACTAGAGTGTCTGTGAGGTCTTGAAGTTGATTATCTTTGTCTGTGAAGCTCTCAGAAGGTTCCCCTTTGATGACTTTTCCTAAATATTCGATTCAAATCATCTATTTTTTTCATCTGAAACATTTTCTAAATATGATTTTAGGCATACTACTTATACCATCCCTGCCGTTGTTATGAGCATCGTGGCTGTCACAGACATGTTATGAGCATCGTGGCTGTCACAGACATGCGCAGAGAAAGTTCAGTCAGAGAACCTCAGTGCAGTTGCTGCCGGCCCGTTAATTGGGCCGCCTCAGCATCACGTTCGCATCCAATCACACACTCATTCCATCTTTATACCGGCTATTTACACTGGAAGTTTGCACAGCTCAATCTGCTTGCTTGTTTGCTGCTGCACACTGATACCTGCTGCACACTGACACTGCTGCACACTGATACATACCTGCTGCACACTGACACTGCTGCACACTGACACTGCTGCACACTGATACTGCTGCACACTGATACTGATACTGCTGCACACTGACACTGCTGCACACTGACACTGCTGCACACTGACACTGCTACACACTGACACTGCTGCACACTGACACTGCTGCACACTGACACTGCTGCACACTGACACTGCTGCGCTGCTGTCTGCCTAAACTTTTGCTGCTCACCCTCTTCCACCCCAGCTACCACCTGTCGTTTTGGATCTGCTGTTTAGGTACAGGGGATTCGGAGTCCCTATGGTTGGGACCAAAAAAAAAATACTGGGAAAAAATACTATGGATCTTATATCTGCTTTGACTGTCATATATATTAACTACAAGTTTCATGTAAAACATATACAAATGTAGTTTTTTTTTTTCCATATGGGGCATGTCGCGGCCATGGGGTAGTTGTAACTGTTAGCATGTCTAACAAACGTATGCACCCCCACTGTGCAAGTGTGCATGACCACGCAGTCGTGGGTGTACAGAGGGTAGGAGATTTACTCAGAATGCAGGGAGGGGGGGGGGGGGGGGGCAGAGGTGTTGGATGCACTCACTAGTGCCGCAAAGCCAGAATCCAAGTGGGGCAAACATAGTGTCACACCCTGTGAGAAAATCGGTAAACATTTCAAGTGTGCCACTAGGCAGGAGTGTGCGTGAGACAAGCCCTATCAGTCCCTTTCGGTGTAAGAAATCCCTTAATTGAAGCAACAATCTGTTGTTTAATCACTGTCTGATCAGCCTTTTAAGCTTGATGTTGATGTTGAAAGTACGTTGTGAAAAAGTGGTGGCAGATGCTTTACACTTTACAACCGATCTTCACATAATTGGTCCTCACTAATGTGATAAAATACCAAAAAAATGTCCTACTCTCTCTGTGTCTCATAGGAGGGCTGTGGGCATTTCAGAAACCCGTCCACCAGTGATTTGTTTTTAAATATATTTAGATTTTTACGATGCCTTCCATTTTTGCATTGCAACTTTTCAGGAATAGAAAGCTTGACATTTCTATTAACTTGGATTCAACATTGATGATGTCACTGATGGACGCATTTCTGAACTGCCCAGGCCTCCTATGAGACACAGACCGAGTAGAAAAAAAAATAGTGCCATTTTATCATGATCATTAGTGAGGACATGACAGGTTGAAAAGTATTGAAGTGGTCCTTTAAGGAAAGAAAAGTAATAAAATAGGCATGGTCTGTAAGCTGTACTGAATTAGGCTAGATCACAATTATCTACATTTAATTCAATATGACAACAATTAAGCACATCAGCTTGTTCTAATGAAACTCAATTGTCAAATGTAATCATTGATTAATTAAAGAACAGATATGTAACAGGGGGAGGCAATACAATTTCAATTTAGTATGGCAAAGAAAGGCTATGATTATTTCCCGTCAGTGTGTTGGGCACCATCAGTGTGTTGGTCGAGCACCATATGGTGCCCAGGTCTCGTGACATGTGACATCATCAGGGATGGAGATGTGTATAGACCCTGATGTCAGTAAATGCGACCTGCTGTCGCAGTTAAGCCCATATATGGAGATCCCTAATGTCATCAATATTGGCCGCAGCAACTCTACATCTGACCTCACACCCTTAGATCTGGATATATGTCAGAACCTGTTCTGACATTCCATATGTTGATCCTTCCCCATCCCTGACTCTAGACGGGCCTGCCCCAAAGTTTAGTGCAGCCGTGCCCGGCAGCCAGCAAAAACTAGTTCTCAACAGGCCTGAAAATTAAGGCCCGGCCCGGCCCTACCTGGGCCCTCATCAAACCCTGTAGACTCTAGACATGCTCCTTATATAGGCAGTACAGAATTCATTCCATGTTGATCTGACCCCCCATGATAAAGCGCCATCGCTCGCCCTGCAGTCTGCCGTCAACGAGGCGTATGCGTGCACTTCTCGCCCCCTGGCGTCTTAATGGTTTATAATATTATAGTAAAGCAAAGTTAGACAAAGTATATTAAATTAGGCTATAACTCGCCCAATCTTTTTAAATTATTCTTATTTCACTTGTCAGGCTACTATAAAACATGCGTGTTGTATGTGAACTCGTGAACACCTGGTGACTATTAAATTCAAATGATATTGTGGTAGCCTACTGTGCCTAAAATACTTTTAACTAGACCTGTTTGGATGTTGAATAAAGAATAAAAATCACACCCGTGTGAACCAAGTGGTGCAACTCCCCCCTCTCTCTCTCCCTCTCTCTCTCTCTCTCTCTCTCTCTCTCTAGCAGGCAACAGTCTGTCAGCACTGTCTCTCTTTCTCTGTTTCTGCATGGCACAACAGCGCCCCTACTGGTACTCATTATATGATGCTCATAGTCACATAGGTGAACACATGAACACATAGGTGAACACGGACATTGCTGGTTGTAGGAGTGGTTGCACCACTCAAAAATGGCAAATGAAATGAAGTGTACATTTTGTAGTGAGCATAGACTTTACAGTGTAACACATTGCACTGTAAATACCACGCACAGCACAATACATCAATCAGGTTGTTTTGGCAATGCAAGAAATTAGCATCTTGGCAATGTTGACATTGTGGTACATACAGTATACTGCCACACAGCCAGGGTGGTGGAATTAATTTCAGTACAGAATTACTCTGACATTGAAAACAATGCATTGAGATAATTGTAACCACTTAGTGCACATCACGTATTTACCATGTCCGGGGTTCAAATAAACTGAAGACCCCTGTCACATCATCCCTGCTCTTTGCCATAGCTGGTTCCCGTCATTTGACACATTAATAATAATGGTTTAAAAACAGAAATTTGTGAGCTCTACGCAGGGGCCGTAATCAAAATGAATTGCCAAAGCCTGTTGTGCATGCATGCCTGCATGGTCTCCCTATGCAGTACTTAAGCAATAATGACACTGTTAAGTCATAATGCATGAACATAATGCACTATAAATACAACAGTTTCAATATTGCCACATATTTATGAGTTCTTTCATTACGGTAAAGTAGTCATACTGTACTTGTTACATTTCTACAGCTCTCAGCATCATTTATAGGGATCTTATTGGAGGAATGAGATGTAAAAAACAACATCATACATTACTGCTTGCACTGAAGTGATCATATTAAAATGTTTAGTCTGTAGTCCATGCAACCTAGCCTAGGAGACAGTCAACTCATAAGGCTAAATAATAAATAAATCATGTTCTTATTCCATTCTATCCTTCAATAGTTTCCATATTTCAACTCTAAAATTGGGACCCCTATGAGGGAGTGCATAAGTCTCTTAAGAATGCATTTTAGCAATAGCATCATCAAGTTCCGATCAAGGAAAAAATAAGTTAAAACAGAAAAGTTAAATTAACGTTTACAGCAAAACATTAACATTGGACAGGCTTATAGTGAATTGGAAGAGGGAGAATATCGTCCTACAGCCACATTATAGTACATCTGGATCCTCAAAGTATGGATACAGTGTTTGGTCAGGACCCAAAACTAGGATATGTGAGATGGGTCACAGACAAAGAATAATTTCAGGGCTCAAAGGACAGCCGTCAGTCGGTCGGTCCATTCACCACTTTGACCCCAAACAATACTGTAGTACTAGATTGACTACTGGCGGGATTGAAATTGGCATTCTCTGTGCATCTTTGTGGACCCCAGGCGATGGCTTCTACTGATCTAGTGCTCATGCTTTTTGAACAGAAAACACTTTTTGAGCTATAAGCTGCTGTGCATACTTTTTCTGCTCCAGCGACAAATGGATGTGTAACTAATTGTGTATAACTTTTTCTTTTACATTTTCAACTTGCACACAAATTTTCCTCAAAATCTAATTAAATGGGCAGATTACCATGAGGCTCAGTGAATGCATCTGCGTTCATGCCACCTGTCCTAGAAGATGGCCCCTACTGATTTGGTGACCCAATGGCAAATTTTCCTAGTGCCACCCACAGGCCAACATTTCAAATTGCGTACATACACGATATCTCAAGTCAAAATCTAAGCATCAGTTTACCATACAATTACACTTAATGCGGTCAGCAACTTTTTAGGGGATTTTAGGGCCTATAGCTAGGCTGCTTGCAGGGTTTAAACTCATTGTATAGTTTAATTTATTGGTGCCTTGGCTAATGGTTAGGGTGAAACCATTTAGGAAGCACCAGTGGTAAATGGGCTGTGGTACAGTTTCTTGTGTCAGTGTGCTTTTATTAATATAAAAAATTCGCCCAGCTTTGTGTGTAAAGGTGTGCATTCATTCCTATTGCTATATGCATCATTTAAACATGAGATGCCCAAAAAGTGCTGAACAAAGGGATCGGGAGAACACTCTCCCCCTCTATAGAGTGATCTTGCAGTATAGCGCTATCAAGTGAAGTGCTGAGAAATCAAAATACAACTTTTCACACCAACGCTCTACTCAAGTCTCACTGAAGCACAGGGAGCCAATTCACTGAGATAAACTTTGCGCTAAACTTTTTAATGCTTTAGCACATCAAGCTTGCTTTTTTTGTTATATGGGTGTCGATCCATTGGTAGCTGGCCTTTATATGGTGGCTACCCGGTTGTAATTTCCTTTAATTGTAATTCTTGTGCACTGTCAACTAACTTAATATGGTGATAAATTCCTACTCTCTTTTTTAACTTCAGAGTTTCAGTCTTGGATAATGGAAGTCTACGGATTTCCAATGTTAGTAAAATGGATGCAGGCCTCTACACATGCGTGGCCAGAAACCAATTTGGAGTGGCAAGCAGTGCCGGCAGCCTGTTGGTTAAAGGTGAGCAGTTCTTCTGTTGGTTTATCTCCCAATTTAGGCACGGTTGCTTTCTATAGTATGTAGAAACTGCTTTTGATTCTGTTTTATGGTTATTTCCTAAGGCTTTTCGTGTTAATCTGATGGATTAGTGAAACCAGTGTAGGTTTAGCTATTCATTCTGACTTTTTTATGAACACAGAAATAACTGCTGCATTTTAAGTCAGACATAGAGCAGTGCATGTACTGCTACAGTATAAATGCTACTGTTCATTTACATGACAAATACTACACACAATTAGTTGATTTGCCTTAGTTAACCATCTCTAACGCTAGCTGTTAAAGCCCAGTTCCCAGTGCCAGCATACGCGTTCACTTTAAAAGACACACACACTCGCTACATAGCCTACACTCGCTACACATCATTAGAACAAGCACACACTCTTTACCTCTCGTCAGAAGCTTTTACATGGCGGCAGCATCGCGGTACAAAGGCACAAATTAAATCCGAAATGTGGATGGCAGAAAATCCACCAAGGACAGCGATCCTGGAGTCGGACTTATGGAGGTTTGAAAATCCTCCTTTCAACTGGTTTGCCCTATGATTATATTTGCAATCCCATAGTTGGAACGTTGCTAGGCCTTCCGTAGGCCTCAACGATTATATAGATGGAGTATACGTTGGGGTACGTATACGGACCTGGGATATGACACCACCTAGCGTCGACGTCCGTATATACGTACCTGGGAGAAAAAGTTAAGAGTAGGCATAGGCTTCAGACTCATTGCATTTCTATGCGTTAATGTTTAATTCATACTTTTTGCCCATGTGGCTAAAAGTCATCCTCCGTTTGTAATGAATTTCGAAGACCTTTCTAAAGAGCAGAGTCAACAACAGTGCTCTATTAACAGAATGCCTTTTGCTAATTCCATCTCACAAATTTTGAATTGCAAATTGGTTCGTATACTGTAGAAACCCATCTCCACTTTTTTCCCAAGGCTCTTTTGAATTCAGCAAGAGCCTTAGCTATACAGTACATATGTGTACATTTATAGCCATTATTGGCCAACGATATTCAGGACATTTCTCAAGTACCAAATCCAAGGTTCAAATACTGTATTTAGCAGTCTCCAGTTCATCCCAGGGATGAAATACCAAGCATAACAGAAATACAAATGTAATCAATTTATAACAGTATAAACCCAGAATTCTCATATATTGTCAACCATTATTATTCTTAAAAAAAAGTCAAAACAGCAACATAATCTGACTTTACAAAAAGTGAGTTATCCGTATCATAATCAATGATGAAAGGAAAATAAAGTCATAAATATGAAACATTTGCCGCCAAGACAAGAAAACACGTATTGTATTATACCAAAAATTTTACCTCCCCATATTTACGCATAGGCTACTGCATGTTATCACGCCACGAAGGAAAACACCATAGGGACCAAATTTGCTGTCAATCTTAACAATAAATTAGTGCAACAACTGTGAGATGAGATGGGCAAAGCTTTAGCAAAAGCCCATCTCTTGTTTCACAGCATTGTGCCCAGCTTTCCTGTGGCTCACCTGAAACGTGCCACTTCAACCACGTCAGTTCCCCTGAAAGGGGAAGCAGATATACAAGCCAGCTTGTTTTGACAGAGCCGAATATAGACCTTTACTCCCCCTGACATGCTACGTTGGCTTGCCTGTCCATTAGATGCTTATGACATGCATGCATAATTCACAATGGGCCTGCCGTATGGCCCTCTCAGCCCATTCTATACTCCCTGCACCGTGCTGCTGCTAAATGAGACACCCAGTGGAGACGGACCAAAGATTATGTTGATGTTCTTTGTCTGGCCACACACACGGAAGCAAATTATAGACTCTGCTCTGACCTGTGGAAATTGTAGATCCCTCCTCTTCTTTTTTTTTTGCTCCTCGCTTGCTCATTCTTATCTCTCTCTCTCTCGCTCTCTCTCCACCCCATGGGTCTTCAATGACGCATCCAACCGTGCTTCAATTGATGAAAATTGCCTCGAGAGATGCAATTTAAATAACTGGCGGAAATTAAATTAATATATCCTGAGATCTGTCATTATGTTGTGCTTATACAATAGCATTCGGCACCAGACACTTTCACAAAAGCATGTTCATGACAGTGGCGCTTTTTTTTAAGAAGTTGAAATAACAAGGAAACTATGTGTGGAACCATGGGCAGCCTGCGGAGGAACCTATATAATGCCTTCCTGGCCTGCTGTGTGCATTATGGCTGCCCTCATCATAACCCTGTCCTGTTTATGACCATGTGTTCCTAGAGCCGACGGTGATCACCAGTCCAGCGGGGCACCTCGATGTCACAGTGGGCGAGAGCATCGTCCTGCCCTGCCAGGTGTCTCATGACCCCACGCTGGAGCTCAAGTTCACCTGGTTTTTCAACGAGCAGCTCATCCACTTCGGAGCTCACGGAGGCTATTTTGAGAAAGTCGGCGGAGTAAGTGCTTTCATGCAATCTCCGTATTCGCTTTTTCTATGGTTATTCTCTCAGAGGGAATGAGAGGGGGATATATGTAACACAGCTCATGGATCATGATGACATGGTCTGCGCCTACCTACAGTTGTAGTGCATCGATGCTTTAATATGATTTAAACGTCTCATCTAGTGCTTTTTCTTTTTAGCCATTAGTTGACCATTTATTTTGGCTAAAGTGTGTTGGCTGTTTAGACTATAGTAGAGCACGTAAGCCTTATAAATGGATGGCCCTACCAGACCAGGTCCAGATGAGCTGTTTAAATGGTGATTAGCACATGTGGCTTCCGTATCTTCCAGGAAGTACAGTATTGAATTATTGTTCATTATGAATAATATCAAATTCTTATTTTTTGTTGTCAATTGACAAAAGCACCAGCCAAGGGATCCAAGATTCAATGCTCAGTCATGCGCTGGATTTGATCATCATAGCCAAATATATTTCTCTTTTAATTATGAAAAGCAATTATAAGGTCCTGGCTTCTCATCACCTCAGCTTGATTCTGCTTTCACTCAGGATCACGAGCAGCAGCAAGTGCTTCATAATTGTGTTTACCGCCACAGTTCAGTTGAGCACTTGACTTGTGCGCCATACACTTGACATGATGTTGACATGTTGTGGTTGGGAAGCTAGCTAGTTACTCATGACTCGTGATCAGAAAAACAGTTTAAATTGACTTTCATTATCTGTTTGGCAGAGGCTAAGACAGAGATAAAGAGCACCGTAATTATTTTGTTTGTGAGCAGTGACATTTTTCTTTTTAGTTTTTTGCCTCTCTCGTAGAGCAAATTTAGAGGAAGCTTTTCAGTGTACACCAATGAGCAGATACTGTAGTTAATTGTTACATGTCATTGCTAAATAATTTTAATACGGTGGCACAGCACAGCCACAAGTCAAGTACTGCCCACACTCATATCAATTCTACACACCTGGGAATTTTAGTAATAACAAAACCTACTGTTATGCTTGCAATATTGCTAGCCCTTAATCTGCATGAGGGGTGGGTGGGCTTCACTCAGTAGAAAATCTTTGATGTATCAAAATAACACAGGCTTTAAAAGCACCTGGAGAAGATAAGAAGTAACTGTATGATACCATCTGGGTGGCCACGATGCTTAATATAGACAAGTATGTTCCTTTGGAGTATAAGAAACTAGCATTACACACGCAATATAGGAAAAACTGAAACCGCACCATTAATGTAAAGCTGCTGCGAATTACGCAAGTCCCAGTTTGCTGGGGCAGAGGTAGTATAAAGACAAGAGTCTTTCAGATCTGTCTTGCTAAATGAATCGCTCCCACTCTTACTTCCAACTTTGTTACAGTGAAATAAAAATGGCTGTGTTGGAGCTCCTTTATGAGAGTCACACAAGTTTACATCTGGCTTCCTGAAGGACACAAAATTAAATTAAATTAAACTGGCGAAGACGGATACCACTCTACCTGTTCAGCCAATAAAACTACAAGTCCTTCACCCCACAATTGATTATCTTAAATTGTCAATTTAGAATAAAAAGAAACAACATACAGATGTAAAAATGTGTAATTAATTTTCTATTTGTTGCCATTGTGTTGAGGTTCTCATATTAAATGTCATCATAGTTTTGTGCAGCTGTACAATCTAAAGGGGCCAAACCGTTATTTAAAAACTGATTTAAAAACTGTTTCGCCAAACAACAACATGAACAGCTCCTGCCCTCTGGGAATCTCTCTCCATGGAGATTGGACAGACATCAAAATATTGGACTCTTTCATGTCCGCCCCGAAGACACACTTTCACACTAACTATTTGCTTTGGCAAATAGTTTATTTATTTTTGTCAATTTAAAGCGTCCTTGGGTTTTTGAGCAAAAGCTTAAATGTCAGTTCATTGATAATCATAACCTTGCATTTCGTCACTGTCGGGTGGAAACCTTTTATGTCCAATGGATCCACTGTAGTTATTATTTAGTTATTTAGTCACAAGCTCTTGTAAATCCCTTTAATTGGTTACATATTTCAAAAATCACAGATCTGGCCAACTAACAATGTGTGTCACATTGTGAGCTTGTAGATCGGCTAGTTTTGCTACTTTCGAGTGACGCTATACAGTAGGATAAAGTAGGGCATTCATTTACTGAGGGTAAAAAATTGAGATAAAATGGTTTCTGCCTGATAGTAACATTATGCAGATACAGTACTGTACTTGCAGTGTTTTAGCCATCCACCCAGGCAGGCACCCATCCAGCCTTTCCTCCCATCACTTATCCACCTGAAGTTCCTTATTGATAAGACACTTTGAGGGTCGACCCCACCTCCCTCTGCTGGTTCCCCGCGCTGAGTGGTTGGAGAATAAAAACAGCTAGGTTTGCTGAGGTGACAACCTCACCACTTATCATTCACCGCTGCTCAATGACGTCATGTTGTAGTAATCCACCCACCGGGGAGGGTGGGTGGATAGCTAAAATTGGAGCATCGAGGGGCCTTTAGCGCTGAAAGGAAGTGCTTTAATGATTTATGGCACTCGTCAGCTTTGGCCTCATCAGATACAGTAGTAGTACAGTTTGTGAAACTTAACATTAAAGAGCCCGCCGACTGAGTCACTGAGTGATGGAACTACAGCAAATGCCTGAAAGAACCTGAACTAACTTTAACCACATTTATATCTGGTATTGAGGAACACACAGAAAATAACTCCAACAATAAGACGTCTTTATCCTGTGTGGATGGTGTGTGACTGTGTGGATGGAAATCACTAATGTCAAATCATTACAATATTCTGGATGTTATCCCGTTATGTCCGTCCACAGCTGGTTTTGCAACCATATCCGTATATTAAGTTGCAGCTGGTTCATTGTGAGGTTTTGATATATTATATTTTCTTAGTCCATATGGTATTGTTGCTTGTGGAATTTAAAGTTGTCAAAACGTAGTGCATTCCATTAATACAAAACTGTATCTACCAGGTGCTTCAGACAATATAGGCAAAGAACCATATCTGCATCATAGGCCTGATGAAAACATCTGCATCATAGGCCTGATGAAAACATCTGCATCATAGGCCTGATGAAAACATCTGCATCATAGGCCTGATGAAAACATCTGCATCATAGGCCTGATGAAAACATCTGCATCATAGGCCTGATGAAAACATCTGCATCATAGGCCTGATGAAAACATCTGCATCATAGGCCTGATGAAAACATCTGCATCATAGGCCTGATGAAAACATCTGCATCATAGGCCTGATGAAAACATCTGCATCATAGGCCTGATGAAAACATCTGCATCATATGCCTGATGAAAACATCTGCATCATATGCCTGATGAAAACATCTGCATCATATGCCTGATGAAAACATCTGCATCATATGCCTGATGAAAACATGTCAAGTTAAATACAAGTGAAAATCTATCTACTGTGCCGGTATTTGGTAAATAAATATGTATATTATTCAGCATTGGAATAAAAAACAGCATAAACTATGGAAAAAAAAGTAGTTAAGAAAGGCTGATATGATGGAAACAATTAGGGACAATTGGGTCCCACGTTGTAAAATAAATCATCCTTTCTCAGTCCATTGTTTTTAAATGATACAATGCTCAAGGGGATATTTGCTACAATATTGTCAATGTAGCCCATTCCTGTCAATCAGTCAAGTCAAAAAGTTAGCCAGTCAGTCCTGTCAAGCATTCCTCGCATTTTATGGCATGGATGCATTGCCGCACAGACTTTCACAGTGGTCTACACTACAGTATGCACAAACCTACTCTGTGCCTGTGCTGAACAGATAATGAAAACAGTATGTGCACTTGTAATGAAAGAAATGTTATTCTATATATCCAAGTGCCACACTCCTTATACTGCAAGTATGAGGATTTGTAAAACTTTTTCAGGTTGGTTTAAGAAACCAATCTTGCCAGGAAATCATTCCATCCACCATTAAGACATTTTAAGGCTGTCATACAATTCTGAAGATAATCTCTTAAAAATCTCCCTGGCGTTACATCAAAGTAATTATTGAATCTTACAGCCCGTTTCACAGTAGCCAACTTTTCTAGATGAGACATAAAATGTAACACCAGCTGTAGTCCAAGGATAATCAAAATGGGATGAGATGGAATAAAAGGATCTGGCTGAAAGGAGCCTTTAAATTCTACACAAAGAGTCCTCATAATTCACCTGAACACCTGAACCTGCACCTGCACTAAGTCATTTGTCGAGTCCTTGGGTTCTCGCCATAACCTTTTCTTTTATTATTTAAAGCAGACAAATGCCAAAAGAAATCACGATGGCATTGTGCTCATACTTTGCTGTGTTTTCATTTCATTTTTGCAATTATTGAATAGCAAGGTTGTGACGGGTTGTATATTTGAACCACCACACTATCCACCCTTATGTGGACTACTTTTCCTTTGTGGATCTACCATGTGGATTGTTGCCTCAGTTGCTGTTGTCTTGCACCTTATGTCTAACCTCACGTCTGCCACTATGTGCACAACGTACTGATTCATTGCCACTCTTTTGCAACACTTTTATTATGTCTAACCTAATGTATACCTGCTGCTTATTTATGCTACGTGCATACAGTATAATTATGTAGATATCTTAGATTTTCCTTTCCACCCGTAAACCTGTGATGTGACAATACAACCGATTGGAATTCTTCTGATTCTGTGTTGACAGCGCTCAGCGGGTGACATCATGATCCGCAACATTCAGCTACGGCATGCTGGGAAGTATACATGCGCCGTTCAGACCAAGGTGGACAGTGTCTCCATCGCTACTGATGTGGTGGTCAGAGGTTGGTCAACTATACTACTGATGAACTAACTACTGATGTGGTGGTCAGAGGTAGGTCAACTATACTACTGATGAACTAACTACTGATGTGGTGGTCAGAGGTAGGTCAACTATACACTGATGAACTAACTACTGATCTGGTGGTCAGAGGTAGGTCAACTATACACTGATGAACGAACTACTGATCTGGTGGTCAGAGGTAGGTCAACTCTACTACTGATGAACTAACTACTGATCTGGTCAGAGGTAGGTCAACTCTACTACTGATGAACTAACTACTGATCTGGTGGTCAGAGGTAGGTCAACTCTACTACTGATGAACTAACTACTGATCTGGTGGTCAGAGGTAGGTCAACTCGGCTAACTAAAGTAAACACCTCACAGATCTAGTGTGTACATTAAGAGATGATATTGTCACACACACACACACTAGCGCCACACACACACACACACACACACACACACACACACACACACACACACACACACACACACACACACACACACACACACACACACACACACACACAGTGTAAGCAGCTGTTACATCCTTGAGATATAGCCTAGCTAATCATTCTATTACAGCAGCTGTAAGCATGAGCAAATTATACTCCCATAATGCGTCTCTTTATTACTCATCCGTGCATTTATATGTTGTGCATGCACCGTAGCTGACACTTTGATCCAATTTTAACAATTACAACAATGCGGACAAGAACAGTCACAGCAATATCGGTAATGTAAATGTAATTCTTAAAGTGTAAAAATAACTTTCTTATGTCCATGTAGGTCCCCCGGGCCCCCCTGTGGAGTTTCAGGTGACGGAGATGACAGAGTCTACTGCCGCTCTGTCCTGGGGACCTGGACTGGACAACCACAGCCCCGTCCTCAGTCACACTATCCAGGCCAGAACGCCATTCTCCCTGGGCTGGCAAGCTGTCACTACAGGTAAGAACAGCCTTGAATGGTGTTCATCTACCGGACTATACTGCAGTAGCCGACCAGCTCAGTGGCCTTGTGGTTAAGAGTGGTGTCCACCCTGGGACTGGGAGCTCGGGGTTTGATCCCCGGCCGGGTCATACCAAAGACTCAAAAGCACTCAGCATAAAGGGTTCGATTGGGGGTAAGTCCCTGCGACATACTAGCGTCATGTCCAGGGGGTGTACCTGTACATCATGTCCAGGGGGTGTACTGTACCTGTACATCATGTCCAGGGAGTATACCTGTACATCAAGCTGCCTCACGCAGCACGCTACAGAAACGGGAGATAGGCTCCTGCTTCGAGGCTCTACAAGGCTTATTTACTTACTTACTGCAGTAGCCATTGTGAAAATGCCATGAGTACACACGCACATCTATCTTGCAATACAACAGCAGAACAATATATTCTTGAAATCAAATTTGTGTATTGCAATTGTCTTCTAAATTATTGTGTAACTTTCAGCGTCAGAAGTGTGAGGAAAAAGTTAATCCTGTCTATGCGGCAAAAACACATTAGCTCTTGAGGCATGTAGTGGAAAAATGGGACTTTTTCAGTTGTGGGGATGCCTGGGTGAGATGCCGCAGATGAAATAATATCCTAGCATATTTTTCATAACATACCATGAATTAGGAGAAAGAACACATCGCCTACTCGGTTGAATTACAGTGGCAGAGCCAAGCACACGGTAAAATCCTCAGTGTTCATTTATCCAGTTGCAACACTTGAGATTGTCCAAATTTGATTCTGCTTGTACACTCTTGAGTGAAATGAATACACAGAGGATACTGTGCACTCTTTTGATGAGGTTATTTGTGTGTGGTGTGTGTGTCTCAGTGCCAGAGATGCTGGGGGGGAAGCAGCTGTCAGCCAGCGTCATTGACCTTAGTCCCTGGGTGGAGTACGAGTTCAGAGTCCTGGCCACCAACGCCATAGGGACAGGAGAGCCCAGCAAACCGTCCAAGAAAGCCAGAACCAAAGAAATGCGTACGTGTACAATTCTGCTTACATTTTTTGCCACTTAAGCCCTATTTTCAACGTATATAAAGTTATAAACCGATATACGGCCTCTCACAACACGTCCAAAACGAATACAAAATGCACATACTGTACTGGTATTTGTATACCGTAATTTTTTATTTGAAAATGACGATTGTGACGATATTTAGGCAGATTCTGATTTTGGTGATGGTATATACACAGGTATTGTGATTGACAATAACCAATGATAAATGTATTCATCACCATATCATCGTGATCGATATATTCATCAGAATCATACTCATAATGGGAAATCAGATATGATTTGATATGATTATTGCGTTTGTGATATTGATGAAGTAAAAACCATACCTCCCAAAACGATGTTTGATCTCTCAGCTCCGAGGGCGACTCCAGCCAGAGTGAATGGAGGTGGTGGAGGTCGATCTGAACTGGTCATCACTTGGGAGGTAAACTTGTCTTTCTGTGGAATAACAAAATAATGCATTTTATTTATAATGCACTTTATATGTGGACAAATGTCAAAGTGATACGATAAACATTTGCATAAAAACTAGCTCTGGTCCATAGCGTTAGTTCTCCTTAACGCGATTTGGAAATTTTGGCCACTCTTTCTATTAAATGGAATTGGAATGACATTTTTCTATTGACAAGATCTGCAGATGGAAGCACAGCAGTAACAATTATTATTTTCCGTCCTGTGCAATATTTAATTTTCTGTCCAATGTGTATTTTAGAAGGTGGGGGTTGAGAGTCTTATTGAGTGGTGCAACCACTCCAAGGAACAGCAATGTCCGTGTTGTTAACCTATGTGACTATGTTTGTGACTATGAGTACCAGTAGGGGCAAAAGTGGCACTGTTGTGCCAGAAACACAGAGAGAGAGAGATAGTGCTGCAATGTTGCCTGCTAATGAGAGAGAGAGAGAGAGAGAGAGAGAGAGAGGGGGGGGGGGGGGGGGGGGGTAGGGGGAGACGGTAGTTGCACCACTTTTTTTACTTAGTCGAGAAGAATATTTGGTGTAAAAATACCCAAAGAGTCGCATAGTGTTACGGAGAACTCCTAACACTACGGAGCAGAGCTACATAAAATTCACTACACTACACCACTGTAAAAAATGTAATTGCAATTTGCAAATATCCCCACACACAGCTGGGAGCTGAACTGGGAAGAATAGTGTGTTCCATGTGTTATGTCCTCCCGGTAAGGCTCCTCACTGTCAGGTGAAAAGAAGCAAACTGTTGGCGACACGTGAATCGGAGGAGACACATGCTTGCCTACACCCTCCTTAATGAACCAAATATGGGGCTGCAGTGAATCAGGCAGTAGAGCGGCCGTCTTGGAATCTCCGAAGGTTTCAGGTTCGATTCCCGGCTCCTCATGACAAAGTGTCGAAATGTCCTTGAGCAAGACACAGCAAAACCCCTGAGCAGGCCATCGGTGTGTGAATGTGAAATACATTGTAATGTAAAGTGCTTTGGAGAAAAGCGCGATATAAATAGTCCATTTATTTACCATTTACCAACCCGTAGCGGTCAGCAGCGACAAGGGACTACAGTGGGAATTGGCATAATGACTACATTTGGATAGAAAAAGAGAGAAAAAAAAAACGTTTACACTAGACGTCCTGAGTCATTGCTCTGAGTCATTTCACACCTTCCTACAGCCGGTTCCCGAGGAACAACAGAGTGGCCCTGGCTTTGGCTATGTGGTGGCGTTCCGCCCGCATGGAGCCCAGGGCTGGATGCAGGCCGCCGTCACATCCCCGGAGGCATCCAGATACGTCTTCAAGAACGAGAGTATTCCTCCCTTCTCTCCGTACCAGGTCAAAGTAGGGGTGTACAACAACAAGGGAGAAGGTCCCTTTGGGCCCGTGACAACCATCTACTCAGCTGAGGAAGGTACAGTATGTCAGTATGCTTCAGTCATAGTTTCTATTTTGCATAAGAAAATCTTCAAGGATTTTGCTGTGTGATGCTACTTCAATATTACTTAGGTTAGTTGTGAATGAGGCATTAAAATGCGTCATGATTGTATTATAACTTATAGCCTGCACAGTTTCATCACAAATGCAATGCTTAAGGCTTTACAAAACAGTACGAGTCCAGGATGACCATGAAGGCATTATAAGGACTAGTGATGCACCGAATATTCGGCCGCAGAAAATATTCGGCAGAAAATGGCTAAAAATGCATTTTCGGCCTATTCGGTTTCGGCCCGAATAGGCAGAAAATATATCACCGAATAGTGTATGCAATTAATGCATTCAAAAGAGCTGAATAAATGTTTTATGGACCCATAATAGTGATTAATATTTAAGTTAAGTTTTGCCATAACCATTTATTTTGCCATAAATCAGGTGTGGTCAGCAATGGTAGGAAAAAAAGATGTATAATATTAATCATATTCGGATATTCGGTATTCGGTTTTCGGCCAACTGTTTCCTATATTCGGTATTCGTTTTCGGCCAAGAATTTCCCTTTCGGTGCATCCCTAAGGACGCACTTCTACAGCATGCAGAGGGTTGGCCGTTCCACTAGTTAAACTAATCTGTGTGATGTAGGCCAGTGATTCCCAAATTGGGGTCCGGGGACCCCCAGTGGTCCTTGAGAAAGTTCCAGGGGGTCCCCAGCTGAATGATAGATTAGGACCAAACGGGTCCATTTGGTTCCATTTGTACACGCTCAGAGTTAAATTAAGTTTGATTTTGCAATATACATTGGGGTCCCAGAGATCGGAATGCCATTAAAGGGGGGTCCGTAGATGCATGTCAAACTGGGGGGGTCCTTGCAATTAAACGGGTTGAGAATCTCTGCTAGAGCCGTAAAAATCTTCTCTTATGGGGGGTCCCTGGCATATCTTTTCAAATGGGGGTCCACGGGCTAATTAGTTTCATTTTGGGGGTCCTTGATATGAAAATATTTGAGAACCACTGATGTAGGCAATATGAAATATTGCACGATAAAAAAGAACCTCAAAGTGAGGTTGAAATGTTGTACTGTACTATTAAATCATTTTGGGAGCAATTGCACAGATATAATAATCTCTTCTAGCTCGATATTCTAATTTGGTTCAAGTGTGAAACATTATGCAATTCTTCTAAACACATTTGCAGTGCAGTAAAATATCAAACACATTTTAAATTAGCAATCGCCTATTTGAGTTTGCCACTAGCTAAAACGATTGAAATGGTAAACGTGTGTCTATTGTAATTGTCCTAACTTAGTCATATATAAACATTATAAATTAATAAATATATATAAAAGCCAGATACAGTTCGTAGTGTATGAGTTTAACAGCATTCAGGCACATGCAGGTTTTACTCAGAGCCTTTAGCCATTAACAAAAAAACTTGTCACTTGTGTCACGAAACATGCAGGTAACTCAAACTCAAAGGTGTGTTTTTGGTCGGCATGCTAGCTTCAAGATACCAGTAAGACGCGCAAACGCGGGAAGCGAACGCAGCTCGTACATATTTAAGTTAAGTTATTTTTAAGTTACGTTTTTAACTTAGCCATAACCATATAAGGAGTCCCCAAAGCAGCTATACGTCCAAATATGGAGTGTGTTGCATCAATCACAAACAAATAACTCAGCTCCATATATGGGCACAAAGGTGGGACACACAGACAGACAGACAGACAGACAGACAGACAGACATGATCTGCTAGGTCTCATAGTAAGTGCTCATTGCGTTCGCAATGATTAATTTACAATGTGATTTGCTGGTGTTGATGGCTAGTTATGTCTTGTGAAAATAAAGTATAAATTGTCTTAAAGTATTAAAGACATTTTATGATGCATGTGAAGCTTGCACACTTTTAACAGCTGTCGTTTTTCAAGTGTTTGATTCCTTGTTGTATTCCTTGTATGTGTGAATGCACGTGGGCCAACAAACAGATTCAGAGGTGTGAAACAAATGCTCTGCCAATATCCACACCTTCAGAATTAACTCAATACTGAAACCATTAGGCCAACAAGCTGTGAAACCAACATAATTACACTGTACTCCGTTTCTACATCCATATCCCTGTTCTCCTCCATGCTTCTCAGAGCCCAGCAGAGCTCCAGTGCGACTGAAGGCAAAGAGTGTGTCAGCGTCCGAGGTGGAGGTCACCTGGAAGCCCCTCACCTGGAGCAACAACCGCAGACGTATCCTGGGATATGAGGTCAGGACAGCATATGCCCACACACATGCCAACAGTTGTATTCACGCTACATGCAGCGTTAACTGATGCAGGTCTAACGGTCGAACCGTTTCATCTCTAATAAAGTGTATAATACGAGTTTGAGAACAGTGTGCGGGAGTTCTCTCTTTTTCGGCCTATCGATATTTCCTCCTACGCACCCGTCTATGCAGAACTGAAGGTGTACATGAGCCTTTACAGTCAAGAAAGGCACCATAGAAATGGACACAGCTAACATTTCTGCGATATTTAGACTTTTTCCTCACTGCAATACCAGTTGACCTTTTGAGACATTGTCTTTGTCTTGTATACGAGTATACATGGGAGCCACTAATCAATGCGAGCACTTTCAAGCCCCCACAGGACTCCCAATGCACAAGTCTAGAGTTGGTGTGTTATGTGATAACAGTATGCTTCCAGTAATATTTACCGATGCAGCCAACCAGCCATTTCAGAATTACCATTTTATACTTGCCTCCAGGAGGCAAGCATCTCTCCCTTTTTAACTGCCAAAATCAAAAAATGGTTGTACTATTCGGTCGTGACTCACTGGAGCTGCAATGCACTAATGTAACGCTGCTGTATTACATTAAAGAAATAATTTAAAGTCGATATAGAGGCAGCATAAATGTTTAAAGAGTGGACATGTACAATGGCTGTCACTGTGCGCGTGCCAAGGAAGGATAACCTGTATTTTCGGTGCTGTATTACAGCTGCGGTACTCGAACGAAAGAGATAAGCAGGACACAGCCAGTGTGATCAGAACGGTGGGGAACAGGACGGCGGTGCTCGTCAGGGACCTGGAGGGCAGCACTACCTACTACGTCTCTCTGCGAGCCTATAACAGTGCCGGGGTGGGCCCACAGAGTGCCATCGTCAATGTCACAACCAAGAAACCACGTAAGCAGGGGTCACCTAGCCGCAATTTGCAACTCTAGATTTTTTTACAATGGGCTGAATCCAGAGTTGCAATAACCTCCATCGACTTCCTATGCATGTTTTTTGGTTTGTGATCTCCTGGTCTTAAATTACGTTAAACTCACCAACTTTGCAGCTGCAGTCCAAGCTTGAATTATCCTCTTTCAATCTGGTGTCGCTTGTTTATCATAAAAGTCCCCCGTAAAGATGTTATGAGCTACTTTCTGTCCAAAATATTCCAAGAGTGACAATATCGAGCCGCCATTTTGATTTTTGCAACGTGCCATAAAACAAGATGTGAGGGGGAGCGCTTGTTTAATAGAATCTTACCTGTGTTTTAAATAGTAAAAAAATGCAAATTAGTTTAGGGATAAGGGTTAAGGGACACAGCAAGATATAGCCCTTGGTCTTGTCCGTGGCCAATTTTAGATTTTCTGTTTTACACACCATTTCAATGGTCTAATTTATAACACCCACTTACTGAATGTAGAGTCTCCAGGTTTTCTCCAGAATAAGTATGGCAATTATGTATTATGCCACTATGGCACATTAGGAGTCCACTAGTACTAGAGGTTCTCAAACGTTTTATTTTCAAAGACCCCCTTTAACTCTGTTCAAATGCTGCCGTTCTATTTGAACACAGTTCCAGATCTGTTCAATTTGTGTTTCTGGTAATATTATTATTATATTATTATTATCCACTCATTTTGTATGTCAGTGGCAAAAATGGAATGTTGACAAAAATGTCCACCACAAGCCAACATGGTGAAGGCCTCTGCACGTAAGGAAGGACTGCTGCTTAGACATTGTGATCACGAAGCAACACGCACACAGCTAGCCGTCTCCCTCATTTTGTACTTATTGAATAATAGAATAGCTAGTCATGTCTTTGGATATAGTGGTTGCTGATGTTTATGAGAGGTGTCACAGGAGATGTCTCTTCCCGGTGAGCTATATGATTTTGCAGCACCACATAAATGTGTGCATGTTTTGCTTTTATACCATGATGCCCCTTCCTTCATGAAAGAGACAGGGAAACGCACCATTAGTTCACCTGCAATTTGTTGCCATTTCTCACCACTCTAGTCTAAACATTCTGTGACATGAATATGATAGACTATATTGCCACTTTGCAGCCACTTTGCAACCAATGAGGGCACCATTACATGTACTACATTTCTTTATTATGACACCAAGGTAACTTTAGCTGTAAAAACAAATATGGACTATTAACAGGAATTGTTCCCCATCTCGTCCTCTCCAGTACCCAGCACAAACGGGAGTGCTAGGAACCCAGCTCTTACACCCACTCATTCAGTAACTTCAGACTGTTGCTGCCAGCTCCCTACCGTGGGGATGATAAGCTGATAATGAGAAAGCTCCTTCACGCCGAGTCAGTTCTGGATGTTACTCCATATTGATCGTTGGTTGTTTTTCTGACTCGGCTCTATCCCCCCCTTTCCCCCCCTGCAGCTCCCAGCCAGGCCCCAGTCAAGATCATGTGGAACACATCCAATTCCAAGGTTATCCTGAAATGGGACCAAGTTCATGCCCTGGAGAATGAATCCGAGGTCACGGGATATAAGGTACAGTAAAGGAAGGGAGTTTTGCACAGCTTTAGGGGATTGCCTGCTGCGTGTGCTCCATTGAAGATATGGCTGCAGCTCTGTGACGAGTGAATGGGACTATGGATTAGACCGTAATGGGGAATGACCCATAGGAGCCTCACAGGCAGCCATGGCAGCCTGTCAAGCGATCCACTGCCTTGACTGGGTCAAAACCTAGTAGGCTGTATGGTTAGACTGCTGGAGAGTTTTAACTTGAAATTACATTGAACAAACAGTTGGCTAACTGGTAGCCCTCACCAACTTGCTCTCTGCAAGCAACCAAAAAACCACCAATGAGAAATATGCACAGCAGTATAGCCAAAGGAAATAATCTCAGCAACAGTCAATGACTAATTATCACATGGATAAAAATAAATAAATAAAAACTTACTCCTGTTATTACACAGAGGCAAATAAACTAAATTATTACCATCTTCAAGCTATTAAAATACCCCTCACTGGGGCAATGTGCTTGTAGGAAATGCTCAAGGCAATCAAACAATCACCTTGTTCTCTGTACAGCGCTACAGCACATTCCCAAATCAAATCAACCCATATTTACCAACAGACACACAAATTTAGTAACACAAATTGAAATTGTTGCACAGGTTACTCACATTGTTATTCACGCTGTGCACAACACTTGGAATTACTCTGTTGGGTTGCAGGCCCTTTCGACCACAAAGGCACCAACTCATGCACCAGTGCCAATGAGCCGTTAGGCTGGCCAAGTTAGCTGCTGGAAATGAGTACAAACAAAAGGTGTGTTTAACTGTTTAAACACTAAGGCTGCCACTGGCAGCCTTTTATACTCAGCTGGAGGCAATGAGTCTGGACTCCACCATGTCAAGGGGTAGGCCTATATACACAAAAAACATACAAATACACAACACCTTTAACTCAAATTATATTGAACATCTCCATGAACTACACAGATATGGTATTCCTTCTTTAATGATTCCTTCTTCACACTAGTAAACAATAAACAACATACAACATAAACAATGAATGACAAAAGCACATTACGGTACATCAAAACCCCCCTCTGCCATTCTACTATGGTCCAGCCCAATCACACTGGAAGAGAGAGAGAGAGAGAGAGAGAGCGAGAGAGAGAGCGAGAGAGAGAGAGAGAGAGAGAGAGAGAGAGAGAGAGAGAGAGAGTGAGTGCAGGCACACTGTAGCGTCACAAAGATGCCAAAAGCCGTTTCTGGGAATCTGGCCGAAGTGGCATTCTGCCGTGTGGGTGGAGCTTAATTTCCATCCACCAGCTGTCTAAAAACCAGGAAGAGATGCCTGCCACGAGCGGCTTTTTGACGCTCAAGTGTGCTTACACCCAGAGAGAGACTTGTAATTAAGCGTAAAGGTCCACTGCACCACTTTTCAACCTACCTTCATATAATCGGTCCTCCTCACTAATATATATAATGCCACCATTTTTATCTACTCAAGTCTGTCTTGATTAATTGACTACAGAGGGTATGTGCGTGACATCATCATCAAACCCGGAATTTATGCAGGAAGGCCTACAGAGTGACAAAAAATACTTTCTGGCCTTGACAGCCCATACATACAAACAAAATATCTGACGTTAACGTTAAACAATGTTAAACTCACTTTGCCTCTCACTTGATTTGCCATTCACTTCATGCATGCGCATACCCTCTATTCACAGTTTGTAGAATGGGTACAGTTCAACGAAAGTACAGGTTTATACAAACTCTGCTACGAGGATAAAACCAGAAAAAGCACTAAGACTTGTTTACATCAGGGTCCTCCATTTCAATTCATTAGAACATTTAAAGACGTACAAATATACACTTCTGGGCAAAAACATTTTTTGGCAGCATTATCTTTGTATTGTAAATGCTAAGACAGTGGAAGCAAGGGTTGATACCTTCACATGTCAACAATTGCATGTATAGTGTGCATCAATGTGGCTCTTGGTTTATACACACCAGACTACTACTAGTGTACCGGTAATCTGGTGATGTCTCATGTATCATAATTGATGCAACAGTTCCCCTTTAGGTGTTTTATGTCACAAATTAGTGAGTCATGTATCATTAGTCATGTACTGTATGTAATTGGAAATTACATACATGATTGAACACAGATGAAGCATTGGCAATACCCCATTACTTTGATCTACAACATGATGAAACCACATCCAGTAATTCAAGTTACTACAAAAACTGACTACAGTACATACACAATGTAAACTAACATTTTTGACTACTGGAGCAGTTATTTTCGCATTCTTCCAGTTGACTGTTTTTTTATCTGGGACTGAGTGACGTTCAGCAATCCCAGTAAATACAATTGCCGTCCCTTTCTAAGCAGATTATGCTAGATTGGACAAGACAGTGGATCAACAAAGTTGAATCACAAGACAGCCAAAAAGAAAAAAATTGGATTGATGCTAAATTGAATTGACATTTTCCTCCTCTGTCCTTCACCCTGTCCTCGGGAGATTTAACGCAATCATGTTAAAGCTGAGATTCAGCTTCGTCCGTTACAGAAAGCAGTACAGTACACGCAAGCCTCATCATGCATCACAGCCTTGTCTGAAGGTGACAGGACTTAGAGCTTTTCATGACGCATCAACAGGATCGCACTAGTTCTGCCCACATCACACAGACAGAGGCGTTATAGCAGTCACAGTGTTTACTATGTGCTAGTTGAATTTATATATTTTTTAAAACAAGTGGAGCTGAGTATTATTAACCAGTGTTGCGGACTCTATTTCTTTCTCCCTGTATGTTTTACTCTGCCCCCAACTGGACTTTGTTTCTTTAGAGGATGGAGTATTTGACTATTTGGTTAGAGTATGTGGTTAGAGTTATAAGATCTGGCACTGTTGGCGCCCGCTGGCCTAGTGGTCCAGGCGCATGCTACATATAGGCTCTGGCCTAACAGCGCGCTGCGTGTTCGAGTCCCGTTCATGACCAACTTTGCTGCATGTCTCCCCCATCTCTCTCTCCCTCTTTCCTGTCATTCTTCACTTGTATCTATCAATAAAGGCAGAAAAGCCTAAAACAAATCCAAAACAAGATCTGCACTGTCAAAACATCTCGAGGGCACGGAAATTACATCCAACCACATACCGTACACACTGTACGTGTACGTGTATCATTTTCCTTTTTTTAACAGTGTATGATGATTTCTTTTTTGCATAGTGTATATTTGTCTGAATTGAAAATGAAGGACCCTTATTACTGTATGTAAACAAGTCTTAGTGCTTTTTCTGGTTTTATCCTCTTAGCAGATTTTGTACTGACCTGTACCTTCCTTGAACTGTACCCATTCTGCAAACTGCAATCAACCAATCAATCAATCAACAAATCAATCAATCAATCAATCAATCAATCAATCAATCAATCAATCAATCAATCAGCATAGTGTTTGCTGTGTCTTCCTCCCACTGCACGCTATTGCTATGTTCTCATAGTCTCTCTCTCTCTCTCTCTCTCTCTCTCTCTCTCTCTCTCTCTCTCTCTCTCTCTCTCTCTCTCTCTCTCTCTCATATACTGTAGGTGATGTACAGGCAAGACAAACACAGCCGTCCCAGCGTGGTGGAGACCAACACCACCTCCCTGGAGTTGTCTCTGCCAGTCAACCAGGACTTTGTAATCCAGATTAAGCCCTTCAGTGAGGGAGGGGAGGGCAGCAACAGTCGCCAAATCACCATCCCTAGAGGTGCAGGTGGGTACTGGGTAGCACACCACGGATCATCGAAAAAAAATAGTAATCTTGGGAGCTTAAATTGTTGTGAAACCCTGCATGCACACTTCACCACACTGGTTTGGTCATTTTAGTGTCAAGAATAAGAAGCATTGAATTGTCAAGACAGCACAGTTGCTCTTTGTATTCCTATACAGCCTGAAAACGGTGCTCATTACAGAATACTTGCCTCTCTCACTCTGAATGACTTCCAGTTTTCACATATTTTTGTCCCCTTCTTGCACTAATAATAATGGTCTGTTTCTTGAAAGTTTTCTACTAGTCCACTATTCTATTTCTTGGCTTAACACATTTTTGTCGACCATGGTCAATTCAGTGTCTATCAATGATTCAATATCATTTTACATAATTGTAAAAAATTATGTTCTTTAAAAAACTAAACAAAATGAAAACAAACAAAACAGTGCAGGGTGTGTATTGCAGTAGCTTCAAGTTGAAATCCATGCAGGGTGAAAGTAGATTGCAGTAAGACAGTGCCACCTATTGATACATCTGTGTATTGCCAGATACCATTGTGAGCTTATTGGCCGAGCAATCTTTGACCCCCAATGTGCATGGCCCCAAATAGGCCGGGCGCCGTCCTAATACTGTATCTGTATCGTTTTGCAAGATCAACCTATTTTCACAAATTACAATCTTTAAAATGTACTTTAAGCAGTGTACAATGTGCACTAGGTTATTATTACAACCACAAAAAGAGGCTCGACCAATTGGCCCCAATGGCTTAACATACTGGGTACATACAGTACTGGGTACATACAGTACTGGGTACATATCTGGCTCAGAATCGTCTTCTCTGTTCTCCAACATGCACCAGTGGTGGAAAGTAACTACAGAGTACATTTAAGTAGCGGCAGCCTACAGTTTTGAGGTCTTTTTTACTTTACTTGAGTACTTCCAATTTCCAGTAGTTTTACTTCTACAACCACTACATCTCAGAGGCAAATATTTTGTAGATTTAATTACAAAGCATACTGTACATTAACTACTTCAGCCCTACACATTTCGGCCATTTGAAAATAGGCAATTTACAGTTCAAGCTCACAATGTGTCGCGATAGATCCGCTATTTTCAAAATATGTCCCTTAATGTCCCGTATCAACATTTATAATTTTGATACGGTACTTTTACTCAAGTCAATTTTGAATAGTGGACTTTTACTTGTAACAAGTAGCCTACTTCTACATTACCGTATTGATACTTTTACTTAAGTAAAAAAAATTAAAATCCACCATTGACATTCACACAGGGAATAGAAGCTCTAATAAGTTGCGCTTCGATGTCTCGATGTCCATTCCAGGTGCCGTCACCATAGCCGCAGCTGCAGGCCCGCAGGTCTCATCCCTGGTCCACCTTTTGCCCCTCATCCTCACAGCCAGGACTATACTATGACCGCCGCCTCTGGGGGCCAGTCAGTGCTAGAGATGCACATCAAGAGGGAAAGACAAACTGTCCCACAAAGACAAGACCACCTGCTCCCTTCCTCTCTCTCCATCTCGCTCTCTCCCTCCTCTTCTGCCTACAAAAGCCTCTTTGTGTAGGAGATCTTTTCTTTTTCCCTTTATTTATAAAAAGGAAATATTGAAAAGAACCGCCTCTTTCAGAGGCTGCTTTTATGGAGCTGAAAAGACGTCGTGACTTGACTACAGTCTCTTTGATACAGCTCCCCCCCATACCACTACCACTCTCTTAGTACCAATGGATTTTCTTGCAAGGTTTTTTTCCCCCTCCCTTTGAGGCAAAGCGATGTTGTGACACAACAGGAGGTGTATGTTTCCTTTCCTATGGGAGGATGTGTGAATTCTGTCAGATGGATATGTAACTATAATGACAATTCTTGGATGACTATCAACAGTGATGCTAACTGAGGAATAACGTTACATGGACTATAAACAGAGGACATACAGTACATAACTCATACAAGTTAGATCACATTTCGATCTGAACTTCATTCCAGACATCATTCCTTATTCTTCTTGGACATTGGGAGGCTTATACTGCACTGGGTTACTGTAAGAAACCAGAGCTACCCTGACATGGGCCTCATCGCTGTATGACTAGAACATATTTTGGGACCTTCATACATTTACCTGGAATTCATCTCTTACTTTTATGAGACACCCACAGCTCATATTAGAACTTCAACATTGTGGGGAAATGTGACTGGAACCAAATGACTTTATTTTTCTTCGTTATTATAATTTTTGTTTTTACAAATGGTGTTGGGACATTATAAGAAACTCACATCTAATGGCTTCCATCGAGAACAAAGAGTTGTGTTGATTGATTGATGTCTTTAATGTCTAATGATGTCTGACAAGCCAATTGGAAGTCATGGTGGGTGACTGGTGCCACCTTACAGTATTAGTGTACACTGTATGTATGGAATCCTCAGGTCCCAAATGAGCCTTAAGTCTTTGATTCTTTTCCATGTTATAATTTAATTAGCTTTTGTCTTCGAACATGTATTAAATATGGATCATTCTATAATTTAAGAATATATGACCATGTGTTTGGATACATTTAGGGTTGGGGTTATTCATATTGGGCCTTTTGGGCTCAGCAATGCCTTTTTCCCATGATCAGCATATAATGGTACAGATGATGGGTAGATTTTTGAGGTGGCGTTTTACTGTCAACTGCTGTTTGGCATGAGAATGGTCAATGTATCTACGTTGCTTAGGATGTCTGAATGGATCAACCTGCTTTTAATAAACATCATGCCATTTTTCACATCTCCTCCTTTGACGTGGACATACGGCTGAGGCTTAATGCACATACCATAGCATAGTGAAAGCTAACCATTTCCTTGTTTCCTTTTCCTTGTGAGCATTTTTGCTGGGATGTTCACCTGATTTTATGTGAATATCTGCACAAGTTTAATCGGTAAATAGGTTGAACGTTCAAACCTGGTATAATTGAAATTGTTTGTTTTCCCGCCAAAAGTTGATTTGTCGCCATAATGACATTTCTTTGGTTTGTCAAATGTTGCTTGAAAATACCATCATGCACATAGTTAGCCAACCCATTAAGACCTGGAACGCATCTGTGTCGCTTTAGCGTTTAACCACCACTTTAACCATTATTTTATACTTTAGCTCAGGGGTCCCCAAACTACGCCATGTAATTTTATTTTTGTGTTTTTTTTATGTGCCTGCCTCAAGCAAATTTTTTTTTTGAAAAATTGCGGAAATTGAAAATTGCGCAAATTGTGGAAATTGCGGAAATTGTGGAAATTTGTGGCTTTCTGGAAAAAAAAAATGTTTACATTTAGGCACCCCTGCGATCGTCACACTTTTTCTGTTACAAACTGACCCCGGCCCCCATCAGAGAAGGGAAAAGTTATGTGGCCCTCACAGGAAAAAGTTTGGGGACCCCTGCTTTAGCTATTGGAAAAATACAAGCTTGTAGATCTGCTATTTTTGAAAAATCGTGGAAATGTGTGCAAACCTTTGAATATACAGTATATTCTTTCACAGGGAACGTTTTTTTTTAACTCTTATCTTTGCTTCAGGGGGGTCCCTGGAACAACACATTTTCAGATGGCGGTCTGGTGGCCAATTACATATCATTTTGGGGGTCCTTGACATGAAAAGGTTTGAGCACCACTGATAGGTTTTTCAGAAAACTGTCATGATTTAGAAGACATTTGTAGAATCTGGTCTCAGGTCTTAATTAATCAATGGGGTAATTCAAGCTAAAGGTCAAGCTTCAAATAACTAATACAACAATTGATTCTGACCTTCAAGCTACTGACGGTACCGTTCCAGAAGTCCCTTTGTCTTCTACTGTAACCTATGTTCTAAATTGGCATTGGTGGGAGACCAGTAACAATCAAGTCTTATGCTGCACCGTACGCACCTGACCGGCAACAAAATGTATTCTACATTTTATCAGTCAACATTTATCAAATATATTCCAGAAGCGTTCTGGTCCTGACTACCTGTTACTCAGAGATCACCTTAGACCCTTTTACAGTTGGCATGTTGATCATGGGTAAAGATCTGCTCGATCTTACTCAAACACGGATTGGCAATTCCGTACATACACACCTAGAAAACCCCCAAATCCGTAAAAATACAGCTGAAGCGGGTAATAATGTTAATGGTTTCATTTCCCACAACTAACATTACCTTCAGCCAGAGGTGTGGGATTGCATGCTAATGTTTTTTAAATTAAGTATCTTGGCTGGTGTGAAAAGTCCCCATTAATATGCGAAACGAAAACCTTCACACTAGGCTTTGAAATCATTACAAACAAAATATTCAGTGTGAGTAAGAAATTAATAATAAAACTAATACCATCAGATATAAATCAAAACAGGCTTTGTTTGGGGATTCAGCCATTACAGGTTATCTATTTTTACAAGGTACAACTATTCACTATACAGGGAGACAGGTGCACTGCCAAGGCAAAATGTTAGGCCTAGAGACAGTATCTTCAAAGCAAAATGTTAGGCCTGGGGACAGTATCTTCAAAGCAAAATGTTAGGCCTAGAGACAGTATCTTCTTTTTTCCCCTTTTTTTAAGGAAGGAATTACATCTTGAACTATCTAGGAATTTGTTCCTTTAATCCCTAACCCTAACCATGAAAAGGTAGCAGTGATTTCACTTTGGAAGATTGTTAAATATTTTAACACAGTATGCCACTCTTTTCTTACATTTAAGAAACGGTTAGTAGGGCCCGGGGATAGCAAAGAGGATTCCCCTCTCACCTCATGTATTTTCACTTATTTATTCATGTAGAAGGAAGTACACTGTACAGCAAAGACACAGCACCAAGCAATGGGAGCATCGCACAGCTAAAGAGGAAGAGACTGCAGAGGAGAAAGCAGGTCTCTGTACAGACAAGAGCGGGCTAGGGGGTTCAGCTAGGTTCATGGGGGTCAGGCAGTGGTCATCCAATCAGGATTTGGCACCGAAAATCTCTGCCACACAGCCAAGTGTCTATGATGTAATATCACAGTCTGGTTGATTAGTTGTCAGGCTTCTTCTGGCTAGACGACTGTAGATTTGCCCTTTAAATGTTGATCCAAGGTTAATTTTAGAATTCACCATTTATTTCCCCTCCTTACTTAGTGACAGATGGTAATGGAAGGAATTGGACTTACACAGTTATGCATGTTGCTGAACACACTGGCTCTCTTCTCTTGGGTATCTGGCACCCCCTAGTGTACAACAGTACCTTTGCCACTAGTCTGAAATACATTATTCACAAGAATGCACCATACCATACAGCACCATTTTTGCACTCCAGTTTGCTTGGCTACTGACCGGTTTCTGGTTGACACCCCAATA
Organism: Protomyctophum bolini; assembly: GCF_963924005.1. NCBI lineage: Eukaryota > Metazoa > Chordata > Actinopteri > Myctophiformes > Myctophidae > Protomyctophum > Protomyctophum bolini. The sequence continues at coordinate 13,518,072 of NC_137866.1, forward strand.
TCTTTTGAGTTAGTCACATTTGAAAGGATTTTAAAAAGAACATATGGCTGTCCACACTCCACAGATAAGACAACATACACACACATCTGCACTTTGACTTTGAAAGGTTTGGTTAAGTGACTGAAAGCCAATGTTTTCATAAACCAGACAGCAGTTTCTTTAAACAGACATTTTTCTACATAAATTAGCTGAAAATTAGAAATGTTGAAGATTTAAATGTAGCCAGGGTGGCAGATATTTGGCAAGTAATGTAATGCTAGGATCCTTGAATTAAAGGGTAACTTTACCATGTCATGCCAATAACTTAATAACCCATCAGTCATGAAAAGTATGTTCTTAATATAAAGTTGTTGGAAGGTTGATACAAAAAAACTGTACAATGTGACTGCTACTTACATTGGCACATTACAAAGTCTATGGCATCCTTCTAACATTCATGTACTGTACCAAAACACACCACAGTCTGAAGATAATGACATATCCTGCTCCCAGATATTACTTGTAAAAATGTTGGTTGGGGGAGAATTATTTAATGGGCTGTAATTCATAATGTGCCAGACATGTTTAATTCATAGTGTGAAAGGTTTGATATCAGAGCAAAGATGAATGAAAACAGGCACATAAGAGTCTAACCAATGTTATTTTATATATACTGTGTGTGTGTGTGTGTGTGTGTGTGTGTGTGTATATATATATATATATATATATATATATATATATATATATATATATATATATATATAATTAGTATTATTAATATTATACACACTGGAACATCAACAGTAACATGAGTACGATAAAGGATGTACTTGTCCTATTTTGACATTTGGATTAACAAAACGGAATCTGTTGTATGCCCATTTTCTGTGATGAATACGCTGCACTAATGATTTCAGTTTCCTGTTTGGGAGGCTTCATTTCCTGAACACACTAGAGCTGAGTTTTCTCATTCTCCATATTTTGTACCTTCTTCCCTTTTTTTGTCATTTCTTTTTTTGTCATTTCACTGGACTTTATCAGTCTACCATATTCATCCAAGAAATTCCGATATCATTTCTTGTTCCACCATTGTTAGGAGTTAATATTAATATCACTCAAATCTAATAATGCAAGACATTATCATGCAAACATTATGTCAAATAGTAGTTTATGTGATGCAGAAGCGCATTTGGCAACTTGAACAAGGGGCGTAAGCCTACTCTACAAAGTTCCCATTATACAGTAGTACTGCATTCACCTGAATCTGAAAAGCATAACTTAATAATACTAAGGGATAAGGGAGGAAACCTGGACTCATTCTGGAACAGCAACACGCACATACTGTAGAACTACATGGCCACCATTTGATTAAAGTGTATGAAGAACACAGCATGTGCCTCTATTGCCCTTTAACCACACCATTTTGTAGAAATTCCTCAAAGTGACATTCCCCACTCGCATCACATTATATTTTCAAAACCATCAAGGGAGGTGAAAGGGAAGTTTGGTCATAAATGGTAGACCTGGCGTTGAACTGTTGTTCAGGCTCCCCTCACTATAACATAACGTATAGTAATATCCCCAGGTAGTACTGTAATGGGTGAAACATGAAGCAAATGTATGGAGTTTGCTGGCTGCATAAGTATGAAAACTAAGGGTAGGTTTTGTTGTTCTACCATCACTAAAACCCTGCTTCACCGCATGCATTTCAACAGTACTGGAGCTAAAGTCTAACGGATACTAGTGTCTTTACAAAGAAAGGTCTTTATATGTGATCGAGCACAGACGGCTGCTGTGGTGTGAGGCGTTTGAGTTCTACGGTCGGGGCTGGCGGGGTGAGTGAGGTCGACGTTACTCACAGCAGGACATGCTAGAGCAGTTGAAGTTGCAGTTGAAGTAGTTTGGCCAATCGATTTTGTCTGATCTTCCAGTTGGTATTGTCAACGCGGGACGGGTGCAAGCCGTAGCCTCCGAGTGTTTTACATTGACACAAGAGCACAGATAATCTATAAAAAAAAAAAGAAAACCCCAAAAAAGTTTCCCAACCATCTCCTCTCCAAGATAATTACACTGAGGCAAGTGGGTTTAAATAACGCCACACTGTATAGGTGTGGGGGAGTATTTAGTAGGCTTATCCCTTAAGCTGCTCCCGACATTAGGGATTCTTCTCGATCCACATTGTCAGCTAATCAAGGATCACGAAAGGTTGTTCAGGGTAATCCCTTCAGCTGCGGCATGTCCATCATGCTGATCAGCATCCTGTCATCTCTCGTCACCGGAGCGACGGGGAAATATAAATAAAGCACAATGTATGTTGGTTTGACAATGGTGGTTTTGAAGGCGTCCAGTTACAGAGGTTGAGAGAAGACGAGGATTTTGAGGTGGGTGTGTGCGTGCATGTGTGCATGTGTGTGTGTGTGTGTGTGTGTGTGTGTGTGTGTGTGTGTGTGTGTGTGTGTGTGTGTGTGTGTCCAGTCTCCATCACCTGGGCAGTTATCTGTTGATGGGCAATGTGTGACAATCTCAGATCGGGCACTGAGACATGTTCCTAAAGGGGGCAATCTCACTCTTGACAGTAGAAAATCAGGACTGCAGAAAAAAAGGAAAAGAGAGAAAGAGAACATCAACCTTAATAATTATTTAGAAATTCAGTCAAGCTTCAACAGTGGTTCTCAAACCTTTTGTTGATGTATTGTAAAGGACCCCCATTTTTTTTTTTTTTTTACAAATTATTACATTTCTTTCAAGACTTTTTGAAAATAGAAGATCTACAAGCTAAGCTCACAATGCATTGCATTACACACACTGTGAGCTTATAGATATGGCTATTTTCAAATAGTCAATATTATATTTAAAGTGGTTAAACCGATTTTGTCACTGTATTAACACATTTTACCTGGAGACCCTCTGGAACCCTCTCAATGACCCCTGGGGGTCCCCCCGGAACCCACTTTGAGAACCACAGGGCTGCAACAGAGCCAGCTATTATTGTTTGAAGTTGAGCCAGCTCCTGTACCTCAGTTGTTCCATGTGGGTCCTCAGTGGATGATTCCGTTTCCCTGACAACCACAGCCTTGGTGACAAGCATGTCTGGATGCTGTTGCTTGGCTTCCTGTATTGCAATAGCCAGGGCCTGCAACGGAGTGAAATTGTTATAATTTTTTATGGTAGGAGTCAATGTACATTTTCTGTCGAATGTGGTGATTTTTCTACAACTACAAATGACATTTGCCTCTCTCTTGTGTTTCTGGAGAACATTTCTATTTCTATGTGTATATCTTCATCCAATTAGTCTTGCGTAGCTAGACGATCGGAGATCTATGCCTATCGATGCATCTTGTGACGTCTACATTCAATATTGTTGCTAAAACAGTGTGTAAACAATTTGGAGATTTAAACATCACACCAAGCGTGCAGTAAGCGGTGCCTTTGATCAGTTTACTCCATTAGAAGAATTACAATGTTAAATGTCTGTCTGTTCATTTCAATAGCGCGACTTGAAGCAAATCACACCTACTGTAGGTGTGGCAAATACTGCTAATTAAAGATCAACATGGCAGGTTATAGCATACAGTAGACAGAGAAGGGTAGACGCCTCCTTGGGTTCTGGGGTGTCTATATCTCAGGTGCCATTTCAGGGAAGGCAAGCGTCTGCGTGCGTCACAGAAGGGTCAAGGTATAGGCCAATCAGAGGAAGGCTTTAAATCCAAACTCCTGGTATCGAATCCTGCTGCCACCACCATCTTTCCAACAACCGCAGATTATTATTATTTTTTGACCGTGTCGGAGGCACGCCGTCTCAAGCGAACTTGAGCCACAAGAGGCACCGGCGAGCGACCAAAAGGGAGCGAGTGCCATGCCGAACGTTGCGAAGTTCGCTCTAGCGACTTGAGTTATGTACCGATAGGCACTGTCGTAAAATATGTTTATGGGGAGTGACAGCAGACACGCAGAGTCAAGCCCGCAACACACTGTCAGGCTTAAGGATCAGCAGCCTACGTAGGTGCCCGGACTGCTAGGCCAGCCCGGGCCATAAATCATGTTTTGGGGTGAACGTTTGCCCCAACGGTCACTCAAAGTGGCTCAAAGTGCACTTAACTACCGGCCAATCACAGCGTGTCTCTTCCGGACTTCAAAAACCAACCCGTTGTAGAATCACGCATGTCTCTGTGTGCCGTGCATGTGTGTCTTTTTAAGTGCCGCTGGTCCTGTTTGTGTAGTAATCAGTTGCTATAACCAGTGTTCGTGCTAGACAGACACAGACAGACAGGTATGATCACACCAATGACATTTTACTCTGCAACATTCTACATCGGTTTGATCTCACCACGAATCCGTCATCTGAATCTGAACTGGCCTTTACAGAATGAAACAATTGATGGATATCATTTTGCAGCTGTCTTCATACTGTAGCAATCCCTCCTCCATCTGAACCCACCTGTTCCTGGTCCACGTCATCATCTCCTGTGATTATGATCCTCTTCTCAATCCTGGTTTCTGAATACCCCCCTTTCACCGTCTGCAACACACAACAGCATTTAGACCTAAAGGGACATTTCACCGCTGGAAGAAACTGCAGTCACTCAATGTTAATAGAATTTGTAGTACCCAGTTACCGTGTGTGGCCACGAGGAGGCACTGCAGAAGTCTTTAATTAATAGCGTAACTTTATCTCTTCATAATAGTTTTAATTATTAAAATATTTATATAACCTAAGGAAAGTGAAACAGGCTTACAACACGTAGCATTGCGATGCATTGTGAGCTTGTAGATCGGCCAGTTTCACTACATAATTATGTGTGACACCCTTGTACAATGAAATGGGGAATAAATGCATGAAAAAAAACACATGGAGATAGGCCTACATGGTTTCTGCTCGACAGCAACGATATGCAGTTTTTAATGAGGGGTTCTTACCTTTGTGACCTGAGTGGTTGCCGAGGTGACGTTTTCAGCGAGGAGAATAGGCGACCTGGTCGACTCTCTTCCCAGACTACCCATATGAATCTGAGAAGTTAAGACAGTACATTAGATACAACACACATGCACGCACACTTCAAAATCAACACTTGTATGCTAGTTATACTAGTACACTATATGGAGAAACACCACAGGAATACAAGTTGTATTGTTTTAATGATGCAGGCAAATTAAAGACCGGTATTTATTTGACAAAAGATCTTTAGAGACAGAGCCCTATTCTAATTGTTGCAACATTCAGTCGATCACTTTTGACTTCCAATGGGAATATTTTCGATAGCAGTGAAAATTACTTCTACAGATTTTTCACAATATAATACCCTGTTTTCCTGTTCCCTTGAAATGTTGCTACTGTATCTATCTACATTGAGGGGTGTCCCGTCAGCCATTCAGGTCTTTGGATAAGAGTCTTATATTCTAACATTGCGGGAGAACATCTCTCGAGAATTAAAGAGTTAGTAACAGCTATCCCGGGTCAAAATCGGAAAGGTCAAGCAGTTTTCACTCACGGGAGAGACACTATCTCTTGTAGAATAAGGAACTTCTCCTAAGCCAACGATTCCATGATCCTGAAACATACAGATTGTCATCAAGTGCCTTGTCCTATACAGTATAGTGGTTATTCCAATCCGTATCAATTTACTTTGTATTAAAATATAAATTTATAAAGAAATTATAATTATAAAGTTAAATATTTCATATTAACATTTTTGTACTACCTACCCCTTTGTCCACCGCATGTCATCCAACATCAAGATCAATAGTGTGATTTTTTTATCTTGATCATAAACACGATTGCGTTTTTCCATTACCTGATTTGTGAACTCCATGATAGTAGTGGTGACCTCTGAGCCATTGGGCTGCGTCTCGGTCCTCACGTCAGTCTTCCTCACCACTGGAACGGCCATGACATCACCATCGGTCCTCCTCGTGGTCGGCGGGGCCATGACATCACCATCGGTCCTCCTCGTGGTCGGCGGGGCCATGACATCACCATCGGTCCTCCTCGTGGTCGGCGGGGCCATGACATCACCATCGGTCCTCCTCGTGGTCGGCGGGGCCATGACATCACCATCGGTCCTCCTCGTGGTCGGCGGGGCCATGACATCACCATCGGTCCTCCTCGTGGTCGGCGGGGCCATGACATCACTGGCCTCTCTGCTCAGCGCTGTGTAGGAGGTGACACTGACACGACTCTGTGTGTCTCTGTGCGACTGCTGATCTCTGTCCACCGACGACGACACGGGCACTGACCTCTTTGGTTTTTTCGGCACAACAGGCTTGAGGGAAGGAAGCAGAGCCATGGTTTAATGATTGCACGAGGACTTTTGATAAGCACTGCCCTTTGAAATCAGCCATTCAATTATTCACCTTCAACATCTAAGGGAAAATCAGAAATTACCGGTAGACAGAACATCGACCATGATATATACGTGCCTGACTGTAAAAAGCAATAATCAGACACAACATAAATGTTTAATAGAAACATAGACTATATCCGAAGACAATGGGATTTGAATCCTCCGCCGGTACATCTGGCTTGACCTAACTAGCGAACACAAGTGGCGATGTTCGAACTAACAGTGTGTTCCTCCATATACATGTCACGTCAGTCATAACTTCGCGCGTGACATCATCGTACCCGTAAGTTAAGCGGGAACGCCTATTGAGTGGCCTTGACAGCCCATACATCCGGGCAGAAATGTTGAATCTGACGTTAAACTTACCAACGTTGCAGGTGTATGGAAAGCTTTAAATTTCCTCTATCTACGTATGTGCAAATTCCATGCAAGTGATTATTTTTCAAGTGTCAGTTTGGAAGCAGTCTTCTTCAATAACGCAACATCCTGCTGCCTCCTGCATTACGTGACATTTAGAAACAGGTGATACACAGGTCTGTTGTGTGATTTCCAACAAGCGTTTCCAAACTCCAATGCTCAATGTTTTTCCACTCAGTCTAGATGAGGGGGGCGTGTCCCAGTATAAAAGTGATGCATGCCATACTCTCTATTATGCAGACCGTGTCCATCTTGCCAGCAAGGTGGTAACTAGGTGCAATTTCCCATTCATCCAAACAGAAAAGTCCTATGATTGTATTAAAGTTAAACAACGTCAAACTCACTCACCAACATTGCAGCTGAACGAAAAGCTTGAATTATCCTGTTTCTATGTGCAAAGTGTTTGTTTCATAAAACAGAAACTGCAAGAAATTCCTTGCAGGTGATTATTTTTCTAAGTGTCAGAGTTTGGAAGCACTCTGTATCAGTAAAGCAACATCCTGCTGCCTTCTGCAGGTGGTACGCAGGGCCGTTAGTGATATCAACTGAGCACAAATTCAAACAATTTGCAGATAGAAAGAGGATAATGCATATAGTCAAGTCAATAGCCTAAAGAAAGAAAAGAAGACAATGTCGGTGTACCTGACCATCGTGCCGTTTGGCCTCTGGCCTTTGGCCCTCATCTGCAAGGACGAGCTTGGCTGGAGGGCTGCTACTCGCTCCTCTGGCGAGAGGTGCTGACACTAGGGGAGGCGGCAGCTCGGGGGCGACCTGCTGCTGCTGGAGCAGGTCAATGCTGAAGCGAAGACCCCCGTCTGGTGACAAATCCCTCCCGCCGAGCTCCGTCATGCCCTTGGAGAACTCCTCCATGCCCGTGTGGAGGTCCATGAGGACGGTGAAGTCCACCTCGGCCTCCAGGCTGGACGTGGAGCTGACCGTGATGCTGGAGCACTTGCGCTCGATGCCCAGGTGGGTCTCCTTCAGGTACAGCATGTCGTGGTCCTGCTCGTCCTCCGAAACAGACCCCAGGCGTCTCTCCCATGGCTCCCTCTGCACGACAGATATTAGGAGAAGGTTGTGCAATGAATGAGTATTTTCCCACAATGTGCTGCTTTAAACAAAATAAATGCTTTGGGACGTTTGAGAAAATTATAGGACTCATTTGGTCATTGCATGCAGTCAGGACGATGACAAAAATGTAAAAATGTGGCTGCATTGGTGTGCTTCTCCCCACAAACCAGTTATGCAGTTGCCTCAAAACCTTTTTCAATCAAACCAAGGTCAATTCCTGTGTTTTTTAATACATTTTGAAATACTGAAAATATCCAATCTACTGTACAAGCTCACACCGTGTAAATCATATTATTTCCACTATTTTAAATGCCAAAAAAGATTATGCATAAGGCATATGGCGCTGCGGCCCAGAGTTTGCAAGGGCCTAAATCATTTGGTTATACACTCTCAGAGTTACATGAACACTCAGGATTTTACAATAGCTAGCTTTGCAGTTTGTTGTCTTATTTCTACTAATAAGTAGAAAAAAGAAATAAGCAGAGATGAGAGCTGACTCACTGAGGCTTCGCTGAGAAACTCCTCGTGAATGGCAGGTGTAGAGGGTGTCTCCTATAGACAGCATAGAGAGAAAATAACAGTCTGCAATAAATCCATAGAGCCATTTTTGGCTTACTTTGCAGTGGTGTGATAGACGGCTATAAACCATAATTGCTGTCTTTTTAGGAGTTCAAGAACAACAGAATGAAATGGTTATCTCCGTCACTGTATTGACAAATACATTATGGTATGCTGTTTGCAGCACAACACAAGGTTGAAGAGTGCATTCATTTTATATTGCGTGAAAGCTCATTCATCTTGTGTGTGTGTGTGTGTGTGTGTGTGTGTGTGTGTGTGTGTGTGTGTGTGTGTGTGTATATGTGTGTGTGTGTGTGTGTGTGTGTGTGTGTGTGTGTGTGTGTGTACATAAAGCTTTTAAGCTAATTGCATTTGCTAATGCGTACAGTACCTAACTTTACTGCATTGCCATTCATTTAAAAAAAATGAAAATACCTGACAGGTCTGACAACTGCTGCGCTTATGCCAAACTTGAGATATGACCCGCCCACCTCCCCCCAGAGATTCTAAAAGCTTCGGGCTATTTTAAGTAGCATGCACATCGGATGTATTCTCAAGCTTGAATTGACATCATTAAAATGGCTGGAAGTGCAATGGTGATGCCATGCACAGTTGAGGTTAGGTTCTAAAATATCCCAGGATTCAGATCATATAATTACAGATAGGGCACAGAGATACGTATGTACAGCCATTGTAAAAGTCTCACTTTTTTTACAGCATTGTTGCTGGAAAAATCAAGTTCTGCTCTTTGTAGGTACTGAAACTAATTGGTTTTGAATTGTTAGACATTCAAATAATGCTTTAAAATATATACAAATGAAGTGTTACTGTTTAGTACAAAAAGAGGTGTTCTGTGGTGTGGGACTGAGGGAAGAAGAACACAACGAAGAGGGACTTTTACAGTGGCAGCTGCTGTATGTGGATGCCGAAGCCCTGAAGCTTTTTGGCATCTCTGCAGCCCAACGGTTCCACCTAATGGGTTTTCCATTGATCACTACTGCTACAGAGGTGCCAAGTCTGAACATCTGATAGAAATAAATGTCCATCTCAGCCATTTAGGGGGGAAAAAAAGAACATTTACATTTAAGGAAAAAGCTTCAGACAAAGATGGTCGGAAGGTCTTGCGCTCCTTGCAACAGCAACCACCTTTAGTCGGGGAGGGAAAAGGGTGATGTTGGAAGGAGAGACCACCGGGGTGTTAACGTGACAAGTTAAGGCGGAGCTATACGAGGGCCATCAACTGTTTAAGGAATGAAGGCTTTGCTTAAAAGGCCTGTAGGCTTCTAGGATGGCCAAGCAGATGTTAAGCTGTGCGGAGGGAAACCAGAGAGAGTTTAATAAGCTCCTGGGGCCATGGACGTGAATTAAGTCGGGCAATGATGCGATGCGAGGGCCCGTGAGCGTTTTTACCCTCTCATACACAGCCACATGGTGTTCTGAAGTATGTGTACATTTTGTAAATGGTTAAAACAAGGTTTGAACGATATCGCCTGAAGCTGCATGCAATGTTTTAGTTTCCGATGATGGGCAAGCACGGGTAGCGGGACAGATGGTTTACCGCTTGCTTCCTCTTGGTTGCTTCTTGGCTGGAGTTCCTGTAGTGGATGTGGCTGGTGTCTATGTTGCTGTGCCTGTTGCGGATGCCAGTCTCTCTGGACCACTGGGTTTTCAGAGGGAGTGTTCGTGGGGGAGTTGTGTGGCTGCCCGAAAACATGGTGCTACAGAGGAGGCTGTCTCTAAAGTCTGGGTAGTTTTGAAGATGTTCTTCGTGTATGAGCATGCCTCCCCCTGCCCACTGACTCAGTCCTGTGATATCCCTCACGTCCATCAGGTCCAGCTGAGCTAGCAAGTCAATATTCTGCAATTGAAGAGGTTGGAACTGCTGCTGAAGTGACACTGCTGTGCCAGTTGTGTCCTGTTTGGTAGCTGGTGTGTCTTGCCTCACACTGTACGCGGTAGACTGCACGGCAGTCGTTTCAGAAGGTCCCTCTATTGATATCATCATTTGTGTATCACCAACATTGTTGGTTTGGGTTTGAGTCCGAGAGTTGTCAGCATCTTTGTTCCCCTTATTCAAATACTTTTTTGATCTCCGTGGCTTGAGAGGAACTATTCTGGGCACCTGCGAGTCTTTTGCTCTCTCAGGATTTGGGTCTTTTGTTTTCCAAGTGTCGGATTGCTTGCTGTCAGTTTCAAGCGTGCCGCCGCCGCCCTTTGGTATAGAATCCGCTGCTACCGGGACATCAAAGTGCTTTGGTCTGTCTTGAAAGTCGCACTGATACTGAGGCTGCCGCAACTCTGTGTTTTTCCCTTCAGTTCTTTGTTCGCTGCATATGTTTCCTGGAATGGCATACCCATTCTCTTGAACCCCATTCTTTGTGTGAAGGCTGTCATGCACATGGCCATTACTTGCTACAGCTACATTTTCCACGCAGCTTATATCCTTCAGTCTCGTGGCAGTCAGATCAGTTTCATAGTTTGGGGACACCGATCCACCTGTTCTGGATCTCATAGATTCCCATGGTGCTAAATTGGCATTCACATCTGTTACTTTTCCATTCACACCATCCACAGACTCCTTATGATTCCAAGGGCTGACCACAAACATGTCTCTACTAACGGTAGAGTGCTGAGGGTAAGGAGAAGTCTTATTTCTTTCCACCTTAGAGAAAACATCCATGGCTCCTTCATAAACATCTTGTTTGTCAATCAATTTGGCATCATCAGTGGCCTATGTTGACATAGAGTAAACAGTTGCATTAGCCTAGCCTCAAACATTACGCTGCTCCTGCTACTACTACTACTATAATACCACACAAATCATTCATTCACAAGGTAACTCAAAAAGACAGTCTATAACCAATATCTGAAGGACAAATTGGCATGCAAACTTGCCAAAACCTTAGATTTAGGGAATGTGTAAATAAAATAAAGTGACCGAGATCCAATCCAATATAACAATTACATAACATTTTGGTATGTAAATAGGAAAAGAATAGGGTAATACAGTATTCACTATCAGCACTGAAGCACACCTAGACATAAATACTTTGCCAAACATTCAACAAACGTTACAAACATGACTGTGGTTAGCTTCCTAGAGATGTACTGTATATGTTACATGGTTTCTATGTCTCAAACTCTTACCGATTTCTTCTCGGGGGTGCCTCCAGGAGGGGTGGTGGAAGAAAGTCGTTTCTCCCTCTGGGCCAGTTTGCTGTTGGGCTGCCTTAGAGCCCTCTTCAGCTCATTGATGCTGGCCTGGTGCTTTTGCAGGACGTCGTCTGGCTTGTCCAAGAACTGCTACTCATGTGGAGTGAGCAGAGCACAAATGTGGACACAGATAGATGCATAGAGTCAGTCTATATAAATGCAGACCATAGATGCATTGGGTTAGAACAGTCACCTTCGGTGGCATTGCACAGGACATATCCAGAATTAAACAACACGTGTCTTTGTGGGTGAGTTTTTAAGAGGTCGTTTCATCTTTAAATGCCATGTAAAATTACATTCTGGTATGGTGAGGTGATGCATGTTACAAAACAAAATGTCCAATCCTGTTTCTGTAGAACGCTGCACAGATGGAGGACTGGATGATGACCAGCTCCAGATAGAAACCTCATTATGCGCCACTGAACATGTGAGCACTTTCAACTTTCCCTTCTGCCCTTGGCCCGAGATGTCTCTAATGAAAAGCAATCCAGAGGACCTCTCCGGCTGACTAAAGCCCATCGGCTATATAAGACAACGTTCACTTCAACTGATGCTATCATTGAAGATTAAAGATCCCGCAGTGATCATCACAGTGACAAAATGTTAATGGAGTCTTAATATTTTCCCCTAAGAGCTTCGATGTCCCTACACGCTGTTTTACTAAAGTGCTGTACAGCAGCCTGGCATTGTGATAAATTAGCTTTACACACTGCCGTGGTGTACGTGTCACAGCAGTCTGCTAATCTTTGCTGTTATGAAGACAGAACTTTATGCAATATTCTCATTTGCATTTGGCATTGTTTGCCGAGACAGAAGCCATCCCATTGATTCCAGAGATTTAAATATTCAGATAAAATGGCAGAGGGTGCATGCATGCACACTACAGTCCCAGCTTTGCATCAAAGTGAATAATGTTCACAGTGTTCAAGTTGGAATAAGAAGACAACCTGAATGATTGAACGAGCTGTGGCAAGCAATCACTCTACAGCCGTTTCTATTCATTCTAACAATACATCAGGGTCACAATGATAGATAGGACAACGGGACATGACGGCACACACTGGTGGTGAGGGTCACATAAAGTACAGCACGCGGCAGAGAGAGAGAGAGAGAGCAGGGACGAGTAGTACCTCCTGTTTGGGCCGAGGGGTGGCTACTAGATCCTGGTCCAACAGATGGGGGAGGAGACCAAGGCAGGGTGGTTAAGATGAGGCGGGACGGGGAGGGTAGGGGGGGGGGGGGGGGTTGATGTGTAGTAAGCAAAGCAGGAAGTTGAGGATTGCAGTTAGGATTGGGAGGGGGGGGGGGGGATGCAGAGACAAAGAGGCAAAAGTGCTGCAGGTGAGTGGAGAAGGCAGGCAGCCGGATGGACAGACAAAGAGACCAAACGGTTTAATGCATTGGAAACTTCATGTACGGTCCCTATACATATTGTAGTCGCTTGATTTTCCAGTAATGCTGAGACATTAATGGCTGGCTGGACGTACACGTTTGCTGGAGAAGATAAAGACAGTCTCGTGCTTCTACATCCAAACCTTCCACGTGGATCGATTACAAAGCCGTGAGTGATCAACCCTCTCAGTGACCTCAACAAAACACCCTCTGTAGTTCAATTCTGGAACTACACTGTAGTGTGGTAATAGTACACTGATAACAGCAATAAACTGTACTGTACACTAGTAGTAGTACATTGATGAACAATATCTTTGTAGAATTTATAATATAATAATCAAATGATTGTTTAAGTTGTCTCATCTAGTGTGCTATAATATTCATCAGCGTGAAAACAGAAGATTTCACTATTAATCAGCGTTTAAGCACAACGCACCTGCTTATCTCACTAATAACAGTTAATCCCCCTGATTACAACGTACGTACAAACGGCACTGCTGTAATACATACAGTACAAGCTATTAAACAAGTGCTGACATTTCATTTCATTTCATTTCACACATATTCTACTCTTCCTGTTGTTCAGAGCTGAATGCCAGAATATAATGCCTTGAGAGAATGATTTCACGTTAGCTCCCGACGATCAGAAAAGACTATTATGTGTTTCATCGTTTATCCAACTACAGTAAGACAGTGGTTTTCAACAAGTGGTCCTTGATGGGGTTCCAGGTGGTCCCCAGCTAAATAATGGAGAGTTGGAAACCAAATGGACCCTTATAGATTTTTTTACTCTTCAGAGTGTAAAATTAATTGGATTTGGTTTGTATTTTGATTTTACGCTCTCAAGAGTTAAATTATTGTTAAACATCTGCATTACTTAACTTAACTTTTCTAGAATTGTTATTTTGAGAAAGATTTGCCCGTTATCTCTCCTATGGTACCACCCCGATAAAGCTTGGAATTCTCTAGATTTGGGTCCAAGAGGCTAAAGCTCATCAAATGGTGGACCGTGGCTCAAATGCCTAATAATGAATGGGCCTTAATATGAAAAGGGTTGAAAACCACTGAACTAAGATGAGATCCATAAAAAAATGCTGGTGTGCTGTTCATCAAATAGAAATTCCCATAGCCCTGCATACAATTGAATCTAACAAAACATGGCATACAAGATGGCGGTTAACATTCCCTGAAGAGGCAAACTAATCAACCAAAAAACAGCGACAGGCCATGCTGAACAAATACAGTGTACCGTGCATGACCGACAGACACACACACACACACACACACACACACACACACACACACTAGCGTCCATAACTAAAATACCTCTGGCTTTGAGTCAACAGGTGAGCCTGCCTCCTCCCCCTGCAACACAGGAGGAGGTTGGTGAGGGAGATGGTGAAAAAGGCAAGAGGGAGAGAGAGCGAGAGATAGCGAGAGGAAAAGGAGAGAAGCAGAATTAGCCAGGCTTGTTAACGTCACAGCGGGGATAAGGAGAGAAGGACCGTTAGAGGAGAGAACTACACTTGTTAAAAAATAAGAGGAAAAAAAGCAAGTCAGGAGGAAAGAGGTCATGTTAGATTTGAGTAGCAGATTAAAGGAACGGCGAGGAAAGGAGAGGGAGCCTTGAATTCCATACAGAGCCGTCTTACAGAGAGAGGGAGGAGACGACGACTGGGGGAGGACAGAAATCAGGCCGAGGAATGAGGAAGAGATAGTGGGGGGGATATAGGGATTAGGTTCAAACATTAAAAATAAAGGACTGGAGAGAGGGATGTGGTCTCGTGTTAGTTGTAGCAGTTTGTGAGGGAAAAGCCGCAGGGAAAAGCTAGCGCAATTGTTGGTTGCAGAATTGTTTACATTCACCTTAAGACTGCTCAGTATTGTGTTTTACAGTTGTAGGTGAACATATATTTTACTGTAACGTATGCAAGCTCAATAACTGCTCACTGATCGGCTAGACACATGGTGTTATCTTGACTGACTTCATGTACAGTAGGCATTGAATGGACACATAACTATACACCTTTGAGGGCTCTTTCAGCCATGACAAATTAAGGAGATGGGAAAAGAAAAAGTGAGTACTTGTTGTGTGTGTTGACCTGGCTAATATCCTACAGTATAACCACCCGTCTTGTACCTTAATCTCCATGGTCCTGGTGGGAGTTGGGATGGTGTCCTGGTCTTGATCCAGATCGTGACCGTAGTGACGATCCAGCTCCTGGTCTTCGTACTGGTCCTGGTCCTGAAAGTTGTACTGGTCGTGGTCCAGGTCCAGGCTGCCCTCTTGGTCCAGGTCTTCCCTGGACATGAACTGGGTGCGCGAGCTGGAGCTTCGCTGGGACAGTTGGTCTGTGCTGTCTCCTAAAGCCGAGGCTGAGGGAGAACAGAGCAGTGCACCAGTCAACCGTCAGAGTTCTAATGTCTACTCCTGCTGTCATACCTCCTTGAACTGATTCTGAAGCAAGCAAGAACGTTGAGAGAGGGAGAGAGAGAGAGAGAGAGAGAGAGAGAGAGAGAGAGAGAGAGAGACAGAGAGAGAGAGAGAGAGACAGAGAGAGAGAGAGAGAATAATGGGAGGCACAACTCATCCTCACAAAACAAAAGTATACAGATTATACAGAAAACTCATCAAATGACAAGAAAAACTAAAATAAGGTGCACAGTGGTCGTAATGGAAGTGGAGAGTCCGTTTGTTACAGCAGTGGTTCTCAAACATTTGTATGACTAGGGCCCTGACTTGGAATCTGATTCTCGTTTTTCTTCTCCATTCCAGATAAATCTAGATATAATTTTGTCCCATTCACAAAACTGTTTGACAGGCACCTCCACTGGTAGAGACTGAACGAAATATAATATCCTAGGTACAACATTCATCTTGACTGCTTCTATTCTAGAATTTAAGTCCAAGGGTGACAGAGACCATCTCTCTATATCTTTTTTAATTTGTGTGATTATGGGTTGATGATTTGCTTCATAGAGTTTAGACAGGTCCTTAGTCAACCGTATTCCCAGATATTTAATTGAACCTCATATCAGTCTTAATGCCACTCTGTCATTTGCCCTCACCCAGACGGATGCATGCACGTCTTACTGGTGATTATAGGTTGATGACATTTTAAGCGGGTGCAAATGGGTCAGACCAGTGTTTGGGAAACGGTGCGGCTTGGAGTTCTCAGCGCACTCACCTCCATCCACACTGCGGGGCAGCAGGTACCTCTTGCTGACAGAGCGTTCAAACTGCGGGGCAGGCCTGTCGATCAGGGCACTGGCCTGTCGGGTCTGGGCCTGGGTCCGCCCGCTGTAGCGGAACTTGGAGCCAATAACCAGGAAGCCCTTGGGAGGTGGTTCTGGGGAAACCAACCTATAGGGGATCATTCAGTTTGAGGTCAAATACAATAAAAGAACAGAGGTCAAATGTATATATTCGATAACTTCTACACTCCACTAACTGATACACACGGCGTCAGCCCACAATTATTTGTGACCTACAATAACTGATGAGGAATTTCAATTGGGGGGAGATTATTGATTCATCCCCATGGGACCGTTGCTTCATTGACAAATCTACTGTACCAAACAAGGTTTGCTGTGCAATGGAGCTGGATCATGCAGTGTGCAAAACAAATCACCCTATGCATGTGTGTGCTTGTGTTTCTTTTTGTCAACATGTGTAGTGTGAATGCATAAAAAAATTGGAGGATCTGCTAATTCACAATCGAAACCAAAATGAAACCTTCTCTTTTCATATTCAGTCGAACACAGCACAAGTGTGTAGAGGTGTGCATTGTCACTGCCCTCACAATTCAATTTGATTACGATTCACCCGGAAACAATTTGATTCGATTCAATTCTACCATGCATTGCAATGCATGATCACACTTTTCTATATTACTGCACAACAACATGGCACATTTTTCATCAGTATTATTTATTTACAATTATATACAGTATATATATATATATATATACACACTGCATATACACACTGCATTGCTGAATTGATTATTTTTTATACCACTACAAGTATGTGCGTGCATGCGTGTGTGCACGTGTGTACGACTTCCATGTGCATGCCATGTCCTACCTGAAGAAGGTGTGATGTTCAATGCAGACCTTCCACAGGCGCTTAGAGGCCCGGTGGTTGGGGAGCTTGAAGCCTATGGTGCTCTCAAACTGTTCATACTAGCAAGGGGGTGTGTGGGGGGGGGATGGTGGAGAGGAGTGCAGGTGATGAAGAGGGAGAAGAAGTGGGTGACGAAAAAAACAGGAGAGTGAGAGGAGGTAGTGCGGACGGAGGTGGGGAGGGGGGTTTGTTGGGGGGGACCAGTGGGGTGAATCGTGTTTACCCTCAGATGACGGGAAAAAAATCAATTTACAGTATATTCTCGTGTTCCCCGCGGCCGTTATTGCCATGTCAGGTACATTTTAATTCCTGAATGACCCTAAAAAACGAACAATTCATGCTCAGGATTTCACTGTTCTGAATGGATTAGAGAAGGTTTCTCTAATCAATACGTTATTATCAAAGTGGTAAGTCTAGCAGTTTTCAAAGAGAAATAATTCATCATAAGTTACAAGTTAAAACTTTTGCCTCGTATGAAAATACAATTTCTTCGAAACACTACTGCTGGGCTGTTTAAAACGTACCACTGGCCTATGAAGACAAATACATCTTTGGTGGTCTCATGGCGGACACTCTAACCACAAGGCCACGAGTTGGCCTTGCAGTGGTGGATAGTAAGTACATTTACTTGAATACTGTACTAAATCTTTTGTTTAGTTGTTTGCAAGCACATTACTTTCACTCTGATGTTACAAACTACTAGAAGTAAATGCCTATAGGGGGAGGGCATAGTGACGTGTTCGGTAGGATTTTGGCCATCTTTCTGCCTACATGTAGTAGGCTAGTAGGATGCTAGGCTACTTGCCTGCCAGTCTGTAGTTCGTAAGTTTGCTTGTCAGTGACGCTGGTATGCACACTGTCACTGCAGTACACCATCTTTCATCTCTCTACTATCTTTGACATGTCACAACTCTTCTACTCTATGGCTCTGGATCGACAGTAATATTATTATTATTCGCAAATACGTTCAGGTGTTCTGATCTGATAGCCGCCTCCCCTCCCCTCACGTCAGTTCTCAATGTTTACATCTTACTTGACGGGAAGACATGTGGACATATCCTCATGGAACCAGGGAGAGGGGGAAAAACACCACGAGAGTGACGAGTGATCAGTCAAACGTGTTCTCTCCGCAGTAAATAAATAATCTGTCTGTATGCGATCTGAACATTATTATTTTGATTATACTGTCATGCTCATTTGAGGACAGGTAGAGAGCAGAGCATACATGTGTTTGGGAATGTTGCTGAAGGTTATGTTATTTTGTCAGCTGACACCCAAATCAAAGAAACCATACAGCGTGTATTTAATTATTTGATATCGCCGACAGTAAACATACTGCAAGGCTACAATGGAAGCACCAGCACCTGTATAAATCCCAGTGGGACTACAAATGCTATTTTCTCGTCTTTCTGAATAAATACGGGTATGGGTATGTGATAAAATAAAAAAGATCACTCAGCATTTGTAATTTCCCTTGTTACAGTATCAAACCGTGGGCACAAATGCACAAGTCGGCTCGGTTGGATAATAAAGGCAATGACGGATGCCCGGGTGATAAACTATATATAATCACTGCAGGAATAGAAACCCAGAGTGAGCATAATGAATACAAAACTTTACACAAAGGGAGACGGCATATTTTCTCCAGAAGTACAAAACACACTAAACTTTAAGAATAGTACAGCATCTCCAAAAGCCATATAAATCATACTTGGTAAGATCACAACAGCTCAGAATCCTGCGAGTCAAACAGCTAGAACTGTGACATTTGTTTTGCACTTGAACAGTGACGGTGTGTTCTAATATTCCGACTCAGCTTGTCTTACTCTTACCGTTTGCTACAGTTAAAGTAGACCAAGTTGAAGCTCAGACGTATTACTTTCATCTAACCATGAAATGAATTGTCATTGCTGCTTGGAACGGGTCATGACAGCCAATCATCTAATTTCAGCTAATGTGTATTCATGAAATCACGGAAACGTGAAGTTGGCTCTTATTAATAATGTCATGCTTTATTCCACCTCTCTGCTTTGTTGGGAAGGCTGTCGTGAGTAGTGTAGTAGAGCCACTGTGCTTATAAGAGATCTGTGCGGTAAAGTGCTGCAGTACTAATTCCAGCACGACAACATTGAGAACAGTAGCTTATACCTCTCCCGGTCGGATCTTGATGTAAAAGTTGCTCCTCTTGTAGGAGATCTTCAGGATCTTTGGCCAGGCAAATCGGTTGATCCTCAGCCGGTCTCGATAGACGAGTAGCCCATTGGCACTCACCCCCAGCATGATGTCAATGCCCTCTGAATCCTGACAAGGAAGACACAGAAAGACACAGAAAGACTAAAGGCGCTCTAGAGTGCCAAGCAGATGAGGGAGATTTTACTCTGAAAACCCCCGTCTTTCATTTCCCCCTAAAACCGGGAGATGAGATCTTCCTTTACTACATCGCCGTCGTAAAACTGATCTCTCTTTAGAAGCGTTAATAATATTCTATACGAGATGCATAATGAAGTCAGAAATTAGGAGAGAACATTGGCGACTAGTAAATAAGGTAGATTGTCGGCCTGTAAACCAGGAAGTGAATGGCTGCGCGTGCAGCAGAACAGGTCCGGGATGGAGGAGCAAGGTGTTGCCTAGCAATGGTCGCTATATTTTATCTATCCCGTTTTATATTGATAAAAAAAGACCGTAAGACGTGTCCACACATCCGAGGCATAATATAATAATAATAATATTATATATATAGTATATTAATACTTAAATCTCTTCAGCAAAAATAGTCGATCTACAAGCTTACTGTACAACACGCTGCGATGAGTTGTGAGCTTGTAGATTGGCTATACATGTTCCCCCCAGAATAGGGATGCTATAGGGTTCAAGCGGATAAACAGAGTGACGGAGGGAATAATTGCAATGCACAATAACGTTAATTACATTTCTACGCACCTTGGCATGATGCAGGTCCACGCCATACATGGAGAGCTTCTTGGCATTTTCTAGAAAGTTCACCTCTGCCTCCGCTGGAGTCATGCCCCTATATGGCACAAATATCAGACATTAGAATAGTCCCAACTCCTTTGGGGTGTTTTTTTGTCACATTATATGTATACATAGAATATATGCACATACCGTACCTGTACTGGGGGGGGGGGGGGGGGTACTACCTGTCAGTGGGGAGTGTTGGCTGATGGAGGAATATCAACATCCTAATACTATAATAATAACTAATAATAATATTTGACAGGAAATTCCTGCTGTCAAAATATGACCGCCCAGTCAAAAAGCACTGTTTGAAATAGACACTCATGCTTTCCAAGGTGTGATTTGGGGTCCTAAGGATGAATACAAAATGAATATCAACATCTTAAAACCAAAATGTTGAATTGTGGGTTTGAGCTCACATGCCCTTTTGATGTAAATCAAAAGGGGGGGTAACTAAGTAGGTGAAATTCATCCTCTGCTTTTTACCCATACTATAACAATGGGTGAGCAGCCATTCTGGCACTCGGGGAGCAAGTCGCAGTTAAGAGTCTGTCTTGACACACATTGACACATTGCTGGCCTGGAATCGTACCAGGACAACCAGGGGCTCTGGCTCACCAGGCGGCGCTTACTAACCACTCAGTTATGGCCACTCATCACCTCTCTACCGTATTCATGAGGAATCAAATCATTCTACAGTATCTTGCCAATAGGATCCTGACATTCAGTTCACAGCCTCACTACCCAGGACCATGAGGATCGACCTCTTTGTCTGGCCCCAAAGACATTCAATTCAATTCAATTAAACGCCTCATTATTTTGAATCACATCAACAATCCTTCCAGTTAGCTCTGCACTGCTGACCTGTAGTTGTGGTGCAGTTCCATCACCCTCTCCTCCAGCTCACGGGTCTGGTTGGGAGCAAAGCGGAAGTCGCAGACGTAGTCGGGGCCGTGTTCCTCGGCCTCGTAGTCTCCCAGCTCCGCTTGGACCGTGTAAGAGCCCAGGAGAGCGTGGGTGACGAAGGAGCAGGGCAGGCGGCCTGACAGCATGTCGTCCCTCAGCTGGAGGCACAAGTAGTATCTGGGAAAGGATTAGATTAGGTCATCAACATACACAGACTTAATGTGTCCATGACAAAGACTTGCTCTTGTCCGTTGCAAATTTGAGATTTTCTGCTTTGCACACCATTATAAGGTTTTTATTTTGGTCATAAGACCCAATTACTGAATGCCAAGACTCAGAATATACTGTACTGTATGACACTGATTTACTACGACACTATGGCACATTATGAGTCCAACTAGTACAAGTGGTTCTCAAATGTTTTATTTGTAAGGACCCCCTAAACTATGAGAGGGTACAAATGGAACTAAATGGACCCATAAGATAGATACTTTATTGATCCCCGAGGGGAAATTCAGATGATCCCACAGCTCATACAGGCATACATAGTAGGACTTTGACTTTTGCTTTGATACATGGCCCAAATACAGCACTGCCACTTGGGTCTTAAAAAAAAAAGCAGATCTACAAGCTCGTAAAGTGCTGTGAGCTTTTATATCTGCTACTTTTGAATAGACAAGCAATGTAATTCTTAGAACTGCTTGCAATCGTGAGGGTAAATAAAAACACTATTGTCAAAGCAGAATTACGTAAGTTGGCCTCGTATCGTATGTGAGAAATTGGAATCCAACTGATGAGTGTAAAGTTCGAGTTAACGTTAAAAAGGAGGAGCATTGTGTTCCCGATAGGTGAACAACAGTATGTTTTCTTTTTTATTCTGTTTATTGATAAGCACACTCATTCATACAGTTGTACAGAACTGGGATGAGAGTGAACATAAACATTTACAGCATTATTGTACTTTTCTTTTTTACATACAGTACATTAACTCTCCCCACTCAGTGTTCCATTTCAATTACTTTTTCAACAGTATGTTGTTGATTAAAGGTTTACCTAGTGATGTCTTCGATGAGTACAGAGGGGTCTGGGGGATAGAACTTGACAGAAAATCCAAAGCTCCAGGAACCAACTGTGGAAAAATAACAAAAACTTTAATGGTGGTAATGCTTTGACGTGCCTTTGTTTATGGGACAGTTTATGAACGGCTGTGTGCACATGTGTGTGCCTTAAAGAGACAGAGAGAGAGACAGACAGACAGAAACAGAGAGAGAGAGAGAGAGAGCTCTTGCATACAGTATTTGTATGCAAAAATGTGTTTATTTGTATACACTACAGTATATTGGTGTGTGCATATGGCAGCTATACACGCACTTACCTCGAATTTGCTTCTTAATCTCCTTGGAAGGATCCAACCAATTCTGATAAGAAGAAGAGAAAATCCAGCTTGAGAAAATATTCCCCATAAAAACCATCCCTTATAGACTCTTTCTCAAGCACCCCTGTCTAACCACACATGCACAAAGTCAAATGTATTCACTGCAAAAATGCAATGCAAAGTAAATTCCTCTGCTAATTGACCCATTTCTAACTCAAAGGCAGTACAGAGAATTTTACAGTGACTGTCACTGAAGATGATTCTATGAATGAGGATATAAATGTCAGTGAGAAGCAGATGGTCTGATGCCACAGAGGCCCTGTGAGGGGCACTGTCATGGTGCTCTGTACAATCCGCAATGCATGCCACTTTGAAAGGGACATCCAATGCTTGCCTGCTTCTAATCACGCTGAAGGGGTAAAGGTCAACTCATGTTGTTACCCTGGGTCACGCCACACAAGACTGTGAAAAGGTCAACCAGGGTCATAATACCTGATCGATTCTCACAGTAGCCTGCAGGTTCTTAAACTAGCCTAATCTTATGTCTTAACCCATTCTGACCGGGCACCCATTTTGGTGTTGGCATCATGTTATGCTTTAGCTATTGAAAAATAGCAGATCTACAAGCTCATATCGCGCCACCGAGTGGCGCGATACGAGCTTGTAGGTCTGCTATTTTTTAAAAATCGAAGAGCGACTGACATTTTTAGAATCTGATCTCAGGTCAGAATGGGTTCATCAGACCAGTGTGTTGTCCAGTGGAAACCTCGTATGAATCTGATCTCAGGTCAGAATGGGTTAAATAAAAGATACATTATTGTAAGCTATTGTTGCTATGTCAGTGATTTACTACTACTACTACTACTAGAGTTTTCTTTTTAGTCAAACTGAATAAATCAGTTTATCAAGTCAAAAAACTTTTACCTCCATATTCTAACTTTTTTTCTCCTAAATTAACTACTTGATCATACTACAGCGTCACACAAAAGCATCAAGAGAAGCGGATCTGCAAGCTCGAAGCGTGGCGCGAACCAACTGGGTTTTAATAATATGTGTGACGTCTGTCTGTCTGTCTGTGTGTGTGTGTGTGTGTGTGTGTGTGTGTGTGTGTGTGTGTGTGTGTGTGTGTGTGTGTGTGTGTGTGTGTGTGTGTGTGTGTGTGTGTGTGTGTGTGTGTGTCACTCCCAATCTTCCGCCGTAGTCTGAAAACCCACCTTTTCAGACTCCATCATGGCCCATAGCACTTACTCTACCCTAGATAGCACTTCTGTAGACTTAGATAGCATTTGAAACAGACTTATAGCATGTTATGTAGACAGCACTAGAATTGCATTGTATATAGTCATAGCACGCCATAGTACATATGTATAGCATAGTAGTATATATGTAAAGTTTATACGTATACATTTCATTATATAGATATTCCACTGTTACTTTCTTAGCTTACGCATGTTTCATGATGAATGTTTTTATGTGATGTATTCCCATGCTTTTGTTCTTGCTTAATGTAAGTCGCTCTGGATTAAGAGCGTCTGCTAAATGCCTAAATTGTAAATTGTAAATTGTGTGTGTGTATGTGTGTGTGTGTGTATGTGTGAGAGAGATGACCTTGGTGTTGTCCGTGTCGTGGAAAGACAGGCCAAAGTAATCCCTCTCCAGCAGGTTCAGATGGCCGCACACCATGTCCAGAAGAGTTTGGCCCTTGGCAAATTTCTGTTTGCACACACACACACACACACACACACACACACACACACACACACACACACACACACACACACACACACACACACACACACACACACACACACACACACACACACACACACACACACACACACACACACACACACACACACACAGTTACAATAGGCACACATGCACAGACACTTACCGTATGTGAATCTAGACAGTGTCAGTGAACAGAAAAGACCAAATATTGTACCAGTACCTTATGAGGAACATTGCATACGCATCTACTCCACGGTCATTGATTTCTCACTAAATATGGAATTGGGTGTTTGTTTGGGATTTACTGATATGTCGACTCGTTATGTATGTTTCTCCTAATTAAAATTCCTGATAGTTTCCATTATGAAAGCGAGCGGAAGGGATCTAAAGAGGGAGAAAGATACCAGCAACATGAAGATGAACATGATGAAGGGATCTCCTGTCGAGTGGGAGGAACCAGGGGCTAGATTATGCCCATATAAGGGGAGGAATCGCATGCTCCATAAGGCCACACCTATTTCCTAGCTGGACCTGCAGGGCAGAAAACCAGGGCTCTGTGGGTTCCACATGCGGCCTTGGCAAATGTGTGTCTCCTCTCTCTCTCTCTCTCTCTCTCTCTCTCTCTCTCTCTCTCTCTCTCCTGGGGAAACCGGCTCCTATGGCGACAAAGCAACCAAGCAGCTGTTACCATGGAAACAGAAGTAATAGGTCCCTTCTGTCTTTGCATGCCCTCTCCGTCTCCCTCTCTTCTGCTCATTCTTACATCTCTCCCCCTTGCTGACTCTGTCGCTCTCTTTATCGCCCCCTCTCTCCGATGACAACCAACGAGGCCACATTATCTTTGTTCCTCCTCTGTAATAGAAATCCAGCAGTTTAATTGCCACAGATTTTAAACATTCATGAAAGGCTAATTAATTAACCATTAAAGCACAACCCATGCCCTAATCAAATAGATAGCAGTCTAGACACCACTGTCTTGTCTTGATGTTTCTCTGGGTGGGAGCACAATGCTGGTTAATAAGCAGAGACAGCTGCCTGGGTCCTGGGACATCTTGAGTAGGGTCGTCAAGAACATATATTCGATTTTCTAACAAAATTGCGACTCGCCGTTCAGGTGATCCCCCAAGCGTGCCGACCGAATCAGGGGCTGTTGATGTGAGTCTGCCATCACTCCAATTGGCCCCAATCACATTTCTAGCCACTTGTTCTACGAGCTGATTTTATTAGCAGCCATTTGCCGTAAGCCTACTGTAGAAATCCATTTTGCTGATTGCCCCTCAGCCATGCAAACCAGATGGAGAGACACAGCACTTGTGTGGACAGGTTGAAAGACAGACCAAGGAGGAAACAGATCTATCAACCAGAGCTACTTTAAGTAATGTAAGAGAGAGTGAGTACGGTATAGCAGCATGGAATCCAGCAGTTGGAACAGGAGAGACACTAATGTCATGCAGCAGTGGTTCCCAAACCTTTTAACTCGTGACTCAAAGGAGAAATTTGATGTCTCCCCGGGACCCAAACTAGTGACAATAGCAGATCTACAAGCTCACAAGCTTGTAGATCAAGCTATTTGCACTACTTCTTCATTATTATTATTTACGGAATTTCTTAGATCTGTTTGTTTGTTTTAAAATGTATACCATTATTTTACATTGATGTAAATACATTTAATGTGTTTTAATGTAGGAAAAGACAATGTGATTTTTACTCGAGTCGTGACCCATAAAGATTGGTGTGTGACCCACAAATGGATCCCGACTAACTGTTTACACAGCACGTAGCCTGCATAGGTGCTTCCATACAATTAAAATTGTGCAGGTTATCTAGTGCAGAATCTAGTGTACAGCAGTCAAATTTAAATGAAAGCAGATATACAGTAGCTCACACAGACATCAGAACAAGCCATGGTGGTGTAGCTACCAGGGAAATGTGAATGATAAAACGCCCCAGCATTGACATGCACAGCAATCAAGACTTGGAGCAGCTTAAACTAATGAGAACCTGAAGTATGATTCAGAACAGAGACAAAGATGGTTTGATTATCTTTGCGTAAGAGGAGATTATATACGTAGCTCGGTTCTGTTTGTGATATTACTTACAGTAATTACTGTATTTACTGTACGGCACGACGTGTTAACTGAAACTTGACTACTTATATATATTTTTATTGGTCAGGTATAATCTAAGGTGAGGATTGAAATAAGCATGGTGAACAATTATTTAGCTCAAAAGAGTATGAATTAGTCTAATGAACCCGGAAATTAACCGTGAAACAAAATGTTTATTGGACATGTGTGTGTGTGTGTGTTTTCTATGTTCATGTCAAGGCGTGGCTTTGTCCCGCAGGTGTTCAAATACAATGTCCATATTTGCCAGAGAATCACTGTGTTTACTTATTTATATCCAGAATAATTAATCATTCCCTTAAACCTGCACTATCCACAAGTTTCACAAATATTTTAATAATTATTATAAATGTGAATTTGCTTTTTTTACATAAAAAAAAAACATAATTTCCTCTGCAAAGTCCTAGTAGTACAAAGTAGTAGTAAGGTTGAAATCTCTTTTTTGCAAGTAGAAATATATCCGGGTCTTAAAGGGTTAAAATGTATCGTTACACACTATACATTAAAGGCATTAAATAATAGCTATGCGCTCTCTCTATTTCAGACATTACTTTCTTTTCAAAGATAATTATGTAATTAATTATGGATAAAAAACAATCAATATTCATAGTCTCTTAAAGCGAAGAGTCTTTGCTTTAACTTGATAGAGTGGATCTCTCTTAGGCTAGGGCATTGAATGAATAAGCTTCATGAGTGGTATTATCAATTTAACAACATAATGTGTAATGTGTGTGTGTGTGTGTGTGTGTGTGTGTGTGTGTGTGTGTGTGTGTGTGTGTGTGTGTGTGTGTGCGTGCGTGCGTGCGTGTGTGCGTGCGTGCAACCTGTGCCTGTGTGCGTGCGTGTATATAATATATGCGTATGTGTGCACGTAGTGTACGTGATTGACCGTGTGCATGCATATGCGTGGTGAATGACAGAGCGTATGGACACGTAACCTCAGGGTGAAGCAATGAGGTGAGCACGTGTGGGAGTTGTTCCATTAACGCCCATGCTGGAGGTTAAGGATTGGGCCATGTAAATGCACTGTGCTCAGTCAATATCCAGAGCACTGTGTGTGAGCCACAGATCAATGTGGGAGAGGCTTCCCTCTGTTTAGAATCATCACCGCTGGCCCAGTATACGTTGTTCATCGAACATCAGTACTGTAATCACTATAATAGACGCTGGCTGGATTTCACCGTATTCATCAACGTGCCTATTTTCCACAGGACCATAATATGCTGAATGCACACATGGTATACACAAATACATACACAAATACATATACACACGCACACACAAACGCCACACTGCCCCGCTGCTACTCCACTCTCTGCTAACGGTATACCTTCCTCTTCTCCATCTTTCTCGCATTCCCTCCCCCCACTCACTCCATCTCTCTCTCTTCCTTCTGCTCTTTCCCTCTCTCATTCTATTTTCTCCCTGGACGCACATAAGAGCAGCCATACGTCAACCATATGGATTTCCCATCAAAGGCCAATACCTCTGAAGTCACTGCCTAGGTTGAAGGAGTTAGTATTCGCGCAGTGTGTGTGTGTGTGTGTGTGTGTGTGTGTGTGTGTGTGTGTGTGTGCGTGTGTGTGTGTGTGTGTGTGCCAGCCAGCAACAACAAATAAGATTGAGGGTTAGGTTAGAGGTGGTAGGTGATTGTAAACGTTGGCTGTGGGGGCGGGGGGGCGGCTCACGTATGCGTGGGGTTGCCTGGGTGACAGTCAGATCATAAAGAGCATGCGGCTGACATGAATACGGCCCAGGCAGCCAACAACAAGAGCATTCACATCAGACATCACACTCCATCATCAGCGGCATCCAGTGTCGGTTACAGCGCTGACATAACGCCATGATGCACTACCGTGACCGGAAGACCCGCCCAGCATCACCGTGGTGGAACGGTGGTCCGCCTCAACATCCGCCCCGGAAATATCATCTGACCGAGAGGCAATGGTCTGCAAACTGTTTGAGAAGGTGGTTGCTGTAAAAATCCAAGTGACAAAGTATGGCTGTTGGTCCTCAAAAAGGCGGGGTACACACGTTGCGCTGTATTGCGACATGCGCTGCCGAATACAACTACTAATCCGTGGGCGGGTTAAAACTCACCCGTGGCTCCCGACGTGCGCGGCATGTGGTAGGTTACAACAAACCCGTGGCAGGTTAAAGCTAACCTGTGGCTTCCTGTGAGGTTAGGTTTAGGGTTGGGTGTTGGAATCATGACTGTAGGTCTGTACATCAGACTAAACACATGCACCCCAAAAAGGTGAAACGTTCAAAGGCTCGATCCACCCATCCTCACCCCAAAAATATTATATATAATAATATTGTTGCTGATTCACAGTTACTGAGTGCTGTGCTGACTCAAGGACTCTGTGGGAAGGATCTATAACACATGCTTCTGAAAATGGTTTCTCTCTTGTGAGACGTGAATTACAACAAGCACCAATATTTGATGACAGTGCAAAAGACAAAAGAAACACCTTTCTGCTTTCCACCACAAATCAATTCCATCACCATTTGCACATATCACTAATGAAGAAGAACACTTCCCATATAACCTTTCAGAAAGGGAACATTGTGCAGAATCTGACACTAATTGAATGCTTGCTAGACGATAATTGGCTCTTGAATTGACTGTCTGTAAGATACAGACAATGTCAGACATAGGTCCATTAGTGTAGCATGGTTTAATTGGTGGACCGCCGGTGAGGCACTTTCCTCTCATGTTCTTGTCCAACGAATAAATGTGAGAATTAAATAACATACTGTACTGTACTGTACTGTACTGTACTGTACTGTACTGTACTGTACTGTACTGTACTGTACTGTACTGTACTGTACTGTACTGTACTGTACTGTGTTTCCCAAACCTTTCAGCCCGTGACCCAAAACAGAAATTAGATATTCCCATTCCGATATACCTGTATACCCAAACTAGTGAAAATAGCAGATCAGTCATTTTCACTATACTTCTTAAATATTGGTTCTAATTTATGGAACTTTATGGATTTTTCTTTCATTTCTTCATGAAATTACTGTAGAAAAAGAATCATTGGTTTTGCTTATTTGGGACTGTTTTTTGAAGATGTTTTGAAACAATAATAATTAAAAAATAAATGTAGGAAACAAAAACTAAGGGCACCCATAACAATGTGTCTGCGACCCACAAATGGGTTCTGACCCAGTGTCTGGGGAAACGGTGCTGTACTGTACTCCATTGCTGTGTGGGAAACAGTGCTATACTGTACCTACCTCCACTCCGGTGTCATAGTCAGAGCCGTCCAGCAGAGTGACTTTGACAGGGACAGTCTTGGGCCGCTTATTGGAGCTTTTCTGTGGGGACTTGGAGGCCTTACTGGGAGTCTTCTCCGAGCTATCATCCATGTCTCCTCCATTGTCCTCTGGCACCTGCAAGACGACAATACTAAACATAAGGCTAAAGGCTTTGTTTAGACGGCAGCAGTGGTGAAATAAAGAAAATGACTCAAGTAAAAGTACAAAAGCATTGTCATCAAAATGTACTTGGAGTACCAAAAGTAAAAGTATAGTCATTGTGCAGAACATCTCAGAAGAAAGTATAAAAAATCATTTGAAAATATCTACAAGCTCACAGATCTGCTATTTTCAAATAGCCGAAATATATATTGTGCTGAAGTGGTTAGTGTGTTTTGTAAAAGTACAATATTTGCCTCTGAGATGTAGTGGAGTAGAAGTAAAAGTATTGAAAATTGTAAATACTCAAGTAAAGTATAAATACCTCAGAATTATACTTAAGTACAGTACTTAAGTAAATGTACTTAGTTACTTCACAGTTCACACCACTGCCTGCAAGACAATAATACTAAATATAAGGCTAAAGGCTTTGTGTAGACGGCAGGCAAATTTGTTTCTCAAATGTGATCTTCAGGTAATCAGATGGCATTTGTGTAATCAGGCATCGCTGACAATAGCAGATCTACAAACACGTTGTGAGCTTGTAGATCGGACACTCTGCAGAATGACACTGTATGCACGGCAAAGTATATACTGTACATCAGGCCTACAGTAAGTGTCCAGACTGAGACGCAGCTCCAGAAATCAGAAAATCGAAACGCATTCAGACTGTCTGATTCCAATCTGGATAGGCTAAAAATCCTAATTTGGGATGCAAGCCTGAACATAGCCTAAGGCAGCAGCTACCCCCGTCTCTCCTCTGCCTTCAATGGAAATTGATTGATTTATTTATTTTATACCGAGCCTCAAGTGACATGCGTAATTGTGTCGGGCCATGAATTGAAAGCCAAAATGATGTCTCTAATCATCTCATAGCGCCTATCAAAGGCACACTGTGTGTGTGTGTGTGTGTGTGTGTGTGTGTGTGTGTGTGTGTGTGTGTGTGTGTGTGTGTGTGTGTGCGTGCGAGTGAGTGAGATGTTAAGTTACTGGCATGGCCGGTGAGGTTTGCAGTCTTGCATATCAAACAGCGAAGCGGAAGGAAGACACCCCCACCCTCAAGTGATTGAGGGAGGCGGTGCAAAATGATCTACAGCTGCTGCCGGTTCGACATCGCTCCCACCTGATTGGTCTTCCTGGCGTCACCCTCCATCGCGCTCTTCATTTCCCCAGCCGGAGCCTCCGCCTCCGTTGTCATAGAGATGGCTTGTGATCCTGCAACCGTACACAAACACACACAGTCAGTCGCAGTGTTGATTTTGACCGCACTTTTTTTTTTTTGCCATACTCTTTTGAAGTAGTTTAGTCATCCAAGTCAATTTTAGTCATCTGAAATATTTTAGTGTTCGTCTAGTTTTAGTCGACTAAATGTCATACGATTTTAGTCGACTAAATCTACAGTTGTTTTTGTCGACAAAAATGTGTTTTGGCAGGCCTTACTCTTAATGCCTGAATTTACACTTGAAAATACTCTGAAATAGCAGATCTACAGGCTCACAACACGTCTCAGCGCAATGCGTTGTGAGCTTGTAGATCGGCTATTTTCAGAGTGCAACCAAACATAAAATCTTCTCTTGTCCACTAGTCCCTCCCTTACATTTTACTCTAGTTTTTATTTTTGTCAGTTTTAGTCGATGAAATCAACACTAGTCAGTCGCCATCGAAACATTCTCGAAATTCTGAACGCCACATCCTGTCCACCTTTTCTACCGACAGGCATGACGTGGTGCTTTCAGTTCATTTATAGCTTCATTTAAAGCAGTGATTCTCAAACCTTTTTTAATTCCAACGAACCCCAGTTTGATATGCCACAGGGACCCCCATTTGATACACATTTTCATCTTTGTGACCCCAATCTACACTGTAAAATCCTCCCTTGTGTTAATTAAACTCTGAGTTACAGTCCTGCAAGGGTCCTTTTGGACCCCTGGTGGACACTGAGTGAAACAGTGATTTACGCTATGGGCTATATATAATATTTTATATTTGGCCGGGGTATTGTGCATATGGGACAAAGCGAGGAGAGAGAGAGCGAGAGAGAGCGAGAGAGAGAGAGAATAAGCGAGGGAGAGACAGCCAGTCAGTTCTGGCTCACAGCCTCCCACAGGAGCACTCTGCATGAAGAGCGTTGGCTTCAGGAGCGCCTCTCGCACTAGCAGAGGAGATAGCATGAATTACATCAGCCAGCGAGCCCTGCAGCAAAACACAACACAGCAGACACAGAGACAGAGAGAGAAAGAAAGAAAGACAGATGGGGAGGTTTTTTGGGGAAAGGAGAGGGCATAGGGAAACGTGACAATATTCTGACCGGAGGAAGAGAGAGAGAGTGCCACATGGTTAGAGAGACAGAGGTCAGTGTGGGAAGTGACACGAGGATTTGGAGGAGAGGAGTCACGCAGGGGAGAGTGAGACAAAGGGCGATAGATACCACGCCTAGCTAAGACGAGCAAGCAAAGCGATGGAGACAGATGAGGCTTGTCGTTTGAAGGTGACCACAGCTCAGATAAGAGCATGAGCTAACATTGTGGACTCTTGCGCAATGCGTTCTTCCACTGGCGATAAACCGTAAAATATATCAGATATTCCGATTAGGCTGTACAGTCAAGAAAAAATGAACTCTGTTTGTCCAAGATAAAAAAAAACAGAACAAAGGTGCAAGCTTCTCCCAGCAGTTTCTACTAATGCTGTATTTCTCAAGATAAATCTGAGAACTCGTTCTTGCAGTCCACAGGTGTATCAATCAAGTCTTAAATTATTCCTTTGAGCTTTGAGCTAGCAAATTGCTGTAAATGGAATTATCAAATGCGTCTATCGTGGCCAGTAACTGATGCCACACATTCAACAAGACTATTATAAATACAAACAGTGAACACAAACCACAAAGCAGAATGGCCTGTGGTCCACAACCTGTTCAACCTGGCCTAATTCTAACATCTGTAGATTTGTATTTAGCACACACACACACACACCACTCCCAAATGTGCAACAATACACTGTAGTAACTGCCTCACAGCAAGTATATCAGGTTCCCACATTCATATAGTAGCACCTTTCAGAGTGTTCTCAACTATCTCTGGAGGAATCTGTGATGTGCTAAGTGCTATCATCACCATTTCCTCTCAGGACACAAACCATTCAGCCAGAAGCATTCTCTGAAAATGGTTTCCTCTGTGTGAGATGGTTTTGTGTTTAAGCAAGGCTAAATGGAATTCCGACTACATTCAATCATTTTTCCTGCCTATAGTCTGTATGTCTGCACTATACAGCAGTATATATCTGCCTTTTTCCAGTCCATTAAACTGCCATCATAATAGTTAGCTGTTGAATGGAAACTTAAAAGCCTCTAATACTACATAAACATGACAAAATAAGGTATGCTGCTAATGAGAAGAAAGGGATAAAAGAAAAAGAGAAACACTTTCACAGAAAGCCTTCATTAGGGAAGAGTGAAGCATTGCATTAATTTGGCCTAATAAATGGCAGGCTGTGCATTTATGAATACGCAATGTGGATATTGTGGTATTAGACACCAAAGAAGAAGCCCTCATGATTCTCCTCAGCCAGCTGTCTTTCAGCTGTCTTTCAGGAGGCTGGGACGTATAACTTCTTAGCTTTTAAGATGAGTGAACCTTACACTGTATAAACAGTTTGATCAAAGAGTAGTAAACAGATGTCACACACACACACACACACACACACACACACACACAAATTACTAATTAGTGTGGTTGCCAGAGGCAACCAGACTATGATAATTGCCTGACTTGATTTATTTATTTATTCCGTATAAACTTTTTAAGGTGTGATGTGGGTCAATACTGCGTCATCATACTGTACTTGCAATTTTCCCAGAATTGCATCTTTCTAGTTTACAATTCCTCATAATACAGCACAACTGTGATCTTCACTGAAAGTGACTAATTGTCAACCAAAAATTGTGACATTTATTTAACAGGAGAGTCGCTGTCACATGCATTCCACCAGGCATCATTCATTTTGTAATCACACATACAATAGTCAAAAAGAGAGACTTTACCACACCAGACTGAGCACTGTGCCTAAAATTCAACTTTTTGCCTAATTTAACTCATGTTTTATGCAATGACAAAATGTCAAACTCTGACAAGCGAAGCAGCCCATTTACATGAACGCATACACAGACGGTTAAAAAAAGAAGCTTTACTGTCAAACATACTCAAAATGTGTGTTCTACCCGTGTAGGATGTATGAATACTGATAAGGCTGCCTATTTTGGTGCATAAATACCTCCTTAATGGCATCTTCAACCCAGTCCTCCAAGGAACCCTCGTAGAGCCGCAGGAGCTCAAGTGATTTAGTATAGTGACAATCAAAGTTAATGTGCTCTCTGTTCAAGAACACAGGAGAGACCAAATCATTTTTTGTAATCTTCTAATCAACCCCAATCTTGACTCATCCTGCTGATAAATAGCAAGCTTACTTGTTAATTGCTCTATAATGTGGCATAATTCCCAAAGAAAGCCTACTTGCTTTAGGGACATTTTTCAATTTGAAAAATATTGAAATAGGTTTTTTCCCCCCGTATATATATCTTTCTTCCTTGCAGACACACACATACCATCCTAAGAATATGCATGTATTCAAAGAGTTAAGATGAGGAAGAATGACCTTTGGTGTAGCCCAACCACTTACCTTACCACAGCTCTTTTCTCACTCAGTTTGTTTCCTTGCTCAAAGTCACGTCTTTCCATGGCAGGATTTCACTCTACTGTGAACGCAAAAATAGAAAATCTCTGCTATTTTGTGTATTGTAACTTTTTTTAAAGGGAAGAAAAACTGTATTCCTTTTTCGATGAAATCTATTAAAGTTTGATTAGCTGTTGCACCCCTCACTCCAGGCCAACCTCTCACCTGTGAATGTCAAGCCCGAGCAGCTGTCATGATTACTATAGGTGCTTTAATGTTTTCATGTTATTTGATATCTTGTTGCTTTTTTCTCCCCAATTTCTGTCGTTATGTCAACTGATTCCTCCCCACACACATTTCTGTGTCGTCTCTGCTGTTGTATCCTACCGACTCATCCTACCGACCGAGAGTGCAGCAGTATATCCCCAGGCAACCTGAAGAAAATCCTAATATTAGGGTGTCAGATACTTACTGTATAGTGTACATCATATACGTCAAGACTGCCAGGAAATCAATTCTTTAACTCAGGTGCACGACTTCTCCAATCACTCCCGTTTAACTTGTGTTCTGGTCACTGCCCACGAAATCATCTGTCTGCGAGATGAGGAGGAGTGAGGAGTGTGAGGTTCAGGACAGGTCTCCTCTGAGAGATGAGGAGGAGAGAGGTACAGATCTCCTCTGAGAGAAGAAAGGTGTTGTTTACCGTCTCCTCTTCTCCTCTCCATCTTGAAACCCCTAGAGTGTACCCCTGGTACTTTTTACCCAACAGGCAAATGTGTTTCACTACTAGGAAGAAATATAGCTGTACCACGGTTAACATTTGTTTATATGATTTGTACTTTTATTATATATTTCATTAAACATTAGTATTAATGTCATCACCTGGGCGGATGAGCGGTGTACTTTCCCTGACGGCTGACGTTAAGCTGTGTGTGTGTGTGCGTGCGTGCGTGCGTGCGTGCGTGCATGCATGCATGCGAATGACAACACAGCCACAGCCTGCATTTGTCAGTGCAGTTTTGAGTTGGGTAAAGTAATGTACTAATGATGAACAATGCCCCCTCCACACCTGGAACCACTGTTCCAGGTCCACCAGCAGCAATGTTTCATAATAGTGTTCACTTCACATTGACTTCTGTTCTGTGCTAATAATGGGAGCATTGTCCGAGAGTCTATAACGTTTGCCAAGCTCAAATGGCTATTGGGGGGTGGGGCTTAATGAACTGTCCATTATTCAACCAGCAGACTGACAGCTGATTAGAGCCGGGGTGTGTGACTCCTGTCCTGCATGAACTAACGCAATGCTTCATTTCTTCACAAGATTAAGACCCTTTTGCTGAGCATACACCAAGAAACATTAAGCGTGACACACACACACACACACACACACACACACACACACACACACACACAGTGACAGCATGTGTGTGTGTGTGTGTGTGTGTGTGTGTGTGTGTGTGTGTGTGTGTGTGTGTGTGTGTGTGTGTGTGTGTGTGTGTGTGTGTGTGTGCGTGTGTGCGGATGGGTTGGTGGGTGTGGGAGGAGTTAGTGTTATGTCCCACAACAACTGAATCAATATACTGAATCTGAGTCAGTGAAAAATGTCATCGTATTGTACCATTAACTCTGTTAGAATAGGTGCCAGCCTGCCACTCTTTCATGGCAGAGTAATGTTTTCCAGTTGAGGTGTTTGGGTGATGTGGAGCTATAAAACACCCGCGCCCACCTCCGCTGAAGCCAGGGTTTGCAATTGCATCCCAGCAGCCGTGCTTCTGGCTTCGACAGGAGCTCCAACGAACACATTTGGCAGTGTTCATTTGGCAGGCGATTGTGTCCTTGCTGCACTAAGCGACCGGTTGGGCAGGGTGCCTGTTCAGTGGGGAGGGAAACTGGGAGAGACAGACTGAACCTCTGCATGTGTTATGCTGTATAGAGCCCAGTGAAAGTCCTCACTGTCAGGTGGAAAGTTGAGGCCGAAGCATGTGGTGGTCGTCTGCTCTACTCTATCCACACTATTCCACAGACCAGCAGTAGGTGTTGGCAGCAACAGGGAACTGGGGGTGAAAATAGGAAAGAATAATAAAGTTGGGGCACCCCGGTGACTCACCGAGTAAGAGCGCATAGCATATAAATATAAGGCTATCTTGCACCTGTCCCGGGTCCAAATCTGACCCGAGGCGCTTTCCTTCATGTTGAAATAAAGCATAAAAAGAAATAGAATCTTAAAAAAATGCACACACACACACACACACACACACACACACACACACACACACACACCTAAACTTATTTGCCATTTTAAAATAGTACAAATAGCCGATCTACAAGCTATAACAACGTGGCTATTTGAACTGTTTTTAAATGTTTTTAAAAAGTAAAAAATGGCAAATAAGTTTAGGGGTAAGAGCCTATAATGAATGTTCTTTCAGAGCAGAAACAGCTGGCTAATTTATCACTGCATTGTATTTTTAGGATCAAATTGTGACTACTTTTACTCAAGTCTTACTATTGAGGACTAATAAAACCATAGTTTGCAGCACAACAATTATGAAAGATTGATTTCAAACACTTTCAAACACATGTCTAAATTATTCATTAAGAGCTCTAGATAAAATAATTGTTTATAGATACGGAGCATGCATCGAATTAAAATCAGACACTGACTGGTCTGATACTACAATTTCTGATTTGGCAACTTCTCCATAATTCATAGCCAACCAGAATGTTGCCTGCAGGCAGCCTGGTCTATGAATGTGCGGATTGTTCTGCATTTTATGATTATGAGTTTAAAATGAAAGCAGTTCATGTACAAAATCTTATCCAGACCCAAAAGATAGATACGTTTATGGAGATGTATATCAAACAACAGATAAGAGATAGATATAGTTCCACTTCCACCCTTAAAGCTAGATGTTGTACACCACCCTACCATCACACAAAGTAACCAATGTACACTCCCAGAGATAAATGAACACAGTGAATTTAAAATCACCAGTGATAGTATGACCTGTCTTCTTGGCGCTCTCTGATAAGGAGAGGTGGTCTACATTGGTTCTGTATCAGTATACATTCTGGTACCTTCATAAAGCTAAGCTAAAGCTAGCTCTGACCTGGGATGTGCCTTTGCTCTTGTGCATCACAGGCGAGGCCATGTAATGAACTGCACACAACACTTACAGATTGATCGTTGCTGAAGCACTTCACTTTAACAAATGTGTCTTCTGAATGCGTTTCTCTGGCCTGGTGACAGCACGGTAAACAACTAAAAAGGTGGCATTGAGCCCAAAGTCTATCGAATGACTAATTGTATTAGACAACAGAGACTGGGGTCAATGCAATATCGATGGATAAACTTGGAAGGCTCTGCAGAGCTGTTCTCATTGTTTACACGTCCCCCGTTTAGTCTACTGATTGAATAGAATTTGAGTCAAGCTGCATTAAGTGAGCAACTGGTCCTGCAGGACCTGCACTGCAGCTTTTATGCATGCACCAACACCAAGACATTCTAAATGCTCACCAATATTATTAGGAACTCTATAAAATCGGTGCATTCTGTACTCTTTAAACTCACTTTTAATTATAGAAGATTGCTTGTGAGAAACAGATTTATGCACACACACACACACACACACACACACACACACACACACACACACACACACACGAAGTCAGATTGCAGAACATCAACTCATTCCCAAGCAAAACAGAGCGGGAAGAGGCAAACATATACACGTAACGCATTGCACTTTGAAAAGCCTCAACAACAGCAGCAGCATAGGGCTGCTTATAAGATATATTGCCAGATTACAACAGAAATGATGGGGAATCATTTTGAGGCAGAATGATGACTATGACGGACCATTTGTCTTTGTGCCATCCGTCCAAACATCAGACTCTGCCATTTTAAGGGGACAAAAAATGGCAGGCCAATATGTTGTTGGGGTGGGTCTCACTTGCCAACAGACCTATCCTTCATCAGCTGGACAGGGAGGCAGGAGGAATTCATCAAATGTGACATCTCCAAATCACGCCATAGTAGAGCAGAGCAGATGAAAGGAAAACCACCAGCATCTGATTCTGGACCCAGGTTGTCAGATTAGGTGCTAAACATCACATGCTTTAATATATTTTTGTTTTTATCAGTATTTGAAAGGTCTGCAAAGTTTGTTATGTATTACTGCAATAAAACAAATTGTATTAATAATATCATCTACATCTTTATGAGTAATCTCAGGTTTTAGCGATATTCACAGCTCTGAGTCTGGCCTCCACTTGAACCCTAGCATCCCTATTTTAGGAACATTAGTCAAAAACAGCGATCTACATTAAGCTCAGCTACAATGCTATTTTCAGCAAAGAAATTGTGTAAAGAGCAGAACAAGTTGTTTGCTCTAGACTGTATGATGGAAGCATTTGCAAATTGGGAGAGACAACAGTCTGGCCACGCAGGACTACATTCTACCCAACGTATCTATGCAGCTGGCCCTCCTATTTTCAACCTAACTTGATATCTATCCATTCCCACATTCCCCATTAAATCCATTGATACAGCAGAGTTCGTCTGAAAAGGGTAGAATTCAAAGTTTATGAAAAAGGATCACAAAACCCAAGTTAAATTTAATCCCCCCCCCAAACACTAGTTTGAGAGGCCAAAACTTGAGTGTGTGTGTGTGTGTGTGTGTGTGTGTGTGTGTGTGTGTGTGTGTGTGTGTGTGTGTGTGTGTGTGTGCGCGCGTGCATACTGTATCGATTATGTAATCGATAACATGCCACTCTCTACACGCTTTCTCCTTTTTTACACCAAGGGTAAAACTGTACCCAAATATACGATACCTGTATGAGTCCATTTGGGTTATACTTTAGGAGTTGAATCAATACTAAGGCTTTTTGGTGTGCTCTTATTTCACGCTATACACAAATCAATTCACCAAAAATAGCAGATCTACAAGATCAGTGTTGTGAGTGAACTTATCGCGATAATATCTTTAATCGCAATTATATTAGCCAATTATCGTGACATGTCGCCCTACTTATGACTAGCAGAAACAGAACTGGGTTCCCCACAGTATAGGAAACTACAGAGATTTTCATGGCAACGTGCCAGCCTCTGATGACAGAAGCAATGTGGAGCAAATAGTGAAACTTTCATTTCACATTCTGTGCCCTTCTAAGTCAAATGTAATTATTAAAATTTGAAAACGGAACAATGTTATGGCAGGTACAGTATAGGGTAATAATTTAAAAAATTAGGTTTTACTTCAACAGTGACATTTTCAGTGCTAAGTGGGCTCAGTGCTAAACGCAAAATCCAGTAAACTTACAGTAGGCCTATTCTATAACAGTGGTTCCCAAACTTTTTCATGTCAAGGACCCCCAAATTGACACTAATTAGCTCACGGACCTCCATAAGAGAAGATTTTTTACGGCTCTAGCAGTGATTCTCAACCCATTTAATTTCAAGGACCCCCAGTTTGACATGCATTAGTCTACGGACCCTTATTTAATGGCATTTCTATCTCTGACTGAGACCCCCCAATGTATATGGTAAAATCAATGTTAATTTAACTAACCTATCAAGCTGAGATCAGGACCCAATCACCAGGGACCAATCCATTTTTGTATTACATGATATCACAAACACAGATAATGTTTATAATATATCATTTGATTAACACCCCCATTACAAACTATATTAGGTTGCACATGTACTGTAACTCTGAATCACTGTTGACTACACATCCAAATGATACAGTAACAGTATACTGCACATCACGGACAGTATTAAACGTAAAAAGCATTTTTAAGTTCTAGCCATAGGTCTGTCCTTGTAGGTGTCATAATGCTAAGTGTATACCTTAACCCATTCTGACCGGGCACCCATTTTGGTGTTAGCATCATGTTATGCTTTACCTATTGAAAAATAGCAGATCTACAAGCTCGTATCGCGCCACCGAGTGGCGCGATACGAGCTTGTAGGTCTGCTATTTTTGAAAAATCGAAGAGCGACTGACATTTTTAGAATCTGATCTCAGGTCAGAATGGGTTCATCAGACCAGTGTGTGTCCAGTGGAAACCTCGTACGAATCTGATCTCAGGTCAGAATGGGTTAAAGTCCTGGGTCAGTATCTACAACATTTCCTTTAATAAGAATCATGACTTTCTAAACCACACAGAATGTTAGTGAAGACTCAAGAGGGTCAAACATGATTTGCTTCACATAATCTATATTATGTGAATGACTGTGTGCCAAAAATAAGTAAAACTTACGTATTCTGTCCCCAAACTTGAAGTTTAAGAGGGGCTACCTCTTTCATATTTTGTAATAAGTGATATAAATTACTTAGCAGTGTCTTCACATCTCCAGGGTCTATCCTGTTGGTATATTAGCCAGTCATTGAACATGCCTCAATGACCCTAAGCCTTATATAATATCATATAGCTCCATCCACATCAGGGCAACTGTATATTAACTTTTATTCTAATCGAGTTAATAGCCAGTCCATCAATCTATGCCGCGGCAAGCCTGGCTCTCACCTCATTACTAACTGGTAGGATGGGGTGGGGGTTGGGAGCTTGGCGGGCTGGAGAGAGCAGGGGGTGGGGTGGGGTTGTCTGTGAAGAAGCGGGCATGGCGGGATGTCCTTGTCGAGGGAAAACCGCATACATATATCCTGCAAACCTTTGGCACTCAGCAGTCTTGGACGCAGAGCCCCGTAGCACAACTGCTACGTCTGCTGCAGCGTGTGTCACGACACAACAGAGATAAATGATGGGACGGCTTAGCCAATGAGCCTGCAAGCTCATCCCCCTCCAGTGAGGGAGAGCAGGCCCGAAGGGGGATGCTGCACTAGGTTACATGGGCCCACTGAGTACAAGCGTTCTCCCATGGGATGGGTTTACACTGTGGAGGAGGGAAATGACAATGCTTACGTACAGTTAGAGCCTGACCGATGCCAGATTTCTGGACCTTGACCTACGCCGATCCCGACTTTGCAGAGTCATAGGCCAAAGGTTAACAGGTTTTGACCGATTGCAAAACCTTGATCGATTTGAAAAATCACACCCGTTTGAAGTGAGGGGTGCTAATAATATATAACTCATATTGATTAGGTGATGTAAAACAAATGGTGCCAACACAAACATTAAACGCCATTAACAATAAAGAGACAATATGACGTAATGAGATACATATGAAATTTCCTTTCATTGTCAATGGCGTTTATAAAACAAACATTGAACTAAAGACAAGCATTAAACTTGTATATAGGAGGGGCATGAGAACATTTGACTTACACACTTATTTATAGTGCAACATCACCCCAAGGGGTCTCTGTCCACTTCATCACAAATTATATACGAGGGAAAACACAATGAGTAAAGAATAAACAGTGCACAACCGTAAATAAATCATACATCATCTCATTCTGGCCAATCACAATTTGTGTCCTCACTTTTCCGTCTTCGCATTTCTGCCCTGTATATTATGCAAATAATTATAATAATAATATATTATAATATGCAAATATGTCTTCCTGGTGTATAGTTGAATCCACAGAGGCATGCCTTGGTCGCGGCCATTACTGAGGTGTACCATTAACCGCCACAGCATTGATTAGCTACACCTGGCCTACAGGTCACTGTTCCATGGATTACACCTCAGTAATGGCCACGCCCAGGGCACCCCTCTGTGGATTCGTCCATTCCCAGCTTCTTCCTGAAAGCTGAAAGCCTTCAAGTCAAAAAGCCAAAATCAGCCAATCATCTTATTGAGGGGCGCTAGCCCCTCCTACAGGTTTAATGTTTGTTTTTAGTTCAATGTTTGTTTTAAAAACGCCATTGACAATGAAGGGGAAATTTACGTCATATTGTCCCTCATTACGTCATATTGTCTCTTTATTGTTAATGGCATTTAATGTTTGGGTTGGCACCGTTTGTTTTACTGTCCATCACCATTACATCGTCTAATCAACATGAGTTAGACTTTAATATTGTATTTTGTAATTTATATTTGTATTATTATTATATATTATATACAATATTATTATTGTAATTTAGTATTGTATCGAGTATTGCACAATGTCTGACATTTCTCTATCAGCCACATAAACGGGTATCCCCCTTGGCACAATCTTTATGCGATGCTCAATCACATCTCCCACCCAATCACACCAGCCAATCACAATTTCTGTCCTCACTTTTGTCTTCAATGTTTGTGTTTACACAAACCCGGAAAGCTGAGCATAGTAGGGGCTAGCGCCCCTCAAACAAAGTCGGTTTCTATAACAGTTGAAAAAAAGAGCATTCCAGAGACGGAGCAATGGCACGATACGTGCCCCGCGGCTCTGCACCCAACAGTTTTTTCTTCTTAAACCATGTAACTGTGAGGTAACCAGCACCTTGGGAGCATACTGACCGTCCAGGAATGTATGTAATCTAATGTTATTAGAGACAGCAGGATGCTGCAAGTCCGTTCAAGGCTTTATAGGTCAGAAGCAGCACCTTGAAATTGCCTCTGGCCTGTATGGGCAGCCAGTGAAATGGGTGTGAGTTGGTTAGTACTAAGCAACCAAATACATGAATAAAATGCTAGATATTTGTGATGGCAGACGGCGGACTGCTGGGCACTTTGGGTAGATAAACATATGGAATGAATTCTGTACTGGCCATATATGGAGCGTGTCTTGAGTGTACAGGGTTTGATGAGGTCAGAACAAAAGAGTTGCTGGCCGGCTCCATATATGCAGATCTAGGATCATCCAGTCCTCTCCATGTATGGTTATCCAGGGTTAGATGAGGTCAGTGTCGTGATCTATAAATATGAAGATGGCCATATATGATGGCGTGACATGTCACGAGGCGTTAAGGGTCTCCATGATGTCATGTGATGTCATGAGGTCAGATCAAGGGTCTCCATGACGTCACGTGATGTCACAAGGCATGATGGATTGGCAACCATACTGTACTGTATATGGTGGTGTGACGTTGCAACACGCAAATAGATCAGCCTTTTTTTTATATTACAAAAATTTGGACAAATGGGTTGCATAATTGCTGATACTGATGTAACTGCTGTTGAAGAAAGTAAAATAATAAACTCATACTGTATGTGTGTGTGTGTGTGTGTATATATCTATATATATATATATATATATATATATATATATATATATATAGGCCCTACATATACTGTAGCCTAGCTGATTGGTGCGTTTCCTAGCGGTTCTGTTTTTCTCTACATATTGTTTTCTGTTTTTATAAGCCACACTGTTGTTGTCAGTCGGTTTAGTCCAAAAGCTTCAATTGCAAACTGAGAACGGGTTGCAACTCATCACATTATGTGCTTTTCTTCTTTAGCTTAAAACCACAAGGCGTACAAGCGTACACGGTTTCATGCAGTCCAGTGTCTGGTCCGTTATCACTTCTGGTCCACAAAGTTACCCTAGGAAATGTGCGCGTGCCAGACTGATAAGGGCATTGCAAGTGTCAAGCAAATCTGCAATCTGATCAAACAACTCAGATAATGGAATCTCCCAAAATGTGCAGTGAGTGTATCCGTGGTTTGATTTACGAGCTGAATCTCTAGATCATTCATCATTTTAACTAATGGTGGAATTAACCTTTGCCGTTTTACCCTGCCATATAACTTTCAATTTCCATCTAGCGAGGCAGTGACGTTAGGATGTGTAACTAAGCATTTGATTATGAAACTGAGGACAGTGGCCGCTCCAAGCTGGGAATTAGCTGAATTCAAGGACAAAATACAGAGGACAAGCCTACGCATTAAGTCTTTGCAACAAGTTCCAAATTACTTCAAAGTACATCCTTTCTGAACCAATGTCGTTATGTGACATTGGTTCAGAAACACATTGACAATTGAAATTATATTCATACAGTACACCTTGTCCTCATACAGGCCTATATAGTGCATTGGCCGCAAAGAATAACATTGTGTTGTGCATTCAAGCAGTGTACAGTAGCATACAGAATGCTCACAGCTGTACTAGGGGTGTAGTGTAGTGTAGTGGATGAGCAATGCATTAGCCTGACACATTGGTCCAGTCAGTGTAACACGATGAAATGAACTGAATACAATGAGATGTATTCCGTCACATTTCACCTTAGCATTTACAGTAGGAATATTGATGTAAATTATTTGTTAAATTAATTTGAAAAATAAATAAATTTAACAATTTGTACAGATCCATTTGGTTACATTTACTCTCTCAATAGTTAAATTAACGCTGAAGATTTGACTGTGTAGGCCATACGATCGCATTACCACAGATGCTAGTCACATTTCATTAAGCTGATGACAGGCTAACACCCTGCAACTGCAATACAGTCCATCCACTGTCATTCCCTTGTCGCTCTCTGAGCAAAAGAAAAAAACAGTAAAAATAATGTGAGATTCAACATGGAAAACGGCGTGGCTCCATTGTGGATTGTGGACTTCATGTGGTGCAGGCTAGTCAGCCTATGATGTTATGTCAGTGGTCTATGATATATGCCTTCAAATTTGGGCTTAGAATAGGATTAGAATAATGATGAAAGTTAAATAATTCAAAAAGATGTTGTGGCAAACTGGCCCCATTAGGCGGTTTGCGAGATTAGCTCTGG
This sequence comes from Protomyctophum bolini, assembly GCF_963924005.1. Lineage (NCBI taxonomy): Eukaryota > Metazoa > Chordata > Actinopteri > Myctophiformes > Myctophidae > Protomyctophum > Protomyctophum bolini. The sequence continues at coordinate 13,562,991 of NC_137866.1, forward strand.
TCACACAGACAGGTCACACAAACACAAAGAGAGTTACCAGGCCTTCACTAGCCATAGTAGACACATGTTAAAAAATGTATTACAGTACTTACAATAGTAACAAGAAAATGACAGTCACTGCAGTTCCTTTTGGGCCAATGGCGGAGGCGTCACCCAAAACGATAGTTAACACAAAGCCATCAGGCATGGCTTTTTAAGATACAGTTACTATGGGAACCACAGTACATCATCTGTCGAGTGCGTTAAAAAATACTAAGCTTCTTGACAACTTGTCACCGTAGCCTCAAGTGTACTCTTCGATCAAACTTTCCATGTTGCCTTGCCTATTTGTATCACTTAAGGGACACTTCACCCCTTTTGCAACCAGATCTTATTTTAACCCTTGGACTGCCACCCCTAATAGCAGGTTTCAGTGCCTTCTGCCAGATCTATTCATGATTTGAATTAATCATTTGAATGCCAATAGAAAAATCTGCGATATACACAACATCTCTCATTTTAAGGCGGCAAGTATATAGTATTAGACACCCAGTCCTGATGGTGGCGGTAACTTCACCATTATGCCGGTTTTGACCGAATTCCGAATCTGACCATGACCATTTTCGGTTCAACGGGTGTCAACATCCGATAGCTTTCTTCACTGTTTGTTGACAGTGATCTGTCCCCGATTCCGTGCGATTGTTGTTTTTGTCATATCTAAGTCAAATGAAGCTCTAATCAAGCCCTGAATGTCGCATTTTGAGCAGCTATACACATAAGACTGCGTGCATGCTTTGCTGCGTGTCTTCCCCCCCCCCCATCTCTCTTCTCATTTCCTGTCAATGTCAACCTACTGTACAGCTATCAATAAAGGCAAAAAGCCCCCAAAATATCTTAAAAACTTTGGTCCCAATTAACAAGATATCTCAAAAACGATTAGTTGATTTGTCATGGCATTTTCTGTGCATCGTCATGCTTCCCAGGGAATGAATGGTATGAACCCAACTGATTTTGGTGACCCCATGGCCTTTCCTCTAGCTAGCACAACCCAGAAAGTAGGCTACACTTCTTCCATGGTGTGGTTGTGGTGACCCACTGAGGTGACGCATCATTTCTTTGTTTGCCAAATCTGTCAAAGAGGAAACCAGCGGGGTCTACTACTGTATTTATGGAGCCTTCCACATTTGCTTTATACAGAAACATTACTTTTTTCCTTTTTTTAATATTACTGTCCATTTTATGTGTAACCCTGGTGGGTGTGTGCCAGATGAGGAATGAGAATGTAATGGTCAGTACAAAGATAATGATGATAATAGAGTCTGCACAATGTTTTTAGCTCTCACTGTTTACTGTAGAGGTCAGATCAATGTTTCGATCAGGATCAATAGATGGCGCCTCGAGGATTTTATCATCGCAAGTATGCGGCCGACAGCCATAGCTTAATAGTGGGTAGAGAGGCAGTCTTGTCAGGTCACCAGTTTGCCTCCTTTCCCCTGTCTATGTGTCTGTATCCCTGAGCAACAATAGAATGCACTCATCATAACCATCTGAGTAGTCATCAACTGGGTGAAGCGCCGGGAATATATGGTAGAAAGAAAGAAAGAAAGAAAGAAAGAAAGAAAGAAAGAAAGAATTAGGCTAGTACAAATTCAAGAAATTCTGTAATTTGCACAATATACATTATTTCCCCACAAAAGGTCTGGCAAATGGATTTGGAGACGTCCTGAAACCCTGCCCACTTTCACATATACAGTAGCAAATCACTGTGGAATGAATTTCAGCTCAAACATTTTAGCGGAAAGAAAAGTAAACCGCTCTGATTTGGCTATGCGAAAGAGGGATTACCACAATTTACTAACACCTGTTTGGAGGAAGCGTGCCATGGCCTTCAGGCCAAACTATTTTTATCTTAATTTTACTGTATCCAAAACTCTAGATTGCCAAGCCATGAAACTTGCTCAGAGCCTTCATGTTCCCTGGAGAATGAACCTTAACCTTAAGTGGCGTGGGAGTTATGGTACTTTATTTTCATTAACCTAGAACTTTTAATGTTGTTTGTGTTAGTATCCTTCAGTGTATATACTGTGGGGCTCCAAGGATGTGTTATTATCCTTCAGTGTATACTGTGGGGCTCCAAGGATGGCGATGTCAGCATAGGGGGGTGAATACTTAACTAGTCATTGGTCACTTTGGTCCAGCTGGGTGTCTTGCTTATGCATGTTCTCTCTATTAGACTTGTTTGGCAGTATTGGAGTGCGTAACTGTATAGGTCCGAACTGTATACTAGATCTACCATATGTTGGCCTTATTAAGTACAGTATCGTGTTGTTTAATATATCATGATTCATGAGTCATGACTGATTGAAAGTGCAACAGAAAAGATCACGACATTATGCAGATTATAAAGAGAAATACAATGTCAACACAAGTCTGCTTTACTTACAGAAATTACTCGAAATAACGAAGCATTCATATCATATCTTGCACATATCTTCCAAAGCGGTGCATTTATCCAAAGCAGTTTACATATTAGTTACATAATAGATTGTGAATACACACACACACACACACACACACACACACGGCAGAGGAAACCACGCAAGGCACCAACCTGTACATCGGAAGCAATTAGGGGTTCAGTTTCTTGCTCAAGGACACTTCGGGGGAGCCCGGAATCGAACTGGGAACCTTAGGCTTAGGGTTCCAATCTGGCAGCTTTACCGGCCGCTCTACCCCTCAGCTACAGCTGCCAAGCGTTTGCCAGAGAATGCAATGTCTTGCTGAGTTAGAAAGCAATAAATAAATTCTGTTGATAATGCAAAAACGGACTATTATATTCCCTACCTTCATTCATAATGTAACTTTGAATGGCCTTACTTAAAAGTGTGTGACGTTATATGGAAGAGAATCCAATTCGGCTGTGAACAGACAACTGGCCAAATTTCAATGAAGTACAAATCGATCATACTGTAGGTCAGGATGACTTGGAATAGGACTCTAGCGAGGCATTAGGTGCATTACCCAGAGAGACATGGACGCAAATGTAGATGCGTACTCACTTAGGTATTCGCACCCATAAGGCAGAGGTACTAACATAACTATAAAGTTCTACTGTGGTGTTTTTACAGTGTCACAGATAGATAAAGTAACACACAAAGATACATTCAAGCACCCATATCCACAAGCAAGCACGCACACACACACACACGCGCGCACGCACGCACGCACGCACACAAACTATCAACAGTGAGTCTTGCGGTTGCACATGTGACCATTACCTTTACCCTTAGGTCAAGTCCTGTCTAGTGACAGATTGCACAGAGGTTACACATCGACTGAAAGCTAATGGAGTTCGCTCTGGAAACACCACTTCAATGTCCACCATAACCCTTGCTAAGCCCTCTCAATTTTTAACAAAAGCACAGGTTGGATGTCTGAAACATCAACTGTCACAGATAAGGGGACATTGCTCTGTGGGAAATGTGGCATGTAATTCCATTATATTCACTCTCACGGAGGAAAACCTTGAACCACCTTGACAAGAGCCTATAGCCAATACAGTAGATATTGCATAATAACCCTGTAGATGTTGCATTCACAACTTCAAGATGCAAAAAAACGCAAACCGTATAGTTGCCCATTAATGATAAAAGTGAGGGGGTGTAACAGAGGAGAGCAGACAGCTTTTGAGTGCAGTAATAGAACACCATTACAATGCACACACTAGGGAGTCTGAAATGGGAGCATAAGAAAGTGAGGAGAATAAGACATGGATGGATGGATGGATGGATGGCTCCAGGATGAAATGACTGAGTGTGCAGTTGAAAATGGCGAGGCGACACACATCATTTTATATAGTAAAACAATATGTTCCTGAAACTTAAACTGAGGGGGCAGAATTTGCAACTGAGGGTGGGTGCTCACTGCTAGGCCCACACTGGCATCCCCGTGGCGCGGGGCCGGATGGATGGATGGACATCAGTTTAATTTGGAGATGTCACCTCTCCACCTTCATCCACAAATGACTTGTTTAACTATACAAAAGAACACAACACACACACACACACACACACACACAAAACTAAATGTGTAATGCCAATCTTTGGGTTAGCCTATGGCATTGGCTCAGCTGGATTGGATCTATATAGGAGTGAAGGTGTGCGTGTGCATAGGAAGAAAGCTACTACAACAGATGGATGTATTACTGATAATAGAGAGATTTACAAATTGAAATTCACACATTCGGTCTGGGTGGGATTAAATTGATATGACAAATAATATTCGTATGGCAGATGATCATAAAGTAGACGCAATTAACAACCCAACCATAACCTCCTCTTCCTAAACCCATAGCAATTCAAAATTGCAATAAACAATTCTAGCAATCTTATCCTGTATCTGAAACAGAGTTTTAGGTGGCTGTTGTGGTGGTAATTCCAATGTTCACTTCCATTTATCCATCATGGTTTTGGAGGATTCAAGGTTATGAAAAATGCGTAGACTATATAGGCTACTTTCTTGTAGACCTATTACATAAACATTTAGATTGGAATACTGTAGGCTAAGTCAAAATGTAGGCTAGGTAAGCCTACAGGGAATTTATTTTAATCCACATGTCTATAGCTAGCCTACCGTAACTTAAAACTCATTGAACAAGAAGAGTTGGTCACTTTCAAAGTATGGCTGTCTGTTCTATCAATCACACTTGAAGTTAAATTGATGAAATGTCAGTTAAAATATTTCACTTGACACAGCATGACACACACACACACACACACACACACACACACACTTGGCGACTCTCCCCTTTGCCACACCCGCGACTTCAATTAGCTTTATTCTCCATCTGGTCTAGCCCTTGGTGTTGCCGCTGGGGAACATTCCTTACAGATCCTTTCATCCTTATTATGTTCGACCAAACATGTAAACTGTTTCACAAGGTTTCTTCTTTGTCAGAAAGAACAGAACGGAAATTGCAACTATAGAAGACAGTCCTGTTCTCCAACATAGCCAAAGAGACTGCTGTGCAGTGTGCACCTGCTCACTGTAACTGCCTACTGGGCCTAGACATGCATGAACAGGAAGCCCAGATTCCATGTAGTTTATTAAAACGGTTTATCGACCATATTGCTTGGATTAAAAAGCAAAAGGCAACACCCTCCCCGTCCGTCCATGACACTCGAGGCACAAAGCGGTATGGCCGCGTATCGTCGCAGAGCAATGACAGTAGCCTACGCGGTTTTGTTTATATACAAATCATAATGGCAGCATTAAGATGCTTAAATAGTTCCTTGTCGGCTACAATGTCCTTGTGTCGTACTGGGTTCTGCAAGAGCATTGTACTGTGTAGGCTACAGCAGCGACCGCCCGGCAAACACAGCTTACACCTGTGCCACTGACTGTCATTCACTAGACTAGACTATCGTGTCAAAATACAGGACGAATTGTTAGCGCCTTACCTGATCTGACTGTCAGGTCCGGGTGTCAAGCTTTAAATCCGGATTCTGACCATTGAGATAACGGGCACACGGACGCCGCCACCGCCCCGGAGCGCCGCTACTCTCTCAGTCACGGGAGATAAAGCCAGATAAAGCCGGAGCATGAGAGAGCCACAACACCGGCAAGGATGGCTGTCCTGTCTGGAAGGGCGAGGATCGAGGAGGAGGAGAGTGGAGGGGCGTTTTCGCGGTGCAAGGGAACTCCTAAACGCCGTGCGTGATGCGTAGACAGCTCCCCTGCACATGACGCCCCAGCATGCCATGCACACTATACACGCTGAACGACATTTTTGTCATCTTTCTTTGGGGTATGGTATAATAAGGCCCTACAGCAGCGGTAGCCCTGGTCCACGAGCGTCAGCGAGTCTAGCTGACGCACTGGACCAGCTACAGCAGTGGGTCACTAACTTTTTGATGATTTCGACTTTCGAGGACCCCCCAAATATGTATTTGGCCGCGGACCCATCTGAAACTTTAGCGCCAGGGGCTCGTCACCCGCATACACGATTTGTGCAAAAATCTTTCAAAGATATTCCAAATTGTTCAATTTAAAAATATATATATATATTAAACTTTAAAGACAAAAAAGTGGTTAAACTGCAGTGATATGACTACGTATTATGAGTTTATCAATTACAATTACCAATACAGAATTCAGACCTAATCAGACCTAATTAAACCCTGTGCACTCAAGACACGCTCCATATATGGCTAGTACAGAATTAATTCTGTATGTTGATCTGACCTCATCAAACCATATATATGGAGCTGGCCTGTTCTGACATTCCATATGTTGATCTCCTCATCAAACCCTGTACACTCAAGACACAGGCTCAATATGGAGATCACAATACTGATCTCATCAAACCCTGGATGGATACATGGAGAAGACTGAATCACCTAGATCTGCATATATGGAGCCGGCCAGCAACTCTACATCTGACCTCACGGACACCAGATTAATAGTTTAACTCCTGCTTCTTAACTGTGCCGTATTAAGAAGCTCTGTTGTTTCAGCGCGACCTCGCCCTCAGGGCGTCTTACTGGTAGGCTAGTATAGAATATTATTATCAACTATCCAAACTAATCGGGAGTAGCCTGGGATCAATACCATTTTCAGGTTTCTGATCCAGTCTGGAGCGGAAATAACCTAGGTGAAAACTAAAGTCTGGTGGTGAAGCGTACAGTAGCCTACGGTTAAAGCCTACAGAAGCCTACGGATGGGGGAAAGTGTCACAAAGAGTTATTTGAGTTATTTGTGACAGAATAATAAAAGAGAGGGAAGATGTAAGACGATATAGTGAAACCAGCCATTCTGTATATGGCTTGGAAACAGTGACACCGACGGAAAGATATGAGCGGAGACGGATGTGACAGAATTATGGTTGCTATGATTCTCATTAGGAGTGACAAAGCAGGACATGATCAGAAATGACTACTGTACATTAGAGGATCAGCCCAGGCAAGAAGGTTTAAGGATAAAGCGAGAGACATGTTGACGTGTGAAAAGGAGGGAGACATTGGGAGAAGAATGCTGAAGATGGAACTGCCAGGAAAGAGGAGAAGAGGATTTAGGTTTATGGATGAGGTGAAAGACGACATACAGGTGGCAGGAGTGCTTTTCACCTGATGTGGCCAAAATAGAGATGAAAGTGCACAAACCATCAAACCAATCATGCACAATTCCTCCACTGTGCTGAGCGTGGGCCACCTAATGACTCGCTCTGCTCTGCCTTAGTGGTTTATAAGCTTGGCCCAGGCGTTCAATCAAGGCAGTATAAAGAACAATACTGTGGTCTACCATGTCAATGCCCTGTGCCTTTGTCAGTTGCAAATTCACATGCAGTTTTGATGCATGCATAGGCACCTGGCATCATTAATGGCAAATCGATGCTCACTTGCTTTGCATAAATCTAATAGTTACTCTTTACTGACACTCGCTGAGGCTTGGATAGATTTGTTCTGCCAATATGAAATGTGATGGATCAGGATGGAAGGTTTAAGGTTTTACAAGCTGCATGTATACTGTAGCCTAAGATTTAGACTCTCGTAGATGTATTTATCGATTCTGACGACATCCACTCTGTCTCGGAAGTTAGAAATCTGTCATCCATCTTGGATCTGTCCTCTATTGTAACTGCGCAACAGCGACCGTGGCGGGCAGGGTTGCGCAGCCAGTTGCACTCATTGGGAGATGAGGAGAGATCCAAAATGGATGACAGATTACGAGACAGAGTGGATCAAAACACTTTTTTTAATTTAAAACAACACATCTACAGATTTTAAACGCAGATCGGAGGTCAACCTGAGAATTGGGGAAGCAATGTAAGCACCTTAAAATTTGCATTTGTACATGTTAAGAGTAATTCTAGGTCCGCGAGCAAAACATTTAACACCCATGGGTAATGAAGGCTTTGACTCTCGTAGATTCAAAATGTCAGAATCTCTCAATGGGGAAATAAATACATGGTAGAAAAGATTCTATTGCCATGTACAATTGAAGGTTACCGTTAACTCTTACATGATAGTACTTCATCCTGCTATATGGAAAGAAAATACATTAGGCTACTGCCACAGTGCCATTACAACCTTGGACATTAAACATTTATGATCTTCTATGAATATGATTTAATATATTAATGTTCAGTACTGTATACTTAGTTTCATTTAATTACATGCCCTCCTGGACCTTTGCACTGTCTGAAATCAGCCATAATCATACCAGTGCCCAAACATTCAACCTCAGCTGTCTGACTCTGAATGACTATAGGCCAGTGGTGCTCACACCCATCATACTGTAGCAAAGACTGCTTTTAAATCACAATTCACTCTCCTCCACCAGCAACAGTTTGCCAACAGAGCAAATACTGTAGATCCATGGATGCCATTGCCACAGCCCTCCACACAGCCTTGACCCACATTGAACAGAAGGGGACATGTGAAGATGTTTCTTATAGACTACTTACCTATAGCTTTACATTTTCTATTGTCCCTAGCAGGTTAGTCATGTCTTGACCTGGGTTTCAGGTCCTCCTTGTGCATGTGCATCAAGGGCTTCTGATCCAGTCAGGGCTGGACTGAGACCAAAATTCGTCCCAGTCATTTTCGTGCGAATTTGGTCCAGAGCAGCCCACCACAACCAGTGCGCAGATAGCAGAAACTCTACCGCCGGCTCCGTCGAGGCACACACAAACAAACAAGCCCTGGCTAATACCACCACTTTTACAGAACAACATAAATGATACAAACCAACAGACAACTACACAACCCTTTGTTGCTCTCACAAGAATGATGCTGGCAAAAGGATTCAAGATACGTAGAAGAGGGTTTATTTGTCACTCACTGATACAGGTACAGTGAAATTATCATGATGGCACTGGCAGAATGGCAGCACGCCCGGACCTTTCCCGGTGGCCTGCCGCCTATTGGCCTGCCTGCCTGTTTTATTATAATGGCGGCCCCCTACGGTCGCGGCCCACTGGGAACATGCCTGGTATGTCCTATGGCCAGTCCAGCCCTGGATCCAGTCATGCACAGACAGTCAGCTCTCCCCAAGCTTTACCTTCAGCACTGGGGAAACACAAGCCTGCAGCTTGCTGAGTTCTCTCTTCTGTTCTGTTCTCTTTAAATGACTGTCCCCACACACCTATCAAACATAACAATTCAATTTGCAGATGACACAACAGTGGTGGGGAATTATGTCAAACAGTGACAGCTTAGAGAGAGGAAGCAAGGATGATGTACAGAAAACAATTATCATTGGAAAATCAAGACTGGGTCAAACCGAGAGTTGCTTCCTCTGACATGAAGATGATGCCATATTGATTTTTGAATAACATTGTTGTTATAGAGTATAGACAGTGCTTGAATTGCACTGGTACTCACTGGTATCAGTTCCGCTGACTTTTGAGCTGACTTATCTATCTATCAATTTCTGTATATATATACAGTAATATCTATTAATTCACAAAACCTGTGACACTCAAACGAATGGCCTCAAACCTGGGGTGTGAGTACTTAAATTGCCTTAGTCATCAACTGTATTGCAATCTTGATTAATGTCAATCATATTTAGCCTATTTATATTAATCGAGGGCCATAGGGGCATTTTGTTTTTAGATATTAATAATGTGTTGTGTGCTGAATGTACGTGTGTGTCCTCGCACAGATGTGAGACTTCTTCAATACACAGTGGGGACTAATAGGTCTTCTTCTTTCAATAATATAGCCTAGAGAATTACAGACTTCAAAGTAGATTGTATTACAAATGAAATCAGATGCTACGCACCTGGTAGCACGACCAATTCATAATTCCTGTAATACAACCCTCAATCCACTTGTTTGTTTTTGATCTCCATATCGGATGAACACCGATATGGGAATTATTACATTGAAATGAATCCTCTCTCTCTCTCTCTCTCTCTCTCTCTCTCTCTCTCTCTCTCTCTCTCTCTCTCTCTCTCTCTCACACAATCCTGTGACTCCTAATCCCATCGCAAACCCTGTCCATTGCAACTTCGGACAGAAACGGACACAACCTGTCCGTGCAGATGCTCATGTTCTTTTATCACTGACTCCATAGAGAGTGTATACTGACACTGCTGTACAGCATGGCATGTTAACTGCGATAGCACAGCAGACATAGGAGAGCATGCCAGAGAGTCATGAACACAGCCCAGAAAATAATTAGATTCTGCCCTCACTGTCTGGAACACACCTTCAGGTATCATGCTACAGTGCCAGAAATATTCCGAAGGATGCAACTCACCCCTGTCATCATCTCTTTTCTCTGCTGCCATCTGGAAGGCACTACGGGGCCAAGTATGTCCCAAAACAAACATTTAGTGTCAAACCCTACTCAACAGGTCCCTGGCACCAACCTCCAAAAGAGACACTAGTAAACACCCAATAGATTCAGGACCGGCCACGGCCCCTGCTTGGCCAGCCTTCACAGCTGGGGCTGCAGCCCAAACCCACTGTGTGTTTGTAAAGAGGAGAAAACAATTAAACACATCACTGAACTTGCCCTCACTCCATACATCTCACCATTATGTAACTGCTTTAGCTTGACTTTGCATTTGCTAAACGATGGCCTTAAATACTAGCACTACCACAGGCTCACAATCAGCCCATGCAGAGCCAGCACTGAAATTGGTCATTTATGGCACTACTTGCGGATGCATTAAGGACTGCACCTGCTTTGTGTAGCCTTACACCCTCTTATGAGTTTAAAAAACTATATTGGCCTGGGCTGTGGCTCAGCGGTCCAGGCACCTTGGCTGGTAATCCAGTCTGGCAGTGTGCCGCGGGCTCGACTCCAGATCCCGACGGCCCTATTATTGCATGTCACCCCCCCATCTCTCTCCCCATTTACTGTCTGTCCCTTCATAAAAAATATAAAATAAAGGCGAAAGCCAAAAAAAATAAAACGACACTTAATAAGTAACACATCACAAAACTAACAACTGAAATAGTATTGTTCCATATAAGTACAATGACAGAATGAGCATAATATGCAATAATGGTGTGTGTGTGTGTGTGTGTGTGTGTGTGTGTGTGTGTGTGTGTGTGTGTGTGTGTGTGTGTGTGTGTGTGTGTGTGTGTGTGTGTGTGTGTGTGTGTGTGTGTGTGTGTGTGCGTGCGTGCGTGCGTGCGTGCGGAATGCTGGAAGAACCATTCTAGGGGCTGAACAGCAAATGTTATGCATTTACAATAAAACATATTGAATTAAATTGCAGAGGCAGCAATGTAATGAGTGGAATAAAGTGGGTGATGTATTAGGCTGGTATATACAATTTATTTTACAAATGTAAATAGGGAAATTATTTCCATGCTTACCTCAGTGGCTTATAGAACCCGCAAAACTGAGAGCTGCATCATCACTTAATTACCATATAGATAATAGCTTGCAGACTGCATGGCTCTGTTTGAAATGATGTTGTGTGCAATATAAATCTCACAAATAACCGATGGAAGACTACAGGATTTTACGTGTTACAGTTACAGTTACGTGAATACTATCTGCCATTATCCACTTCTCCTGTCAAATTGAGCTTGAGCAAGGCACAATGTCAGATGTAGATTAACCATTTATTGCAACAAATGGCATACAGTTAAACTTGGCTTTAAAGGAGGGAGATGATCCCTACATTTTGTCGAAGCAGGCATGCTAAGCAAAATCAATCAGGTAGAAAAACCACCTGCTGGGGTGGAGGAGGTGGAGGCTGGGGTGGAGGAGGTGCTAAGCATCAGCAGATGCGAGGCAGCAGCAAGACAATTAAGCAGGTGTGAAGTGAATGCATGTATTTAAATTTGTGATTACCATTACAGAATATGCATTTTGAATCATCTCTGAAACGAGGCAGCGTTTTCCTTTTTTCCGTTCTTTTCTCCCAGTTGCGCTCTGAGCGCTCTCTTGATTCTCTCTCTGGGGGGTCATGCGTTAATTCCTTACGTAAGATTGGCCGTTCTCTCACGGCTCTCCACTTCTTTTTGTATAGGTGCCTATTAGATGGGGGTAGCACCCGCAGTTTCATTAAAGAGGATATTTCCAGAGCACTTAACCTGCCAGTTATACGTTAAACGTTGAATATGTATACGTGTTTGGTTACAAAACACCCATATAGGGATGGATGCAGTGGAATTAGGAGTCCTAATTGGTGGAGACCAATATTGGAAAATGGTCACAGGAAAAATGGAGAGACTGAATGAAGGACTAGTTGCACTGGAAAGTGTATTTGGAAGGCTGGTGCAAGGAGAAGTCAGCCGTGCATATCCACGGTATCCGCGATCGTCAACAGCGCTGCCTGTGTCTGCTTGAAGTAACAGCAGCACAGCCTGCCTGTCACTCAAGGCCTACATGTGCACTTGCATCAACTTTAGTGTAACAGTCGAAACTTCCAAAGTATGCCCCCGGCCAAACTACACATGGGGTGAATGTGGGCTATAGCCCCCTGTGTATTTAATTAATTAAGTTTAGATCATCATTATTTTAGTAAAGCATCATTAAGTAATTAACCTCTCTCTAATCAAGATACTCCACCAGAACCCCCTTGCGTTTTTCAAAAATAAATCTGTATTTCAAATTCCAGAAAGAGGTGCAGGTGGGGTAGGCACATTCCAGTGATATAAAAGCAGAATCTGAGGCTGGTTTGTGTGACTTGAATCAAGTACTACAGGCAAACATCATAACAAAGACTAATTGCTTCCCCAAGGTGCTATGGGAGTCCACAGGCATTCAAGTCAATAAAATAATTGGTTGATTGGCCAATGCTTTGCATTAGTGAACATGTTGCACTCTGCCTATATAGGTCCCGCCTCCCTCTCTGGCTTTCTTCAACACATTCTACTCTGTCCTGTCTACCACAGAGTCCTTATCTTGGGTTTTTTCCTATGATCGTCGTCGTCCCCCGTCCCCGTCGTCGTCGTCCCCCCATTATGTAGTCACTGGTTTTTGAGGTAGTCATGGTTTTCCCCCATTATGTAGTCACTGGTTTTTGAGGTAGTCACTGTCCATGGTGCTGATTGAGTAATTGTAAACTTTTCCGAGACACATCCGGAGGAGTAGTGAGTGTTTTGTGACTCTTTGAAAGTTGCTAAATACATGTAGCCTGTCTTGGTGGCTATACTCGTCACAAAGGCACTTCCTGTGATGATGACACTGAGTGATCCCGACATTGCTGGGCTGACACCGCTGGATCTCACTGCTGGGCTGACACCGCTGGATCTCACTGCTGGGCTGACACCGCTGGATCTCACTGCTGGGCTGACACCACTGGATCTCACTGCTGGGCTGACACCGCTGGATCTCACTGCTGGGCTGACACCGCTGGATCTCACTGCTGGGCTGACACCACTGGATCTCACTGCTGGACTGACACCGCTGGATCTCACTGCTGGGCTGACACCGCTGGATCTCACTGCTGGGCTGACACCGCTGGATCTCACTGCTGGGCTGACACCGCTGGATCTCACTGCTGGGCTGACACCGCTGGATCTCACTGCTGGGCTGACACCGCTGGATCTCACTGCTGGGCTGACACCACTGGATCTCACTGCTGGGCTGACACCGCTGGATCTCACTGCTGGGCTGACAGCTCTTGATCTTTATGCCCTCTTCTAAGCCATTGCACCTTGCAACAGGATCAATTAAATGGTCCAATGGATATAGGAGCTTAGAACAAGGTTTTCTTTATTCCACTCCCCCTTGCGTGATGGCTGATATCCATCACTCTGTTATCCTGTGTGCATCAATTGCAGTGTGTGTGTAGTCACACCAAGGCCAGGTGTGACTGATTTGTGTGGTAAAGCACCTGCCCCCCACTGCAAAGTCTGGGTTCAAATCCATTGCGGTACATTCGGTTTGGGCGAACGTCTAAACACAATTCCCTCCCCCGTGTTCTGGGGAGGGAAGCCGGCCGGTCAGAGAGGGTGATCGACTGCATGTACTACTCCTACAGGCTGGGGTGTGGGAAGGGTTGAACAGGAGCAATAGGGTGGAGGCGCAACATCCTATATTGATTGATTGATTGATTGATTGAAACAAAGTAAAAAAAAAAGAAGAAAAAGAATAAGGGAAAAACAAGTAGGCCTACAGTATGGCAAGAGCAGTGGCAACACAGAAATGTCTGAGGAGGAATTCATTGCCATAATATGACAAAAATGAGGAAACAATTTAGCTACTCTAAATTTTAAGACAATAAAAGGGGGGAAAAGGTTTCCAGAAAAACCATTCGAATCGGATACCATATTATGGACAGTGTACTGGGTTGCAGTATAACAGCATGGTATCATTTTATCCCTGCTCTACAGAGAGTGTACTGACATACTGTATACTGTGTACTTGCATGGTATGCGGATGTTTGATACATTTGTAGAGCTTGTAGATATAGATATTTTCGGTAGGCAACACAGTTCATTCATACGACAAAATATAAATCATGCTTAACTGTTCAGCAGCAGACAGGGTAGCTCTCCAGAGTGATAAACACAGCCCAGAAAATAATTGGATTCTCACTGGAAGACACCTTCAGATCTGCCTCTGCAGAGCTCACTCCCGTCACCATCACTTTCTATCGTCTGGATTGGAAGGAAGTACAGGGCCTTAACCACTGCATCGTGCTGCAGTGAGATGTCGTGAGCTTGTAGATCAGCTATTTTTGTTGTTGTTGTTTGTCATACGACAAAATGAACTCAGTCAATTTTATTTAAGCAATCATACATTTGACATTAACATCATGACAGTTTATAGATATATGCTGTAAACATAGGAAACAGAAAAATAGCATGTATAGCCTATGCATGAGACCAACACCTCCATGGTTCAGGCTCATGTATGTTTTCTTATGGCGCAATGCCATTTGTTACATTGGGTATAACAACCTGTCAGCCAATAATCTTTATAGCGTGCAATAGCATTGGTTCGGTGTAGAATATTGGCTTTTGATATGCCACTATTTGAGATGCCATGGCACTATTGTTACGTGTGTGTGTGTGTGTGTGTGTGTGTGTGTGTGTGTGTGTGTGTGTGTGTGTGTGTGTGTGTGTGTGTAAAAAAGTGGGTGACGTATTGGGCTGGTGTACAGTATGTAACTATATACTACCATATGCTTATGGAATGCTACCCCCCCCATGTTTATAAACATTTTGGGATTTGTTTATAAACATTTGGGATTTGTTTAAAAACATTTGGGATTTGTTTATAAACATTTGGGATTTGTAAGTCTCATGGGGGGGGTAGGACCACTACCAGTTGAACTGTAGTAAGTCTCATGGTCGGGGGGGTAGGACCAAGTCTCATGGGATTTGGGATTTGTTTATAAACATTTTGGTATTTGTTTATAAACATTTGTGATTTGTTTATAAACATTTGTGATTTGTTTATAAACATTTGTGATTTGTTTATAAACATTTTGGGATTTGTTTATAAACATTTGGGATTTGTTTACAAACATTTGGGATTTGTTTATAAACATTTGGGATTTGTAAGTCTCATGGGGGGGGGGTAGGACCACTACCAGTTGACCTGTAGTAAGTCTCATGGGGGGGTAGGACCACATGTGGCCAGTAGCCCATGTAAGGGATACATGAAAAAAAAATCTTCTCCCTGTGACGAGGCCCCCTCAGTGGTTGAGGCCCTAGGCGACCGCCTAGTTCGCCTATGCCTAGAACCGGCCCTGGGAATGCTTATCTATGGGTTGTAGAATCCACAGAACTGAGCTGCACCTTAATGTTATCACCATATGGAGATGATGGCTTGCAGACTGCAAGCCTAACGGCATAAGGATCTGTTTGAAATCATTTTGTGTGCAATATAAATCTGACTTAGAGCACAAATGACCAATGAAAGATTATAGGGTTGATCCTTACAGCGGTTAAGTGTGTCTGTCATCAGCCAATTGTCCTGTCACGTTGATCTTGAGCAACGAATTTCAGATTAAATCAACTAAAAGCCAACAAAGTGCCTTGGAGTGCACAGTAAAGCCGAAGCACATAACAGCCTGTCTTTGCCTCTTAGCCCCCAAGGACACAAAGCTTGTCGTAAACTTTGTCTAGTGGTCAATTTATTTCTGATCCAAATTATGTTGAAGAGAGAAGGTTGTCCACATGATGGCAGTATCATCACAAGTCTGCGTCTGTGGATCAACTACACCTTATCCCTGCATGCGCCATCCACTCCACTCATAATGGTACATTTTCAGCGTTATAGAAGCAGGGAAGCTTTCCCCATTTGGCTTTGTAGAGTCAGTTACTCTGAAAGTCACTAATTTGCTCTGAAGATGCATGTTAACTGTGTAATTACGTGATATTACTTAGTTATGCTGCAATTACACAAAAATTGCATTGTTTATTCGAAGGACAAATCACTGAGGAACAAGAGTGACCACAGCTTTACTGCTTGAAATGCTCTGATGAAAGATGCATTCTTACATAAATAAAATGTTATTTGGTACAGTTAATATTTCCATGTTTTGGGAGAGGGCTGTACCATAAATATCTGCACTGTACTGTTAACAGACTTATTTAACATATACTCCCACGACACAGACATATCCCCTGGAGGCAGGCAGAGAGCACAATGTTTCCCTGAGAATGAGAGGAATGTAATTACAGAGGAAATCGTGTTATCATCAGGTCCCTTTACAATTGATTTATGCTTGCAGCATTCTGTGAGAAAATGTGACACTAATGTTGAGGCTTTTTGGGTCTGGGCAAATTAGTAAACCTAAAAAATGTATGAACTTTTTTTTCTCCCCCATGGGTGTATGAGAACTCGAAATGCCAATTTATACTTCATCGTCCATCAGTGTTGCGCGCAGAGGCATGCTTGACTGTTTTCCCTCTATCACGGCATACAGGGAGGGCACAAGAGGGGGAATTTCCCCTCAGATATAAGGTATCCCCCTAACCTCTCTCTGATCTCAGGTTCATTTCTACTATTAATCATGATTCATGATATAATTGCATAATACATTTTGATGTTTCATCATGTGTTTACGTCTTTCATAAAGTAGCATAGAAATATGTGTGTTGCAGCAAGGTTCAATTTGACCAAAAGGTTCTTCTTTTTACTACTTGGCTTGTCAGGCTTCAAAATTAAAATACATTTTCAGATTAATTTCACCATCATGGGAGATAAGTGATTAGTGTTTGGGATCCAGTATGTCTGGGAGGATGTGTGCCTCATGGGACCCCTTGCTTTTGTTAGAAAAGTAGAGCATGCATGTCCACTCTGGCAGTGGCATTGAAACTACAGTAGAACACCCCTAGCAGCGGAGGCTATGAGTATTATTTTAGATGCCCAAGCAATGCAAAAAAGAAATAAAACAAATGTACTCAGGAGATGCACAGTAAAGACAGAAGATTTGACCAAAAGAGCCTCCGACTCTCATTTGCTGCCCAGACCATATTGTTCAGACATATCCGGGTTGTAGAGCTTGCATGCTTACTGTATCTGGTCATTTCTACGGCCACACTGACATGGATGCACAAATGGCATTTCTGTGTCCGCTCTAGACTGGAATATGCAAACTGCAGAGCGAAATACTTGTGGCCCGATGGAGTGAACAAAGATGGCACAACAAGGGCTAGATTGCCAAAGGCATGGAACCACCTATACCCACCTCTGGATAATAGTCCGCTAAATGCCTAAATTGTGACTCTATCTCAATTTTGCAGCGAGCCAATGGTGTAAATAGACAGGAGTGGGCGAAGTGTGGGGGGCGAGGACTCCGGGGAGCCCTATAGTGGCCAAAAAACAAATATTAATGTAAACAATTTAAAATGAAAGTTGTTGGCCAATACAAATTGGCCAACTCTGGAGCTTTTTTAAGAGTTTAAGGGGTACCAGTTACTTTCTACCACTGGGTAGAGAGGCTGTCATCACTTACATATTTCACTGGGTCAAATTGCTCACAGTGGTGAGGTTGAGTTATTCTAACCTTTGGCAATTCTTTGACCAGTGCCTGTTTTTCTACCTCTTCCAAGTCAGGGTGACACAGGGGGATATCATGGGATGGTAAGGACTCAGTGGACCATGAAACCTAAGACACAACACCTCTTCCACGAAATGCTTCATCTCACACGACCACATGAGAAACTCAAGGAGATGTATTACTTGGGGGTCAAGAAGCACGATGGGTTGAGGATGTGACAGTTACTGATCAGGTTGAGGGTCGGAGGCCAACAGAGGTGGGGCATCTCATCTCCCTATAGGCTGGAGGTGATGAGTCCTGACAGGGTAAACAAAGCAACAGTTTGTTGAAGTTAGGATTTCCTTCAATGCAAGTGACCACAATTCACAGCAATCGTTTGAGAAATAATTAGAGGGTGTTGACAAAATAGTGGCCATGCCGCAATGTAATGTGTTGTGATCTTGTAGATCTGCTATTTTGGCTCCTTTTGAATAATAAAAATACTAATAATGATTTGAACAATTAGGCCAAAATAGCATGCCAGGTTGAAAGTGGATAATGACGGTGTCTATATGTCTTATATCAAAGCATGGATTGAAAGCGAATAGCGCCAGTCTAAAATCAGATTCATCTGCAAAGTAAAACACACACACTAAAAAAACCCACCAAAGTTGGAGAATACAGTATGCGCATGAACAAAGAAAATTTATTTGAGGTTAAATGCGAACACTAGGGTTTGCAATTTCCATCCCCTGGGACTGAATGATGCCCCTAAAGTGAAGCCGCAAGTGAAGCCGAAGTGTTTCTGTGTGCCAGCATAAAGTTCACTGTACAGGTCAGGAGCTTTCCATGCTGTAACAGTAACACCTACTGTAGGCCTACTGTATATGAAACGCCCCAAAATTAGCGCCAGCTACAGTATGTACAGTGTTTACCCCTCAAAATATATGTCTTCAAAAAGGCTCTCTTGTCTATTCCCTCCAAACGATCTGTAGTGTTGCATGTCAGCCTTTCTCTCACTGTCCTGTGTTCCATAATTTTACATAATAAAGAATGAACAGTCCACATAACTTCAAAATAATTAAATTATATTAAAAAGAACCGGTCCAGCGAAAGTATCAGGGGTTTGGGTCTGTGAACAGCCTTAGCCTTAAGCTCCGTTCACATTGAAGAAGCAGAAGCTAGCTTCTGCTTCTTCAATGTGAACGGAGCTTAAGGCAATGTTCCTGATGAGGGCAACTGAATTATGTCCTGTTTATTCGCTGCAAGTTGATCTCTGCGAGTCTAAAAATCTGTGTTTTTAGTTTTGGATGAATGGATGTTTTTGAGTAAAAATGTCTGACAGAAATGTAAGGAATCTGTTTTTGGACATATAACCATTAGGCCTACCTATTCTTATAGGGACAAGTTTTCTTATTTCAAGACAGCTGACCTGCCAATTGATCTCTGAACGTTTCGCAGAAGCCAAAAACATACAAAGCGCCGCTATTTTCCATAGCCACACCCTATGAGCTACGCTGTGTTAGCCTTTACCATCTGGACCTGGTCCTACATCCCACATGTGCTCCCTCAGAAATACACACGTTGATGCAAGTTTGTGAAATGTGAAATGTGACTGATCATCAGCTTCCATTAATTTGAATCTGTGACACTCTGTGGGATTGATTTGAAATTCCATCGTTTATTTTTTTATCCTCAAACTTTTATCCTCAAACATCTCATGGCCCATAGGCCTGCGTGTTAATGCAGTAGGTTTCTGCACAATGTTGTTTAGCCAATATTGATTAAATTATTCAGGCCTTTTCTTAATGTGTTAATGATTTGGAGAAAATCCAAACAAATGAAATCTAAAAATAAAGCATTTGTCTGTATGATATGATAAATGTAGATCTGGGAAGGCCAAATTCTATAACAAGATCGACCCCATTGTCTTGCCTGATTTGACTAAAGATAGTCACAGCATCCAGTTTCCTGCTCTGTCCAGCCTATGGAAAATGCAGATATATACATTATACCTTTTGTAATGCCTCCATTGAACTTGTGATTTCCAAATAAAGTAGGTGATGTTTTGAGCCTTTGACTCTCAAGCAGGTCTGCTGTCCCTCAATCTTTCCCTAAATACCATAAGTAGTGGAACAAATGGACCCTAAATCTACTGCTCCAAAATGCAATGAAGAGATGCAGCAACACAAAGGGAGGAAATCAATTTGTTTACCTAAGTCTGCAGCAGGGATCTGTCCTCAAACTAAAGCAAAATTGAGTGATCTCCATTGAGCAGATGGATTACAATCTGGCAAGGTGTGCTGAAGCAGTAATGACGAAATAAAAGCTTCAGCCTGACGTTTCTCTGGAACATGATTTATTATCTTAATCATTAAAGAGGTTGCCAAACCTCTGACATATCCCAAGGCTGAGACGTACGTGTGATAGGATTATTTTGTGCTCATTATGGATTAAACAGTGTAATAATGTGGTTTGTTAACTTAATTCCAGTCTATATATTTCCTCAAATATAGGCTATAATTTGCATTTGTCAGTATAATTATACTGTATGTACCTTTACCCCACATTTATCACAAGAGAACATCTGAGTTTTGACAAGCTATTCAATGATTAAGAGAAATCATTAATCATGTTTTTGTATACAGTGGAAGAAAAGCATGTGTCACGTTGCAATGTGGATGTTTTGTGATCTTGTAGGTTGCCAAATGTTTGCCTCAGAATTGGAATGCCTGCGTTCAAGTGTTTTACTAATTTACCTTAACTGACTCTCTGCTATTCAACTAGTTGCCCAATAGTCCAGCACGTCTAGCCTCTGATATTCAGAAGATCTCCCGGACCTGAAGTGTAATCCAATGCAATTAGTAATACTTATACAACTAATACTAATCCTAACATCCTATGCACAATTTATAGTTGGATGTGTCCACTGTGGTTTTGGGTGTAGCACAGTAATGTGTTCCAGGTATTATCTGAGGTATTATCTGAACAGCATTCTTGTCAACTACCTATCAAGTTTTTCCTTCAGGCATTTCAGACTGGAGGATTGACAATGAAGCATTCGCAACCATAACACCATGCAGAAGTAGTCTTCTAGGGCAAACAGAAGTTAAATTCACTTGGAATGCATGAAAAGAAATCTAATCAAGACTGCTATCCTGTTGCTTAGCAGAGATTGGCAATAACACAGGGCTCTATAGTCTGTTGGCACCAGTCTATGGTTGGCACACAGTGGCACAGAACATTGCGTAAACCAGAACGTTTCCTCTTTCTCTCTTTCAAAATAAATAAGCAAGCATTCAACAGTGTATAGTTCCACATCCATAACTGTAGTATACTCATTTTGTATTTTTATTCATTTATTTATATTATTGTTTCATCTATTATTCAAAATTCATTCTTTACTTCAGAATTTGAATTAAACTAATAATGCATAAGGCACCGATGGGATTTGATTTCCTCTACATGAAGTTGTTGACATTCAATCACAGCTCAAATGTAATGTCTAATCATGGAAGAGCAGTAGATTCACAAAATAATGGTACTCTTCAGAGTTGAACATCAGTTCAAATCCTCGCCAGGAGTTCCAGAACCCTAGTGTCCCTCACATACAGTAAAAACTCCTGGCCCACAACAATCTCACTAAAAGGTCACAGTACTCTAGGCTTCTATTACAGATGATAGCAAAACAAGATGTATTTTTCTCTCGAGGACATACATTAATCTGCTACATTTAACAGGATCCAAACATTTTTGGGACTTCATTAAAGTAAGATGAAATTAGTACTTTCTCAATGTGAGTAGGCCTATTGAGAAATTGTAATTATAATTGCACTGTCATAGCCAGGCAAGACTGTATTAAAGCCCAAAGGTTGAGTTATCTATATATACATTTCCTGAAGTGTGCTCAGTATCTCCACAAAATCTCCACAAAATCCCTCATCTCAGACAAATTGTCACAAACTACAGTTCCAGCAAGCATCATGGGGCCTGGACCAGGCTTGAACTGTCTCTGCTTTTGCTGACAGTAGAGAATGTCATCATTCACAGAAGCATATGAGTATTGTACATTTAGTAGGCCTACCCATAGACAAGAGACTCCTGATGTCCGTTGTCCATGGTTGATGTGCATTCTTCCCCCGTTTTGGAAAGAATGTCTGGGTTCATTTTTCGGAAGTGAAAGGCTGAAGTCTGTTGACACATTAATGATAGAAACCCAAATAAGAGTACAGATTACATTGACAGGAAGAGGAAATCGTTGGCGACCGCATGATCCAGATCTGTCAGAATCATTACTGTGTGGTCACGAAAAACATGTTACAAAAAGTGATCCTGACAGGTGTGAACTTTGTACCACTGCACAGCGACCATTTTGCTCTCGCGTCATATTTGCGGGTTGGAAAGAAACTTCTCCCAAACGCACAAAGATTTGTTGCATCCCCATACACAGACCCATGGCTAGATACAGATATGGTTTTTCGGTTCTCGGTAAGCATTGATCTAATCAAATTGCAAGTTTTGCCACTGGGCACTGCACACCCCAGCTCATATGGGACACGACACACACCAGGTTTGAGGCCGTTCGGTGGACTCTCTTTTTCATGATGGCATACTTCTGTTTCCCTTCAAATAATTATGTACTGTAGCCTATCTGACAGACAAACATAAAATAGGCTACACACTGAATTTCCTCACACCAGTTAGATTTCTATAAGATTATAATTTTTTCTTTTCTTTTTTACAATGTCCACACAATCTTACCAATACAAGTTTAACTTTCAATGTGATTTGAGACGTCATTGCTGTCAAAGCTTACCTGCCTTATCTGTTGACCTCTACCTCACCCAATGTTGCTCATCTTTGGAAGGAAGCAGATGTCAGAGGTGCTTCAACTGATGCAAAGTATGGTTCACTGACTGACTGCAAATGAGACCTCATGCTGCATGGTATGGTAAGCAGTGATGATAGGGCAATGTGGAGTCAAAGGATACATCATCAGCCAACAACTGTCAATTAAAATACAGATCATGAACAAACAAACAAACAAAAAACACTTAATGAGTTTGAGTGTTTCAATATTCATGTGAAAACATTTTATTTTGTGGTTCCTTCCCTATTTACTGTATACTAAGTAGCCTATGTAGTGTGTAGGCCTACTGTATAATATGCTATTTGAATACATCTCTTTGAATTCTTTGAACACAATTCCCTGCCTTCAAAGACTATAGGAGGCATGAGAAACCTTAGAATCAGATATACTCCGTGGACTCAGCCTATAATCCCTTTCACATTCCAAATGCCCCCACAACGTGGTGCCAATTTGTTCCAAAGCGCAAGTCTCGGTTTTCATTACAGTCCTCCCCAGTTCTCAAACGTGAGCACCAGCATGATAATAAAAAAGAAAGACAACGCACACATGTAAGATATTGAGCTGTGCTGGCATCTCAGTGCCGGCCGCACAATTCAACATGCTGAACAGGTGGAGGATTTCCCTCACAAAGCATGCATGTGAAAGGTACTGTACAGTGAATTTCCTGGAAAAAAAACATTCTCTGGATGTTGACCAATGTCCTGAGGTGATCACTGGTGCATCACTGGATTTGAGCTGGAATGCTGGCAGTGAAAGGGCAATATTCTCTGACAGGACAAATAGCCTAGCTGCATGAAGATGTCCTAATTCCAGCAATGACCTGGTAATACATTTCCCCATAACCCACCGTGTTTGAGAAGATGGCTTCATATTATTATTGTTCATTATTAAGTCATTCACAGTCCCTGAGGCCTGTACATACATGTGTCATTGAGCAACTGCTCCTGATGGGTATGACGGGTGTCTTGTATGGTTTGCTCTGCTGTCGGAGTGTGAATGGGTTGCTTTGTAGGGCAGAATACACAATATAGATATCAAGGTATTTGGTCAAAAGTATTGTGACATAACATGGTCTATATTGCCCAGCCCTAATCCTACCACATCCTGGTTATTTAGAAGAACAAGAAAGGAATATATGAACGTGTGTGGATGCAAATGAACATGGGCCACAGCAATTATGTCTCTTCTTCAATCGCCAATATACCTGCAAGGGTCGTTCACAGAGCACACAAAAGGCCACGAACATGATGGGCTTTCTGGTTGTGAACCTGAGAATAAACAACAAACTGTAAGCCCCAGTGGGGGACCTGAACCTACATACTCATCAGCTGGGAGGTCCACGGCAGATTTCTTTCCCAGGGCACACTGTGGGAATGGGGCCCTGTTTACTGAGCAACTTTATTGGTGCTTCAATTGAAAAAGTTCATACAGGGGCCCCGGGGAGCATTTAGCAGACTTAAGAGGACATTCCAAGATGATAGGTGGTATTAGTATGGGGTTTCTGAGTTTCATACTCTGTCCGAGGAAGTATGCTATGTGTACTGTACGTAGTGAGATTCAACTTAAAACCTCACTCAAGTCCTGATTGACAAAAGTGCATATTGTATATTTCGCATTAAGCTTCATCAGGGTCGTTGATGAAATGTCTGTTATTCATGTTAACACTGAATAGAAAAGAAAAGCAGCAATGAAACAAAACAAAGCCGGAAATGAATGGAGGATATGGTGCAACAATGATAACAGACAGATGTGCATACTAGGTGGTATGCAGATAACTCTACAACTAAATTATATTAGATACACATGAATATATTTAAGCCCACCAACGCCACATAAATAATAATTAAAATTGAGTGGCCAGAGGTAGAAAACTAAATTAAGCATGTTACTCAAAGGTCACTGTTTTAAAACCAAAGAAAACCAGCAAGTGAATTTGAGATGTGCACAATATCAAAGATGTAAGGAAGTAATATACCGTTTTTATTACATTTTTTTGCCATTTTGAGCAGATTAACCACCAATTGTAATCAGTTGGAGAATAAAAACTTCTGAAAGTCTGTTGAACATATTAATGGTGTATGTTAATCTTATGCATGCAGTCTTGAGAATCTCGAGTGTACAGTATGTCTCTACTGTACTGGTCAGCCAAATGAGATATAGGCAAACAAGTGATCTTAAACTAATTGTAAATATGTTCTTGAGGTAATCGTTTATCTCCCAAAATCACAATTTGACCTTTGGGATATACAAATATGTATTTTCCACAAACCATGCACACACACGCACGCATGCACACGTGCACGCACAAGCACACGCACAAGCACACACACACACACACACACACACACACACACACACACACACACACACACACACACACACACACACACACAGGAAGCAGGTGGTGATGTTAGCGTTAGCCTACTGTAGTAATGTGACTGTGTGGTGTAGTTTATAGCCGTATTTATTAATTATAATTAATAAATACTTTTATTTTACTTCTGGTTAGTGCATTGTTTACATTTCAATAATCATAACAGTAGTCTTCATTTGTGAAGATTAACTTTATTAAGTATCTTTTATTTGCCACATGCAAACATATGAACCAGGAAGATGCAAATTTATTTCATGTGACCGTACCCTTCGAATTCTTTAACTACATCAGTGGTTCTAACTTCTCACACTTATTATTTATTTCAAGAACCAATAAATAGCAAGGCCTGTAGGTTTTGCACACCTGTAGGTTTTGCACACCTGCAGGCGACAGGTACGTACTGTAGGAGAAGGCCAACTGAGGGCCAAACGTATACTGAACTGGCTATGTTTAAGGTAAAGATAGCCTGATGAAGGTTGCATAGAACAAAATGTCGTGTTTTCCTATTAATAAACTTTTCAACTGCATCCGAAGACAGTGTGCGTGTTTCTAAAGGAATCCTGAGGGTCCCTGCAGGGAGTTACATGGACATTTTCTTCCTTGTGGAGACCCCCACCCTGTCACTTTCCCCAACTTTCAGTGATATAATTATACGCATGTACATATATACACACACATATACTGTACATACAGTATGTACGGTATATTGTATATGTATAGCAATACATAGTCTAGTAACATTTGCTATTAACCCATTCTGAACGGGAACCCGTTTTGGTGTTAGCATCATGTTATGCTTTATCTATTGAAAAACAGCAGATCTACAAGCTCATAGCGCGCCACCGAGTGGCGCGCTAGGAGCTTGTAGGTCTGCTATTTTTGAAAAATCGAAGAACGACTGACATTTTTCAGAATCTGATCTCAGGTCAGAATGGGTTCATCAGACCAGTTGTGTGTCCAGTGGAAACCTCGTATGAATCTGATCTCAGGTCAGAATGGGTTAATATCTAAACTGATATACAAGATGCACATCCACAGACGATGGAGAGCGAGTGCGTTTTCCGGTAGCGACATCAGCCAACTGCAGACAACACAACAACACTAGTGCCACGGCAATGCTTCCTAATCCGCCACAGGCGGCGGCCACCGCACTGACTGGCAGTGGACCTGCTTCGGCCTATATGTTGTGTCACTCATAATAATGCATAAGCATGATATGCATTCATATTACTATATTATTTCTGATGTTGTTTTGTATAAGCATGCATTTATTATTAAGTGACACAACAGTGGACAAAGCAGGTTCAGTGCCAGTCAGTGCGGTGGCCTCTGGTCTGTGGCAGATTAGGAAGCATTGCTGTGGCAGTGGAAACACTGCCGCGGGTGTTGGCGGCAGTTGGTGGCGACGCTGCGACTGATGCCGCTGCCGGAAAATGCACTCGCCACAGAGCATTTTCAACATGAAGAACCAGTTGAGAACTGAGAACCAGTCAAATTGAAAGAGTATTTGTACATGTTACAATAAAAGGCGATGTATGAATTGAAAGGTGCTACAGTATATACATTTAAATTCAATTTATTAAAGGATAGTTACTTATTTACGTATTTTTGGTAGATACTGTAGCTCTATAGGCTACTGTGCTACTGTATGTACAGCATTGAAACGTCGGAAGATACTGCATAAAACTCCCAGTGAAATCAAGGAATGCTGTAAAACTGTACATTCATTGAGACACACATATGGGTATTTTTTGGGGGGTGACCAAATCTGCCAGTCTTGGAGGTGCAAACAAACACAGGACTCTAACCCTAACCCTGTGTCGCCCAGGTTGCGCCTAAACCCGAACATTTAACTTAAGCCTAACCCTAACCTCACAAACACTATATGCCTAACCCTAACCATATAACCTCACATGCCTAAACGTAACCTCAAAACCCTGTCCACCTGGGAGAAACACAGGGAAAAGAAACTCTCCACAAACAACACAACCACCATCTCTGCAAAACATGAAGATGGGATGGGACATTTTTCATTCATTCAGTTACCAAGCCACAAAAAGGAGTGTACATAAGCACCTTTGTTTGCACCTCCAACATATACATAGTGACGTCACTGTAGCTACAGTATTTGCTGGGACCAGGTGTAGTAATATACACTACAAGACGATACTGGAATGTTTGGACTCCTTTCAGGCCTGGAAATGTTTAACCATCACCATAGTACAGCAATACTCCTTTGAGGGTGAATACTTTTCACATTTTGTGAATTGATAATCTCATATTACAATATATCTCATATTACAATACAAACTCACAGCACATGTTGTGAGTTTGTATCAGAGACCCATATGGAAGCTATTAGACCCGGTCTTATTCTTTAGAGCTCCTTTGACCATTGATGAGTAATGGCGTTTGCCAAAGTTGCATTTCATATCTGTCAGTGTCAGTTGTGTGGGTAGTCACCAGTCAGGGTGCCGCCAGTCGGTGCACAGTCCATAGACTCCTTGTGATTAACTCCTGTTGCGTCTTGTATGTCTCTCTGGCTCTGTACACACTATCCATAGCATGTCATGCCAAAAAGAAATAGGTAGGTAGTCAATATCCAATGCAGATATGGAAAAACACCAGGTTTATGACTGGAAGGAAGGATATGTCATGTGCAAACGGCAAAAAACACACACACACACACACACACACACACACACACACACACACACACACAGTATATATTCCTCTGATAACATTTCTATCCCCACAGCCCCAATCAAAGATGTCAGTGAAGATAGGAAAAATACACAAAATGTTTTTTACAATTTGAAGAAATCATTTGAAATCTTTAAGGCACAACAAAAATGGGCAAAAAGTAAAACGTGATGGGGCAGAATGCTTTCCAGAGGGCGAGAAAATCATTTCACAAAGTCACGGATAAATAATCCAGTCCATGGAACCATTAAGCCTACTGTACTGTAGTGAGAACAGAAAAGATGTTCGAGAATTATGATACCATACCAATTCTGATATGATACTGTATTGTCACACTCCCAAGTTTCTTTCCCTTGTGTGTACCTGTGGTACACCATCCCCCATCCCCCTCATCCGAGAAGGCGCTTTGGGTTTGTCCTCCTTGGCACGGTCCACATAGGCCTGGGCAAAGACATTAGAGAGATATTTGGAATTTCTGCACACAACTCAGTGTGTACAGTACAGTACATTGGAAATGCTATGATAGACTCTGTGCATACAGTAACTGTAGTGCCAGGTGCCTGATTTACTGTTCTGTTCCCAATAGCTTGGTTTGATTGGGTAAGCAGCAGATTTGAACCAGAGCCAAACAAAGCTATGGGGAAATGAAACAAACAGGAGACAGGTACAGTATGCCACCTTCTGGAAGCCTTGGAGTACAGTTAGGCACAGAGCATATCAGTAGTCTTCCCAGAATGTGACAGAGTAGCTGAGAGAATTTCACTGCAGTGATTGAACTGGCGTGCAGGGTTGGCTTACCTTGACTGACAGAAATCATGGCACTTAGAGTCTCCCACAAGCGTAGCACAAGTGCAGCGATGAGTTGGATTTTCCCCCTCAAGTTCAAGGGGCATCCTTCCAGTCGCGCGCCTGGTTCGCTGATGTCCACCATAGCTGGACATTCCATAGGGAACTGTGTGTCTAGAAGGTGGAACACAAAACAGTCTATCAATACCCAGTTTCCAGGGCTAACATGAAAGCAGACGAATCACAGTGTGGGCTTCAAGTATAATGACATTGCTTTAAATCCACAATAACATCTCTATTAGTGCACTGCTTCTCAAAGTGAGGTGCAAGGGACCCCAAGGGTCCCCGGATAATCTTGACAAATGTTATAATTCTTTTCAAATGGTATCAAATGGGAAAACATATAATTTGGCGGTCCTTCGTTGACATGAAAATGTTTGAGAACCAGTGTGAGGTGCTGGAGATGGTTTTCAGCTGCCCTCAACAGGACACCATGCAAGATCTCTTGGCTATCCTATTCCATACTGTATAGAAGGGGATATATTGTGACCACTGACCAGTAACATCTGTTACCGTTTCAGATTTCAAAAGCATGAGTGTGTAGTTTGATTTGTATCCAACATATGAATGAAAGCAGAACAGTAGTGTAAGAATTTAAGAAAGGCCCTGGACAGCACACGCACACACTCACACACACGCACGCACGCACACACACACACACACACACACACACACACACACACACACACACACACACACACACACACACACACACACACACACACACACACACACACACACACACACACACACACACACACACACACACACACACACACACACACACACACACACACACACACACACACACACCGGAAATCGACCTATAACTGGCTTGCAAGGGCTTCTGGGAAACTGATTCACAATAGGATGACCAGAGTAACATCACGGTTACTAACATCATCGGGGAGGCCAAGGCCAAACACAACAAACAAAACTTGACCCTATCTGAAAAGTTAAGCTACAACAATCCAAACAAAATGACAATCTGACCTCCCTAACTTAAACTAAGTAAAAAAATATATTAAATTAAATTGCAGCACACCCCTACAGCTTCTCAGTATTAAAGTTACCTTATTAAGCACTCAGCATGGATGTTGAACATTGTGATAGAGGATGATATATGGGAAGATATATGTTCGGGCTGTCATGGAGGACTACAGAGCCAAATATGGAAAGAATTTGACTGGAAAGCTAAAATAAGGTTCTTTAGGACCCCTTTGACAGCCAGTCCATATAAGCCCAACTCCACTGATAAATGTTGGAGAAACTGTGATATGATTGGTGACCATACCCATATATTTTGGGACTGCCCAAAAATACAGACTTATTTGAAAAAGGTAAAAAAAAGAATGAGATAAAATCTTTTAAAAATATATTCCACTGAACTCAAGGTCATCTTTATTAGATATATATGAACACGTGTTCACGAATGACCAGTGCTATATAATACATATTCTGCTAATAGTTGCAAGAAAGATTGTGACACTTAATTGGGTGAAACCCAACCCCTCTACTATTGATCAGTGGCTACAAAAAGTTAAACAAATATATAAGATGGAATACATGACAGTTACAAATTAAGCTCCCTAACTTCAAAAGGAGATGGGAGTTAGTGGCAGAATATCTGGAATCAGATTCTACAAATGGGTAGAGACGCTGCCCAGATACCCTAAATTAAAACCTCCCATATCACAGTGAAAAGTAAAGGTTTACCCCCAAGGCACTCGCAAGGCAAACAATACTACTATTATATTACTATATATTTTTGTTTTTTCTTTCTTTTTCTTGTAATGTCACTTATTTTACTTTTAAACTTAAAAAAATGTACTGGGAGAAAAGGAGCATGTTTTGTAATAAGAAATGAAATTGCCTGTAAATGATTTTATAATGGCAATAAACAAGTTAAAGGTAGAGTAAGTGATTTCACTCAAAAAACCTTAGGTTTCGTTTTTGGCTGTGGGACCTAAGCCTTCGTCCAATCAGGATAGAGAGTCAAAAATGAAACCTAAGGTTTTTTGACCCCCAGGGGTTAACTGGGGACAGGGAGGAACTCCTTATATGGTCAGCACACTCTATAGTAGAGAGGATTATCACAACAAAACAAAAAAATAAGTGATATTTGAATTAAGTTAAATCACTTACTCTACCTTTAAAATAAAATGTAAGCACTCAGCATAATGCATGACACACACACACAGCCTACAGACTCAGAAAACAGGAATAATGTTTTTTTTGTCTCCTTTTAACTACTCTTTCAATTGCATATGGGTGGCCCAAATAATTCCATCAGCTCAATCAATCCTAGGGATTAGCTTTAAACTGTATAGCCTGATTATTTATTTTTTCTGTTTTTATTGCATTCAGAAAAAATGTAGACTTGGGGTAGAAAATATGTGTAACTAACTTGAGAAGGCTGCAGCAGTGGATCTGTGTTTATACCTGATCACCATGTGATTTAACATTTGTGTAGCTTGATTTAATTGAAAATTACACTGTGAATCTAATAACATTTGCATTGAGAAAAGGCAACATGTTCAATTTTGTACCGTGAAACCTGCAGTTATGTGTTATTGTTGCCAAAGAACCCAAATGAGGACTGCATTGTTTAAAGGTTCACTGCCAACCCCAGGGAATCATTTTGGTTGATGTTGTATTTTTTCCAGTTTTCTAGCTGCTGCACACTTGGCAAGGAATTCTTAAATTTGAGGTGGAACCACAACCCCAAAGTTACGAAAAGTGTGACCGTACTATAAACAGCATGCAGCCTTGGGTTGTTGAACGAGACTGTTTCACAGTTGTGCGAGCTGACAGGGATAAACAAAGTGGTAAGACGAAGGGTGGAGCACTTTTAACTACAGAACAAGGTGTACCACTGTCACAACACTGTTAAGGACTGTATTTCCCAGGCTGTATTACTTGCATGAGAATTCACTCATGCCATTATAGTGTTTGTATCCTGGCCGGTGCTATGGCGGCGCATGCGGTGTGACATCATTACCTGCACTGTCGCAGGATTACAGACAAAGCAACCCCAACCAGATCATGGTCAATGAAGATTTTAAAGTCTCCAAAACCTTGACCCTGAAAGGAAGAAAAAAGGAAAAAAGGAAAGAAGGAAAGAAAAGAAAGAAAGAAAGAAAGAAAGAAAGAAAGAGCAAGGACTTACCAGAAATGTATGGGAAAATGAGAGTATAACAATGACGTGTGTGTATGCGCTCGCATGTCTGTGCATACGTGTGAGCATGGGGAAGTGAGGGTATATCAACAATGAAATGTGTGCTGGCGTGAGCGTGCAAGCGCACGTGCATATGTGCATTCATATCTGTAACTGAATCTAATTTGTCTCCTGCCAAGCAAAACCACAGCCGGAAAGAGATCAACTTCTCTATTGCACTATATCAATTTATCTAGGCTTAGTTCACAACAAATAACTGATTGTGTGCAAAACATTATTCTTTAACAACTTGGATTGGTTTATTTAGTCTCTTTTCATGAAGACAGCAAAATGATGCTTATGGCCACTGAAGAATGATGCAACATTTGAAAAGAAGGAGCATTCTGCTTGAGGATTACACTTGTAAAGGGAGAGATCGAGAACTTCTTCTAGCAAACTGAATTTACAAACAGTTTATTAAAGTCACCTTCCAAGTGCCGATTTGGTGCCAGTTGCTTTTGCACAACAGCACTTGGAACACATATCTAAAACCATACAATGCAACGGGCATAGAGATTTTCCTTTCTTTTCTTTTTTGCAGCTCAGCCATGCAGTGGTTTCAACGGTTTCAAGTTGGCGTGAAACAATTGTTGACAAAACAAAGCATGAAATGGAATAAGTGTGCTTGTAACCCAATAGACAGATGGGAATGAAGGGTCACACAAACATACACCTCCAAGCTGCTTCCTATAACCACAGTTTGCTGAGTAGCAACTCCAGTGAAGCAGCTGTAGAAAATATTACTACATTATACTTACTGGACTTCCTGACTCATGAAAATAACAGATTTCTAACTGAAATAATAAATTGTACAATGGGGTATACAGGTACGTCAGGCAGGTAGAAACATGTGCAGTGTTCAAAAGAGCCAACTGTGGTTCTGGCTCAAAAATGTGAAAAGTGAAAGGAAGCCTTGCTTTAATTTATGGTATGAGATGGTGTAACAAAAGCACCATTGACTAAATGAAAAGGGGTGACTGATATTTATGTGGTGTTAAAATAATGTGTGGCATGACCAGGATTTCTCCCGTGGGACCAATAAAGTTCTGTCTGTCTGTCTGTCTGTCTGTCTGTCTGTCTGTACTGTACTGCATAAATACATTTACAACAAAATCATCTGTAAATCCAAGTGTCTAGATAGGGAAGAAAAAGTTAATAAAAAGGGGAACTTCTGAAAAAACAAGCATGCACCCTGGGAACAATGAAAAGACCTTTGCTGTGAATGTCTGGTCAACTACACTGAAAGCAAGGCAAGCTTATTTGTGTAGCAAATCTCATGTATAAAAGCAATTCAAAGTGCATCATATAAGGCAAAGAAAAGCATGTAGGCATAAAAGGCATTTAAGGATAAACAAATAATAAAATGAACCAGAAGGGGGTGCTCTGCAAAGCAGATATCCAGACTGGGTGACCTACCCAGGGCTGTCTAAATCGTGGGTTGCAGCTGGCACCATTATACAGTATTACAGTAGGCACCAACAATTTAGCCTGGTAAACCATTCTGGTCATGTGAAAACAAAGTGAAATCACATTATCATGTGTCAGACGCATGATAACACTACCGTTTAATGCCACTCCAAAAAACATGTTAAGTAGGAACAAACTTCTGAGTAAAACCAATGGCCAGGCAGGTACATGGTTTGCACATATGTTTTGCTTTACACAAACTGATCTTGACTACAGAGTAAAGGCACAAATACCATTATTCAGTATACAGTAGGCACCAATCTCTATTATACTATAGTGCACACAAACCATATTAAGTATAGGATCAAAGCCTTAATATAATGAATTGGTAGCCTCCTCCCATCACGTTATTCTGTTACATCTGTATACTATTACCAATCTCTGCATGACAAACCTGGTGAGTTCTCTCTGAAGTCTTAACTCTGTCCATCAAACCTCATAGCCTCTCTACATCAAGGTAGTGGAATTATTTTCATTTGATAGACCTTGCCAGGCCCTTTGACAAGGCAGTAGAAGGCAACTTAGCAACTTTCATGCACCAAACAAGCTCCAATAATACAAAAGGAATATACATTTAAAATAAATTGCAGACCCCCCCCCCCCTCTGCAGCTGTTGCATGAAATGGGTTGCCCACAGTCACAAGTCTTTTAAGTACCACATGGTCCTGATGTTAGAATTATATTGTTGTTTTTTATTGTATTGTGGGACCACAATGGAAATTAGCCTCTGGGTTTTCTTGTGTGATCCTTTTGACAAACAATGCATGCATGTTCATATGCTTGTTGTCAATCAATCATCTTCTAAAGGCTCCTCGCTTTAAGCATTATTAAGTTGTGTCCAGGTTTTTGAGATTTTTATTTTGTTCTTTGATCATTGAACAAATCTGTGTCATATGTCATATTGTACTCATATTGTCTCTGGTATGTGAATATATTACAGAAGTCCCACATTACAGCTATTTACAGTTTACTGGACTACCACTGCAACCCATGGTCAGGCCACTGCATGCTTGCACCATGCCCAGGACAAACTTACACAAGACGTGACAAGGAATTGTGCAAAGCCATTAAAGACATTAAAGGACCACTTCACCACTTTTCAACTGACCTTCATATAATTGGTCCTCACAAATGTTCATGATAAAATGCCACCATTTTTTCCTACTTTGTCTATGTCTCATGGGAGGGCTATGGGCAGTTCAGAAACCCATCCACCAGTGACATCATCGATGGGGAATCCAAGCTAATAAAAACTGCAGAACTTTCTATTCCTGAAAAGTTGCAATACGATAATAGAAGCCATCGTTCTCACGATAACAAAAATCGAAATATATATATATATTTTAAATCTTGTTTAAAAAATGAATCTGCCAAACGATGATGTCACTGGTGGACGGTTTCTGAACTTCCCACAGCCCTCATATGAGACACAGACTGAGTAGGAGAAAAAAAAATTATTTTATCATGAACATTATAGTGAGGACCAATTATATAAAGATAGGTTGAAAAGTTGAAGGTGAAGTGCAACAAATAAAATAAAACATGCAAAGCAACTGTCTAGCATCATGTAAATTGTTTCTGTGTTTTCACAAATAGTATTTATGTAACGAAACCGACTGTATCATTCTGGTCAAGACAAATTTCTAGGGGACAATAACGTTAACCCTTACCTTTAAAAGTGAGGGTGGTATACTCATAGACTGTAAACAAATCAACTTTTTGGCCCACAACTCCACACTACAGTATATGGATGATGACTTAACAGGACTATACGGGGTACAGTCAGAGCATATGATTTGATTTTGGGCTTGGTTTTAAGTGCCCTCCCTGTATCAGCACCATGGACAGTGACTGACTAGTCATTTTAATGGATTTGAAACAAAAACAAAAAACATTAAGATAATACACACATCAAAAGCCCCAGAGCAACAGCTGGAGGGAAGTAGACAGGCTACTTGGCATGCTATACATCATAACTACATGCATTTACTTACTCGGGTGTGTTGATCCAGATGATATCTAAGTGACAGTAGTAGACACACTCCTTGTCTCTGTAGGAATAACATGTGCAGCGCTTGGATCTTGACTTGGTCTCCGCCAACCCAGACACATCGTTTGACTCCCGCTTCAGAGAGACTTGATTATTATCCCTTGGTGGTGTTTCGGCTTCGGATTTCATCAAGACACCCGCACCCGAGGCCAAGATACCTTTATGTATACAAATGTTAAAATGCCGTTTCACGTTATATATTAGGGATATATAACATGCAATAATATGCGATCAGCATGTAGACCAACAGCTTAGGAAGAGTGGGCACTTAGTGTTAATTGGCTATTTTTTCCTATGTAAAAAATGTATAAAAAAAGACGATTTCTTTTTAACATTTTGGACCAAGCAAAATAGCCAACTTTACCCAGTTGTCCTATAGCCTATTAAGTGTCCATCTCCTGGTATCCGACAAAGACAATCAATGCCAAAGATCAATAGTCCAATGGTAAACATGGAACTGTTTTGAATTGTTCTTGTGCTTTTATTTTCCACAGTGATATTATCGGCACTATTAATTGTAAAGGGTCACCCTCAGTGATTTCGCCAAGAATCTTAAACAAAAGTTGAATTAATTATATATTAGGCTAGGCTACTTACCCTGCAAAAGAAGCAACGCCAGACCCGTGAAAAGCATGCTCATGTCGATTATCCTTGCCATGCTATAATCCCCAAATCAGTCCTCATACAAAGATGTAGCACACATGTTTAAAATGAATCTCCAATGATTTATAATCCATAGCCTACACGATTGGAGGAGGAATGTGTTTCAATCATCTCAAACAGTCCAGACATAGCTTTTAGCTATTTTAGCTCCTCGGGTGACAGATTTTTTCCCCCAACTGTCCCTTTCATATTTGGTTGAAACTCTATGCAGTTTGCAAAGGTGCAAAATGATGTTCGGCCAACCTAGCTCACTCAGTCCGCCTCCAGAAGCGTGTCAAAGGAGGTGCGCCTCCTTGGTAACATGCTATAGGCTACGCCCTCTCTGGTAGACACAATAAGGAAAAGTTGGTCTACAGTAGCTAGGCGTTTAATCCTTTAACCAATTAAAGGGCACCTGACACACAGTTGAAGGTATTGTATTTTGATATTCTTTGTGTGAAAATGTTTTCAATATTAATCATTAATTTGGATGTGCATAGGGTTCTCCCCATCTCGCTATAGCACTTTATAGGCTATAATCATATAGGAAAATGTCAACCAGTTTATATGAACAATTATAGGCAACTATTTTACATCTATCTTTATCACTCTCTCATAGTTGTATCACTTTATAAGACACACCAGTTGGTTTGAATAATACATGGTTATGGTTTGTAGCCTAAATCCTCAGTCAGTGCATCTAACCAAAACAAATTAGGACAAATTAGCTGTTAATCTTAAAATAACATAGGCCTATATGCCCTATAAACCCTGTTGCTTTTCATAATTGATTTATGACGCAGGTCGCAGTTAACTATGAAATCGTGCATTTCCAGTTGGTCACAGTTGGCCACGCCCAGTTAACTATGAAATTGTGCATTTCCTGTCAGTTGGTCACACCCCATATATGGTCATGCCAAACCCTTAGATCTATATATAGAGCTGACCTGTTCTGACATTCCATATGTTGATCCTTCCTGATCCATCCATCCTTCCAGCCACGCCCGGCAGATACCGATAACTATAAAGTTCTCAGCAGGCCCAAAAATCCTACCTGGGTCTTTATCAAACCCTGTACACTCAAGACACTGCCCCCGCTGCCCCCCTTAGATCTCCATATATGGAGATGACCTGTTCTGACATTCCATATGTTGATCTGACCTCATCAAACCCTGTACACTCAAGACATGCTCCATGGCCAGTACAGAATTCATTCCATGTTGATCTGGCCCCCCATCCCAAAGCGCCAGCGCTCGCCCAGCAATCTGCTGTCCCCCAGGCGGATATGTTGATCTGACCCCCCATTCCAAAGCGCCAGCGCTCGCCCAGCAGTCTGCTATCACCCAGAATGCGTGCTTCTCGTGCGTGCTTCCTGCCCTCAGGCGTCTTACTGCATGGTATATTGCCCCTTCAGTGGAATTTTGTGATACATTTTTATTTTGTACCTTTTTGACTAGTGGTGACACTGGCTTGTATAGTTTGATTGTTTGGTTATTTTGTATTTAAAACGATTTTGCAAACTTCTGAGTCCTCGTCTGTAGTAAGAAGTGTTGACTGTCTTGTGTTATTTTAAACATTAAGGAGGGAGGGAGAGTAAAACAGAGGGGGATGGGGAAAGGTATATAGAGACAGAGGCAGAGGCTATATCCATCCATCATCCATCCATCAAGCAAGATATTAAGCTCCATTTGTCCTTTTGAACCAAGTCAACCCTATCTTTGTTATGCATACATTGTTTCAAATTGTTTTTCATATTGATTTCCACCACACAATTTAATCTCGCCCAGATAGGCACTTGTTACTGCATGCATTTCTGTTTGAAAGAGCCCCCTCTATTGGTGATAAACTGGTTTACAATTACCTCCACAGGGAGAAAGAAATCTACATGGAATTAAAGAATGTGGTAAAATGTCTGGAGTGACCATACAGTGTGTCAGTGTGTGTGCGTGAGAGCGTGTGTTGGTTTTCAGCTTTTATCTGAATAACTTTGTACAACCTATAATTAATTGATCAATTAAAAAACTAGTTAGACTAGACTAGAATGTAAGTAACGTTAAATGCCACTAAATTCAAACCATATTAAAATAGATTAACTTCTGTGAAGAATGACATGCATGAGGAGTGTGCCATTGGTCACACCTAGTTAGCACAGTAGTGATTGTAAACTGAAATACAGTGTGCCGAGAATCCTTGGAATAATTCCAGGAGAAGTACAAGATAAGCCAGCACTCATAGCCTAATGTTTTTTATTAGTTCAAGATTAGGTCATAACGTTCATGAATCTACTGAATGCTTACCATTCAAAATTGACCTATACCAAGACACCCTGGCATAAATCCTAGTGAAGTACTACATAAGTAAGCACTTTGCTCATGCAGGCAGATTGTGACTGCTGATATATCTTGCAATTTGCTTATCTTGTTGGTTTGGCTTGCATTACTCTAAAAGTACATCCACTCCCTAAAGGTATGGAGCCCTATGTATGCACAACTAGGTTATGAACTTATGACTGCATACGTATGTTTTTTCCTCAGTGTTCCTGCATTTTGAACACTACTGTACCAATGTGAAAAAATAAAAGGAGGCTCCGCAGTCCGCACTCTCAAATCTGTGCACAATCGGGTATTTTTTATTGACATTCTTGGCAATGCCTGAAGAAGATCAATAGACCGGATGCATGTAATAAAAAATAGCCTCTCCGATTGTGCACAGATTTGAATGTGCAAGCCTCCCTTTATTTTAAACTTTTGTGACTCCAGCACGTCACCTAAGTCTAAGTCTTAGCGGTGGCTTTTTAAACTTTTTTGGACACTGCCAATGCGAAAGCAATAGTGCCCCTCAGGTATGATCACATTTCTTTACTTACCTACGTATTTACTTACTTAGCCAACTTACATATTATTTTTCTCCAAAATAATATATA